>NW_026652285.1:28301379-28415006 GCF_009828535.3 Hylobates moloch | reverse complement strand
TTTGTGGATGGAGATATAACAGATGAGTTAGTTCTAACTAATTGTATTTTCATAATTTTGGCTTGTTGGAACAAATAGAAATTTCAGGCTTTGGGGAAAATCTGAGCCTGCAGAGAATTTGTGGATGAGAATCATGGAGTTCTGTGTTGGAAACCTGGCTTACATCACCATTTAAAGATTTTATATTATTTCTTGTTTTGAGGTTTTATAACTTGTGTATTCAATGAGAAAAGAGGTGGTGAGCTCAGTTGGAAAACAGGGCTAGAAATGGGAGCTGTACTGGAAATTCTATTGTGTTAGAGTCTCCCTCTCTCGCCCAGGCAGGAGTGCAGTGGTATGATCATAGCTCATTGCAGTCTCAAGCTCCCAAGTTCAAGTGATCCTCCTTCTTCAGCCTTCCAAAGTGCTGAGGTTACGGGTGTGAGCCACCATGCCCAGCTGGATTCTTTGTTTGTTTGTTTTGTTTTGTTTTGAGATGGAGTTTTGCTCTTGTTGCCCAGGCTGGAGTGCAATGGCACAATCTCAGCTCACCGCAACCTCCACCTCCCAGGTTCAAGCGATTCTCCTGCCTCAGCCTCCCAAATAGCTGGGATTACAGGCATGTACCACCACGCCTGGCTAATTTTGTATTTTTAGTTAGTTGGTCAGTCCGTGTTGGTCTGGCTGGTCTCAAACTCCCGGCTGCAGGTGATCCACCCACCTCGGCTTCCCAAAGTGCTGGGATTACAGGCATGAGCCACCATGCCTGGCCTGGATTCTTCATATGTAAATCTTTTTGCTTCTTTATTTTTTGAGGTTTCGCTGTCACCTAGGCTGGAGTGCAGTGGCACGATCACAACTCACTGCAACCTCTACCTCCCGGGCTCAAGTGATTCTTTCACCTGAGCCTCCCAAGTAGCTGGGACCACAGGTGTGTGTCACCATGCTAATTTTGGGGGGGGTGTTGTTGTTGTTTGGTGAAGACTGGGTTTCACATGTTGCCCAGGCTGGCCTCAAACTCCTGAACTCAAGTGATCCCCCCACCTTGGCCTCCCGAAGTGCTGGGATTACAGGCGTGAGCCAGAGCCACTGTGCTGGGCCGTGTGTGTGTGTGTGTGTAAGAGACAGGATGTTGTTCTATCTACCAGGTTGGACTGCAGTGGCCACCACTGCCACCACACCTGGCTAATTTTTTTAAAATTTGGAAAGATAGGGTCTCACTGTTTTGCCCAGGCTTATGTGCAAATCTTTATGCGGCTTCATGCCTGCACTTTTTTTTTCCATTGTTCCTTTGGAAATTGTTCCAGGTTTTTTTTTCATGTATCTTTAAACAACAAAACAAAGCACCCTTTTAATTAAGTTACTATAAACACATGACATTCAGGAATTGTTTTAAATTTATTTGCTAAATGTGGGCGCCTTATGGATGACATTTGGCCAGAGCTATGCAGAGTTGCCAGAGCTTAATAATGAGCAATAATTCATCTTGGAAACTTTTCTGTTTTGCTGTTTAATCCAGTACAGATGCAGATGTTTTCTTTCTGTGACTTTTTGTGAGCAGTTGTATCTGTAAATCACCTCCTATGGAGACGGGTGTTCCTGTGACTGAGAGCCAGCTATTGGGTGTTTTAGCTAAACAGCTTGTTCCTAGTTAGCTGCTCAAATCCCCCTGAGAGGTGTATTGGCTGCTTTAGGGAATAGAGCAGACGGGGTGAAGGTTTTTGCAAGGCCTTTAGTGACCTGCTTTCAATTTGCTGCAATTCTTCTGCTTTGGCTTTTTCCTATAGGTGCCAGGGTTCATCTGCTTCATATTTTTACTACTGACTCATCTTCCTGTCGTATATTCTTAGACTGTGGTGACTTAAGAATCTTTGGGTCACCTGTTACATGGTTTCTCCTGCCACCTATATGGGGAGGAGAAGACTGGTATTCAGACTCAAGCCTGTTTCTATCTTATTCTCATTGATTTTTGTGATACATAGAGAACTTTGTTTCTTTCTGAAAATGGCATTTTAGTGATTCATTGCTTTCTGTGGGAGGAAGCTTATGACCTGCTCTTTTCTTTTTCCCTTCCAGAGGGAATCTGGAAAAATTGCAATCAAAACATCATTTCTTTAAGAAAATTTTGGGTAACTGAAGTTCTGGACAACAGGTAAAGTGTATTTAAATTTGGTGGTGCTGACAAATCATCTGTAATCTGCAGAAGTAAACTGGGAGAGGGAGGAGGACAAGTTAAAAGTTAAGTCTACTTTGTGTCGGGGCTTTATTGGGGATTTCCCATATATTAGCTCGTTTAGGTGGTTTTTACCTGGATCCTTGGATGTAGATCTGGGAATCTCAGAAAGAAACTGTCCTTTAAAATGCTGTTTTAAATGGATTTGCTGTTGATTGGATTTAATGTCCTCACAGTTCAGTTTAGCAATCATTTTTTAATGTCTACCATAAATAAGGTACAGAAGTATAATTTGTAGATTCTGTTATATAGTAAAGGGGTATAATATTTATTGCAAGACCATTCACTGTGGGCTTCTAAGTAAAACCAAAATCTGGTATGCTATGCAGCCTAGCTAGGGAAGATCTTCCTAGTTCCCTTCTGTCTTTTGTTTTAGTTCTTAATGATTGCCAGCAGTTTGTAGCTATACCATCTTCTTAATCCCTTTTAGCACTTGTCTAAAATTTAAGTTTCCTAATAAGTCACCCCTTCACAGTGGAGTCCAACCGAGGTGTCCCCTTTATGTTCTCAGTGGTGGTTTTTCTGTGATTGGACCGAATAACTATACCTGTGTGTTTATTAAATTTCTATCTCACAAAACTCTGAAGGTCTCATGAAATAATAGTATGTGTAAAGAACCTAGGTCTGGCCAGGCACGGTGGCTCACGCCTGTAATCCCAGCACTTTGAGAGGCCAAGGCAGGCGGATCACCTGAGGTCAGGAGTTCGAGACCAGCCTGGCCAACATGGTGAAACCTCATCTCTACTAAAAATACAAAAATGGTGGTGCATGCCTGTAATCTCAGATACTCAGGAGGCTGGGGCACAAGAATCACTTGAACCCGGGAGGCGGAGGTTGCAGTGAGCCAAGATCATGCCATTGCACTGCAGCTTGGGGGAAAGAGGGAAACTGTCTCAAAAAAAAAAGAAGAAGAAGAACCAAGGTCTGAGAAATATCTCAATAAATAGTAGCTACAAGTTTACCTTTTAAACCAGAGGAGACATGAAAGCAATCCATACTTTCTAGGACTTTGTAGGGCCAACAGGTGTTGACTGAGGTGAATTGACCTGCCTGAAGATAGTAGAGAGTGAGATGCTGTTTATTCTTTTTTTTTGAGATGGAGTTTTGCTCTGTTCAAGCGATTCTCCTGCCTCAGCCTCCTGAGCTTCTGGGATTACAGGTGCACACCACTGTGTCCGGGTAATTTTTGTATTTTTGTAGAGACGGAGTTTCACCGTGTTGACCAGGCTGGTCTTTAACTCCTGATCTCAAGTAATCTGCCCACCTTGGCCTCCCAAATTGCTGGGATTATAGGCGTGAGCCACCGCACCCAACTGAGATGCTGTTTATTCTAACATTTGTTCCACTGTGAACCTTGAAGTTAGATTTCAAGTATTCAAAGTAGTAGTTCCTAGAGATATCATAATTAATAATTAAGATTTAATTTTTGTTGATTTTTCTTTTGGTATTTTTCCACTTTTATCAGGGCATACCAATTCAGTCACCATGAGCTGGAGCTTCCTGACTCGCCTGCTAGAGGAGATTCACAACCATTCCACATTTGTGGGGAAGATCTGGCTCACTGTTCTGATTGTCTTCCGGATCGTCCTTACAGCTGTAGGAGGAGAATCCATCTATTATGATGAGCAAAGCAAATTTGTGTGCAACACAGAACAGCCGGGCTGCGAGAATGTCTGCTATGATGCGTTTGCACCCCTCTCCCATGTACGCTTCTGGGTGTTCCAGATCATCCTGGTGGCAACTCCCTCCGTGATGTACCTGGGCTATGCTATCCACAAGATTGCCAAAATGGAGCACGGTGAAGCAGACAAGAAGGCAGCTCGGAGCAAGCCCTATGCAATGCGCTGGAAACAACACCGGGCTCTGGAAGAAACGGAGGAGGACAACGAAGAGGATCCTATGATGTATCCAGAGATGGAGTTAGAAAGTGATAAGGAAAATAAAGAACAGAGCCAACCCAAACCTAAGCATGATGGCCGACGACGGATTCGGGAAGATGGGCTCATGAAAATCTATGTGCTGCAGTTGCTGGCAAGGACCGTGTTTGAGGTGGGTTTTCTGATAGGGCAGTATTTTCTATATGGCTTCCAAGTCCACCCGTTTTATGTGTGCAGCAGACTTCCTTGCCCTCATAAGATAGACTGTTTTATTTCTAGACCCACTGAAAAGACCATCTTCCTTCTGATAATGTATGGTGTTACAGGCCTTTGCCTCTTGCTTAACATTTGGGAGATGCTTCATTTAGGGTTTGGGACCATTCGAGACTCACTAAACAGTAAAAGGAGGGAACTTGAGGATCCGGGTGCTTATAATTATCCTTTCACTTGGAATACACCATCTGCTCCCCCTGGCTATAACATTGCTGTCAAACCAGATCAAATCCAGTACACCGAACTGTCCAATGCTAAGATCGCCTACAAGCAAAACAAGGCCAACACAGCCCAGGAACAGCAGTATGGCAGCCATGAGGAGAACCTCCCAGCTGACCTGGAGGCTCTGCAGCGGGAGATCAGGATGGCTCAGGAACGCTTGGATCTGGCAGTTCAGGCCTACAGTCACCAAAACAACCCTCATGGTCCCCGGGAGAAGAAGGCCAAAGTGGGGTCCAAAGCTGGGTCCAACAAAAGCACTGCCAGTAGCAAATCAGGGGATGGGAAGACCTCCGTCTGGATTTAATCCTGGCGGGCTTAAAACCTGTGCTTTTCATAGTTTATGGTAAGCAGCAGCTCACTGAATAATGACTTCCATTGAGTAAACATTTGGCTCTGGTTATCTTCAGGGATGCTGTTGGTTCATGATCCAAGCTCAGGGGACTCTGGAGGCGGGGCTGGGCTGAGGGGGAGAAAGGGAAACACAGTGCTCCCGGGCACATGTTCTTAGCAATAATACAGTTGCAGAACTTTACATTTGTGTCTTCCAGATCTGGAGAAGAACAGACATATTTAAATCATTCTTGTTAAACAGTTTTTGTATGTACAGTATTATGGTACTTTTTTTTTAGTATGAGAACTTTTTTTGTATTTGTACATTGAACTGCTGTAGTTATACTTTTATATTAAAGGGGAAAAAGTCCTTATAAGTAATGCCTATTAGGCTAGTGCTATTACTTTGTTCAGCAAATTCTACCCTGGCTTTAGAGTTTTTAATAGATGCTACACCTAATAAAAGTGCCTCTCATATTGCAGGAATGATTTCAGATATGTAAGGAGACTGAAGAGGAGATACCAGTTTTTAGTCTTGGAAAGCGAGTTCACAGTAGAAGGATGTTGAGATCTTTCTTTTACGTGAGAAATCTTTGAATCTCATTCATGCGATCAGAGTTGTAGCCAATTTTTGAAAACCTTATTTTCAGAGGAAATAAATGATTCACTATAGGATTCTTTTAAATATCAAGCATCACCAGTATATGCTTTGGTGGTATGTGTATATAACTTAAAGTTCTTTCAAAAGCCTGATACAGAAACGTGTCCCCAGTTTGGTAGCAATGTGGAAAACCTGGCTAGAGATGATGTGGAGCTGTCCCTCAGAAAGCAAAGCCATGCCTGGAATCCCTAATAGGATGCTTAGTTGTGAACCTGTTTGATTTGCCTTAAGCCTCTATCCAGAAACCTGCCCGTTTCCCTCCCTCTGGTTAAGAAGCCAGTGGTGGACATTTTCTTTGTTAACATTAGAAATGCAAACATTCCCTTGTCAACCAAGAATACTCAGAGCTACTTGTATTGGAAATAGCAGAAGGCCTAAATCCAAATTTCCTATTTTTTATAATTTACCGTAGAATTTTTGTGATTAAATTCTTACTTCTGCCAGTGGAGGTTTATGCCTGAAAGGTCATGGGGTCCTGTCTGTAAATAGACCTAAACAGAAGTGCAGTATTTATTCCTTGTAGGCATAATGTGTTTGTCACTGACAAGCATTCATGTTCATCCCACTAGTCTTTTATTGTCATTTTCAACCTTATGTTGGAGAGCTTTGCTTTCTCATCATGTTCACATTATCTTAAGTTTTGTGAGCTTCTGAGAAAGAGCTTGGTAAAGGTTTAAAGGGGCCTTTGTTCTACCAGGGAGCATTTTATTTGGGCGTCTCACCCTTTTCTAACGAAAGCTGTTGTAAGCCACCTCTGACTTGGAAATTCTGAAAGTATGAATATTTTTTATATCTTAATTGTAAAATGCCAGTTCTCCATTATGTAGATGAATAGTAGAACACTGCACCCTTTGTGCAGTGTTTTTCTTTGTTTCTCTATTGCATTCCTACCCCCACCAAAAAAAGAAACTTAAGGAAATTTTTTTGAGACAGGGTCTCCCTCTTTCACCCAGGCTGGAGTGCAGCAGCATGATCTCAGCTCACTGCAGCCTCTGCCTCCCAGGCTCAAGCGATCATTCCACCTCAGCCCCCTGATTAGCTGGGACTACAGGCATATGCCACCATACTTGGCTAATTCTTTTTTAAAAATTTTTTTTTAGAGATGAGGTCTCACTATGTTGCCCAGGCTGGCCTCAAACTTTTGGGTTCAAGTGATCCTCCCGCCTCAGCCTCTCAAAGTGTTAGTATTATAGGCGTGAGCCACCATGCCCAGCCTAGAAAATTTAACCTTATCTTTTAGCCATTCATTTACTTTTATTTGCTTTTTTAAAAAAAATCTTTAAATTTTAGCCTAGAGAAGCACCTCAGGAACTCTAAACATCTTAAGCAAAAATTAAACTCAGGTGAGACTGAAGGAGAAATTTCAGAAAGTAATACACATGTACGTCATGGGTAACTAATAGACATGCACAGTTTCCTTCAAATCAAATGTTTAATAAGGAAATTCATATAATTCCAAGAAAACAGGCAAAATTTTGGATACATAAGCCTAGCTAAGATAAAGAACTACCAGTTAATTCTTAACGTCACTGGAGCTTCCAACAGGTTTTTTAATTGAAGGACAAAAAGTATCCATACATTTGTGTCATCTCTTCAGAGCCTGAGGGAGAAGAGAGTGGCTTTGCCAGTGGAAAGGTTGGGGATTTGAGAATGATACAGGGGGAAGGAGTCAAGCAGAAATGCCAGGAAGAACCAGGCAAAGACATTTGGTGCCAGAAGCATCCACTTAGTTTCTATGAAGAGTGCCCCTGGTGTTTCATCTTGGCCTGTTTTGATGAGAATGTTATCTTTTGTGTCTGGATAACTCATCAGCTTCTTAAATACATATAAAGATATTCTGTCACCTCCCCACATGCACATACTTTTAAAATCTATTTTTATTCTCTTGCTGAAGTTGTAATTATGTCAAGAATTTTCCAGCTCTAACTGCCTTCTTAGTACATGTCTTTCTGCCTTTGAAGCATATGAGTTTGCCAAAGTCATTTTCCCCTAATGACATATTGTGGACTTACATTAAGAAAATGGGCCAGGCGCGGTGGCTCAAACCTGTAATCCCAGCACTTTAGGAGGCCCAGGCGGCTGGATTACCTGAGGTCAGGAGTTCAAGACCAGACTGGCCAACATGGTGAAACTCTGTCTCTACTAAGTACAAAAATTACCCAGGCGTGCTGGGTGGACGCCTGTAATCCCCGCTACTTGGGAGGTTGAGGCAGGAGAATTGCTTGAACCCAGGAGGCAGAGGTTGCAGTGAGCCGAGATCACACCATTGCACTCCAGCCTGCAAGACAGAGTGAAACTCTTGTCTCAAAAAAAAAAAAGAAAATGAGCCTATTGATGTCTAGCTAACCCATTGGTGGGGTCTGCATTGAATCTGTAAGAATATTGTTCTGGAACATGCAGGTGGGGTTTGTATAAAAAGTCTGTCCAACATTTAGTTCCCACCCCCATCAGAATCATACTGTTTTGAATTGCCATATAATAGACATGCTCCATCATGACACTTGCTTCTCCTCTAAATACATGTTGAGTGCTTAGTCCTTCACCTGCTAGAATCAGGATACAATCAACATGATTATGTTCCTTAACACACTTGGATTTATGCAGATGTGGTGTGTCCTTTGCTCTTCTTTTTTTTCTTAAGACGGAGTCTTACTCTTGTCGCTCAGGCTGGAGTGCAATGGCGTGATTTCGGCTCACTGCAACCTCCGCCTCCTGGGTTCAAGCGATTCTCCTGCCTCAGCCTCCCGAGTAGCTGGGATTACAGGCACTACCACCATACCCGGCTAATTTTTTTTGTATTTTTAGTAGAGACAGGGCTTCATCATGTTGGCCAGGCTGGTCTCCAACTCCTGACCTTGTGATCCGCCCACCTCAGCTTCCCAAAGTGCTGGGATTACAGGCGTGAGCCACCGCACCTGGCCTGCTCTTCCTAAAACCCGTTATTCAGAAGATTTGTAAAAGAAATAGGCTTTTTTTTTTTTTTTGGTTAATTCAAACTTGAGGGGAAAATTAGCATTTTCTCCTAAAGAAATGTCAATGTTCATTTTGTGGCTTTGTTTTTGCTTATTATTTAGTGCGTTCACTTAAAGCCACAAGTATGTTACATCATTTGAAGTCAGTTTTTCTGGGGATTTTCCTTGACTAATGTCTATAGAATTATTTACTCTTGATAAAAATTAACTTTGCAATCCAGAATGATTTTCACAGTTTAGGACTTCCACATAATGTGTTTTTTTTTGGAAGGACATCTGTATCTTTAAAGGGGAAAAAAAATCAGTATTAGGTACTTTATTAACTCATTTATTCATGACATGAAATTAGGCAGATCACTTTACTTTTTCAAGTTTCAGGAGCCATGTACATCTCAAGTATTACGAAGTGATTAGAAAGGCCTCTGGTAAAAGGCGTTCAAGGACCAACCATTATTATCGGTCACTTGTTTGAACTTGGCGCTTAAAAAAAAAGTTGGACTGTGATGCTTTGGTGCTCTTTATCACAGACATCAGTGATGGTCTGAAACACTCTCTAGCAGTTGATACCAAGAATGGACTTACATGTTATCAGTTACACTCATGATTTACTCGTTCAGCTTCTACAAGTCCATACTTTATGCTTTCTGTCTCATTTAAGAGACAGTCCACTTCTGAAAATAACATCGATAGTTGATACATTTTTGGCTAGCCAGCTTTATGTAAAAGGCAAGTATGTTAGACATGCACAATTTCCTTCAAATCAAATGTTTAATAAGGTACTTCAAGAAACGCCTTTTTAAAAATCAAAGGTTTTGGCCAGGCATGGTGGCTCACACCTGTAATTCCAGCACTTTGGGAGGCCAAGGCGGGCGAATCACAAGGTCAGGAGTTTGAGACCAGCCTGGCCAACATGGTGAAACCCCGTCTCTACTAAAAATACCAAAAATTAGCCAGGCGTGGTGGCGGGCACCTGTAATCCCAGCTACTCAGGAGGCTGAGATGAGAATCACTTGATCCCAGGAGGTAGAGGTTGCAGTGAGCCAAGATTGCGCCATTGCACTTCAGCCTGGGCAATGAGTGAAACTAACTCTCTCTCAAGAAAAAAATAGTAATAATAAAGTCCCTGCATGCAGTTTGGAAATAAAATTTAAACTTATCTATATATAATAAATATGTAATAATTCACGGTCACCATCAAATGTTGGAATCATTGAATTGCATACTTGTACTCATTCTGGCCACATCATGAAGAGTTTAAAGATTTGTATTTGCTGTTGTCCCTATGTAGTTCTGTTGATGTTTGGTTTTGTTTTTTGGGGTTTGTTCTGAGCCCAGGCTGGAGTGCAACGGCACAGTCTCAACTCACTACAGCCTGGACCTCCTGGGCTCAAGCAATCCTCCCACTTCAGCCTCCCACGTTGCTGGGCTGCAGGTGCTTACCACCACACCTGGCTAATTTTTGTATTTTTTGTAGAGACAGGGATCTCACTATGTTGCCCAGACTGGTCTCAAACTCCTGGGCCCAAGCAATCCTCCCGGCACAGCCTCCCAAGGTGCTGGGATTACAGGCGTAAGCCACTGTGCCCAGCCTGTTTTTAATAATGATATTAAGTGGGTTTGGTTCCTGTGTTATTAATCGTTAATAATCGTACTTTTTAAAAAAAGAAACCATGGTATTCTAAAATCAGGAGTCCAAATAAAAGAAAATTCTCGGCTGTGCGTGGTTGCTAACGCCTGTAATCCGAGCACTTTGGGAGGCTGAGGTGGGTGGATCACTAGCGGTCAGGAGTTTGAAACAAGCCTGGCCAACATGGTAAAACCCCCTCTCTACTAAAAGTACAAAAATTAGCTGGGCATGGTGATGCACACCTGTAATCCGAGCTACTCGGGATGTTGAGGCATGAGATTTCCTTGAACCCAGAAGGCAGAGGTTGCTGTGAGCCGAGATCACGCCACTGCACTCCAGCCTGGGCGACAGAGTAAGACTGTCGCCAAAAAGGAAAAAAGTTCTCCAGTGCAGTTTCTACAGAGTTAAAAGAAGTAATAGTTCTGGCTGGGTGTGGTGGCTTACGTCTGTAATCCCAACACTTTGGGAGGCCAAGGCAGGTGGATCATATGAGGTCAGCAGTTCGAGAGCAGCCTGGCCAACATGTCAAAACTGTCTCTACTAAAAATATAAAAATTAGGTATGGTGGCACGCACCTGTAATTACAGTTACTTGGGAGGCTGAGGCATGAGATGAGAATCTCTTGAACCCAGGAGGCGGAGGTTGCAGTGAGCTGAGATTGCACCACTGCACTCCAGCTTGGGTGATGGAGTGAGACAAAAAAAAAAAAAGGTACTAATTCTGCATTTCAGAGTTGGCTTGTTGAACCAGGCTATATGCTTCCAAGATTTAAAATATTTTTCTGTATTATACTCTCAATTGTGTTTTTCAAAATCTCTTACAGAAATCTACCTCAGGCACTAAGTGTTATGACATGGGTAGCATATTGATATTGAAAACTTAGCTAGGACTTCCAGCCTTTTAAGATAATTTAAATGTAAAATTAAATGGTTAACCAGCAATCTAATGTCATGTGGTGTGCAGTTTGGATATTGCATGAACAGCTAAGGAATCACCTGTTCTAGTGCCAAAGATCACTCATTGCTAATTTTGTTCTGTACAGCTTATGTAAAACTTTCATGGTGGAGACGGACTCTATGCTCAGGGCCTTGTCTCTAGGAAGATTTTGTCAATTCCAAATACAGTTTTGAAGATTCATTTGTGGTTTGTGCTTCCTTTCTCAGAATTCGAAACCAACTGAAAATCAGCTGCCAGGAAATGTCATATTGAGGATTTTACCCTATTTATATAAAATAATACCCAAGAGCTTAGTGATATACACAGAAAACCTAATACGAAAATCTCTTCCTCGTACATTTCACCTGTAAGTTGATCTTGGTGGGAATACTTGAGCAGAGAAATTTCCAACTAAAGGTTTGGGCTTAAAAAATGCCTTTTTTCATAGCTGATTTGAAGCTCTTCTGGGACTACTGTGGCTAAATAGGTCAGCATATTCGTGGCGTCGCAATCTGGGGAATATAGGTAGCCTGGTGGGGGAGGCTGGGGTCTAAGCTCAAAAGCTGGGAATGCACCCTTGACTTCCCTCGGTTCTGGAGGCCTTTCCTGGAGTGCCTGCTGCAAGGGACCCTTTGTGGCAGCAGAGTCAGCAGTGTCATTGAAAAGCCTAATCCACCTCCTGAGAAGGGAGCAGCAATGCCCTCTTGTTCCCTCAGACACGGGATAGCTGACTGGTAGGTCACGAACAGCTCACCCTCAGCAGCACAGATTGTAAACTGGCCAGCCAACCATATTTGGTAATGAACTTGTGAGCTATTTGAACGCTATTGGAGCAGTTAAATCATTCTGAATCTGTTAGTTTTGAAAGTAGATTCTTTGGCAGATTTGCCGTCAGAACAGAGACTAATACCTGAAAAAGGTATTGGCATCAAATCTGTTTTCTTTGCTACACAGAGTTTGAAAACTTTTTAAGGTTTTAAGGGCTTATATGATACTTTTAGGGTTTGTTTCCTTTAGATAACTCCCGTTGGAAGCAGGTTACACAAAGGCATGAAGAATATAGAAGTAGAGGCAAATTTGGGAACAGAATCCAGGTCTGTACAATCCAGTATCCTTTGTTCTTGGAAGAGGAGGGTCCAGAAGCAGTTGTTAGGGGGTGCTCACAAGGGTTTAGGGGCATCTTTGTTGGGTGGACCTTGCATCTGTCTTATTACAATACTTTTTCAAAATGTAACCATTGGACTACTTGTTAGAAGTAACTGGAATGCTATTAACATAGATTCCTAGGCCGAGGCGGGAGGATCACGAAGTCAGGAGATTGAGTCCATCCTGGCTAACATGGTGAAACCCCATCTTTACTAAAAATACAAAAAAATTAGCCGGCCATGGTCGTGGGCGCCTGTAGTCCCAGCTACTCGGGAGGCTGAGGCAGGAGAATGGCGTGAACCTGGGAGGCGAAGTTTGCAGTGAGCCGAGATCGCGCCACTGCACTCCAGCCTGGGCAACAGAGCTAGACTCTGTCTCAAAAAAAAAAAAAAATTATTCATTATATATATATATATATATATATATATATATAAACAGAGAGAGAGCAATACATAGATTCCTAGTCTGGGCAACATAGTGAGACCCTGTCTCTACAAAAAATAAGCAAAAAATTAGCTAGGCATGGTAGTACTCACCTGTAGTCCAAGCTCCTTGGGAGGCTGAGGCAGGAAGATCGGTTGACCTCCGAGGTGGAGGCTGCAGTGAGCCGTGGTTGCGCCACTGCACGCCACCCTGGATGGCAGAGCAAGAGCGAGACCCTGTCTGTCTATATATGTGTGTGTGTGTGTGTGTGTGTGTGTGTGTGTGTGTATTTTAGATCCATCGCAGACCTACATAATCAGAACTAACAAGTTCTCTGGGGGAATTCATTTTTTAAAGCCTTTTATTAAGATATAATTTACATGGAGTAAAACTGTTGTATAGTTAGAAATGCATACAGTTAAGTAACCACACCAGAAAGATGCAGAATAGTTGCATTACTCCCAAATTATCTGGTGATTCTTATGTACATTATAGTTTGAAAACCACTCATTTTTAAAAAAATTGTTTGAAGTAGCCAAAATAAAAGGGGCAAGAGAATTGTTTTGAATTATCTCCTCTGTTCAAGAAGGTTTAGACCTAGCGTAGCACATAAGTTTCATCTCATCAGTCAGCTCAGAATGACTGTTGGCTCCCTGGAGGGGAGACCTACACAGAGGATCCAGGGACTCTTCTGGGTTCAGCCAAATAATCTATCAGTGATTTTGAGGTTGGGGCAGGGTTGATGGAAGAGTGTGCCATCCCTGACTAGATGTTAAGCATGTTTCAAAATATCATTGATATGGGAGTGCTGGGAAGGGAAGAGGTGGTCCCTTTAAATGATATGGAACTGGGGAAGGGAAGTGCTGCATAGAGGATGGCATGGTTCCTGGCTAGGGCTCCACCCCCACGGACCTAGGTGAGGACTGGCATTTCCTGCCCAAATGCTTCGCCCCCATTCCCTAGACCCTAGTAGGCAGATGCAGGCGGCTGGACATCCGGAGGAACACACCGACAGGCACTGGCGCTCTGGCAGGCCACCGACCTGCAGAAGCAGAATGACATGGAGTTTGGCCTGGGCAGTCAGAGGAGAGCTGCCAAGCAGCCAGACTCCAGGGGAAAACCATCTCCCTTCTGGCTCCCCCATCTGCTGAGAGCTACTTCCACTCAATAAAACCTTGCACTCATTCTCCAAGCCCACGTGCTATCCGATTCTTCCAGTACACTAAGGCAAGAACCTCGGGATACAGAAAGCTCTCTGTCCTTGCAATGAGGCAGAGGTCTAATTGAGCTAACACAAGCTGCCTATAGACCGCTAAACCAAAAGAGCAAAACTAAAAGCACACACTGTAACATACGCCCACTGGGGCTTCAGCTGTAAGCATTCACCCCTAGACACTGTCTTGGGGGTCAGAGCCCAACAGCCTGCCCATCTGTATGCTCCCCTAGAAGTTTGAGGTTTGAGCAGCGGGGCACTGAAGAAGTGAGCCACTCCCCCATTGCACACCCTGCAAGGGGACAAGGGAACTTTTCCTGTTTCATCATGAAATAATAGATTTAGTGGCCGGGAGGGGTGGCTCATGCCCGTAATCCCAGCACTTTAGGAGGCTGAGGCGGGTGGATCACGAGGTCAGGAGTTCCAAGAGTTCCAAGACCAGCCTGGCCAAGATGGTGAAACCCCGTCTCTACTAAAAATACAAAAATTAGCTGGGCGCAGTGGAAGGCGCCTGTAATCCCAGCTACTCAGGAGGCTGAGGCAAGAGAATTGTTTGAATCTGGGGCGGGAGGGCAGAGGTTGCAATGAATCAAGATCGCACCACTGCACTCCAGCCTGGGTAACACAGTGAGACTCCATCTCAAAATAAATAAAATATGGATTTAGAACTTCTGGATCATGACTATGACTAGGTCCATGTGAAAAGAACCATCTCACCTTGTATGTAAGCAAGAGTTGGTGTCATTACTTAGAAATTTCTCCTTCCTGCAGTTAATGACATCTTGGAGTAACTTAGAAACAGGAAGTGACTCAGGATTGGAAAGCACCAGAAAAAGAGCTGCTGACATGACATGGTGACAAGCATTCTTTGACAACTGACTTTTTCTCCCGCCCCCCTGGATCCTAAGGAAATGGCACGGCATTTCCTTGCCCTGCCCTTGACGTGCTCTGCCTACTCTAAGCTAGATAGGGGCTTGTGAAAGAAAAACCTAAAGAAGCCCCCTGCACGTGCCTGGAGGAAAGAACTGATGTCTTCGTCTTTGCCCTCAGCCAAACCGCCACAAGTATCCTTGTCTGCCTGGCTCTCCTGGGGCCATCACAGAGGGCTGGGGATGCTGACAGCCGTAAACTCCAGGCGAGGCAGAACCAAGCAGCTGTTCATAAGCGATTTCAGTGCATGTCCAGTGACCCGAATGGGACCCGACCATGGGGAGAATGATACAGAACTAGATCGCTTTCTTTAAATTTTATTTTTAGTTTGTGTACTCCTATGGAAGTGTAATTTTATCTTTGTGCTGGGAACACTGAAAAGCACTGACAGGGAGCTCCTTTGGCCTGGCCCATTTTTCTGAAAGCACATTGCAGCTGTGGCTTCTGCCCAGCAGGCAGAGACTGATGTTAGATCCTGTACCCAGCTGCTGCTGGGAGAAGGGACAGACTCAGCCTCTGACTGCAGGGGCATCTGCAGGAAGATCGGGGAACCTGAAGACACTTTTAACAGCAAAAGCCCTGGAAACAGTAAGTGCAAATTGTTCCGTGGATTGCTGACTTCACATTCAAACCATCGGGAAGTGATCGAGACTGGAAGTGTCGACAAGGATCCGCAGGGTCTGGGACCAGAGACCAGCTTGTGATCCTGCTGTGGAGTGCTAGGGGTCTGCTCTGGGGAGGGGGCTTTGGCCTAGAAGAGACATGGTATAGGGTGGGGACTGTTACAGTCATGCAACACTTAACATCAGGAGATTCTGTCATTGTACAAATATAGAGTGAACTCACACAAACCTGTACGGCATAGCCTACTACACACATAGTCTCTGTGGTATAGCCTATTGCTCCTAGGCTACAAACACATCCAGTGTGTGTCTATACGGAATGCTGTAGACAATGGCAACACAATGGTATTTGTACATCTAGACATATCTAAACAAAAGGTACAGTGAAAGATAAAATATATACAGTATAAAAGATTTTTTAAAAAGGCTGGGTGTGGTGGCACACTCCTGTAATCCCAGCACTTTGGGAGTCCTGAGGTGGGAGGATCACTTCATCCCAGGAGTTCGAGACGAGCCTGGGAGACATGGCGAAAACCCATCTTGACAAAAAATACAAAAATTAGCCGGGCGTGGTGGTGGTGGGAGCCTGTAATCCCAGCTATTCAGGAGACTGAGGCGTGAGAATCGCTTGAACCTGGGAGGCGGAGGTTGCAGTGAGCCAGGATGGCACCACTGCACTCCAGCCTGCATGACAGAGTGAGACCCCGTCTCAAACAAAAAAGAAAAGAAAAGAAAATGTGGTCCCTCCGTACAATAGAAAGTTATTCAGCCTTGAAAGAAGGAAATCCTGACACCCGGTACGTGAATGAGACTTGAAGACATTATGCTGAGTGGATTAAACCAGCCACAAAAAGACAAATACTGTGTGACTCCACTTATATGAGACTCAGAATAGTCAAAATCATGAAAACAACATAGAGTGGTGGTGGCCAGGGGCTGGAGGGAGTGGGGAATAGGCAGTTGTCAATGGGTATAGAGTTTTAGTTTTGCAAGATGAAAAACTTTTAGGGATCTGCTACACAAACATGCATATAGTTAACACCACTGAACTGTACTCTTTTTTTTTTCTTTTTGAGACAGAGTCTCGCTCTTTTGCCCAGGCTGGAGCGCAGTGGCATGATCTTGGCTCACCACAACCTCAGCCTCCCGAGTAGCTGGGATTACAGGCACCTGCCACAATGTCCAACTAATTTTTGTATTTTTTAGTAGAGACGGGGTTTCGCCATGTTAGCCAGGCTGGTCTTGAACTCCTGACCTCAGGTGATCTGCCCACCTCGGCCTCCCAAAGTGCTAGGATGACAGGCGTGAGCCACCGCGCCCAGCCTAAACTGTACTCTTAAACATTGAGAGGGTAAGTTTTGTATTATGTGTTTTTTACCACAATTTAAAAATTTTTTAAATGTATTCAAACAAATAAAAGAATTTTGAGGCTCACGCCTGTAATCCCAGCACTTTGGGAGGCCAAGGCAGGCAGATCACCTGAGGTCAAGAGTTTGAGACTAGCCTGGCCAACATGGTGAAACCCTGTCTCTACTAAAACTACAAAAATTAGGTGGGCGTAGTGGCGGGCGCCTGTAGTCCCAGCTACTTGGGAGGCTGAGGAGAGTCGGAATTGCAGTGACCAGGATCATGCCATGACCCCACCTGAGTGACAGAGAGTGAAAATTCTGTGTTGAGACGGAGTTTCGCTCTTGTTGCCCAGGCTGGAGTGCAATGATGCGATCTCGGCTCACCTCAACCTCTGCCTCCCGGGTTCAAGCAATTCTCCTGCCTCGGCTTCCCGAGTAGCTGGGATTACAGGCACATGCCACCACGCCCAGCTAATTTTGTATTTTTAGTAGAGACGGGATTTCTCCATGTTGGTCAGGCTGGTCTCAAACTCCCGACCACGGTTGATCCACCTGCCTCGGCCTCCCAAAATCCTGGAATTACAGGCTTGAGCCACTGTACCTGGCAACATTCTGTCTTTTAAAAAAAAAAAAAAACAAGGGCCAGGCTTGGTGGCTCACGCCTGTAATCCCAGCACTTTGGGAGGCCGAGGCAGGCGAATCACGAAACAGATCACCTGGGCAAGAGAGGAAGACTCCATCTCAAAACAAAAAAAAGAAAAGAAAAGAAAATTAAGTCTCCCCCATGCTCCTGGGTCTTCTCACTCCTCATAGGTGACCACTGTTCAGTCTACCGTTTCTTCCCAGAAATATCTGTGCACATACAAGCATATACATATGTCTACTCTTTGCTTAGCAAACCATTTATTCAGCCAAATTACAATTGTTGTCTTTGATAATACCAGGCTACAGACCTCCAAATCCTAAATTGGTGGCACCAAAATTAGAGAACTTATTTTGTCTTGAAGAGAACACTTGCGAATTGACCAGGAACCCCTACTGCCAGTGTACATGAATTAGACTTCCATAAAGATTATAACTTAGATGCCAGAATATACATTTTGAAATGAATGTAGGCCATCTAAAGGCATTTTTAGCTTCTAAACATTAACTTTATGGGGGCATAATTTATAGACAATAAATATACCGGTTTACAGTGCATAGAGTTCAATTAGTTTTTTTTTTTTTTTTTTTTTTTGAGAAAGGGTCTTGCTCTGTTACCCAGGCAGAAGTGCAGTAGCATGATCATAGCTCGCTGCAGCCTCGATCTCCTGGGCTCAAGTGATCCTCCCACCTCAGCCTCCCAAGCAGCCAGGACTACAGGCACATGCCACTACATCCGGCTAATTTTTAAATTTTTCTGTGGATATGGGGGTCTCACTGTGTTGCCCAGGCTGGTCTTGAATTCCCAGGTTCAAGTGATTCTCTTGTCTCAGCATCCCAAAGTGTTGAGATTACAAGTGTGAGTCACTGCACCCAGCTGACTTTTTTTTTTTTTACTGTAAATACCGTTGCCTTCTTTTGGGGGGGTTATTCTCAGTTTTAATTACTTATTGTTTTCTGGTTATGAAGATACTACGAGTTCCTTATTTTAAAATAGAGACAATTCAGAAAATAAAGAGAAACCAAAAGACATCAATAATTGCTCCATCCCTCAAAAAAAAATATTTGGCATTATGAGCATTGTCTTTTTAAAAGCATATATGTGGCCGGGCACAGCAGCTGATGCTTGTAATCCTAACATTTTGGGAGGCCAAGGCAGGAGGATAGTTTAAGGCCAGAAGTTCAAGACCAGCCTGGGCAACATAGCAATTCTCCCATTTCCACACACACACACACACACACACACACACACACACACACACACACACACAATTTAGGCCGGGCCGGGCATGGTGGCTTACGCCTGTAATCCCAGCACTTTGGGAGGCCAAGATGAGTGGATCACAAAGTCAGGAGAGCGAGACCATCCTGGCTAACATGGTGAGACCCTGTCTCTACTAAAAATTAAAAAATAATAAAAAAAAATTAGCTGGGCATGGTGGTGGGTGCCTGTAGTCCCAGCTGCTCGGGAGGCTGAGGCAGGAGAATGGTGTGCACCTGGGAGGCAGAGCTTGCAGTGAGTCGAGATCGTGCCACTGCACTCCAGCCTGGGCGACAGAGCAAGACTCCACCTCCCAAAAAAAAAAAAAAAAATTTAGGCTGGGCGTGGTGGCTCATGCCTATAATCTCAGCACTTTGGGAGGCCGAGGCGGGTAGATTACCTAAGTTCAGGAATTTGAGACCAGCCTGGCCAACATGGTGAAACCCCGTCTCTACTAAAAATACAAAAATTAGCCAGGCGTGGTGGCACATGCCTATGATCCCGGCTACTCGGGAAGCTGAGACAGGAGAATTGCTTGAACCCGGGAAATAGAGGTTGCAGTGAGCCAAGACTGTGCCACTGCACTCCAGCCTGAGCAATAAAGCAAGACCTTGTCTCAAAAAAAAAAAAAAAAAAAAAAAAAATTGGCCGGGCGCGGTGGCTCATGCCTGTAATCCCAGCACTTTGGGGGGCCGAGGAGGGCGGATCACCAGGTCAGGAGATCAAGACCATCCTGGCTAACACGGTGAAACCCTGTCTCTACTAAAAATACAAAAAAAATTTGCTGGGCGCGGTGGCGGGCGCCTGTAGTCCCAGCTACTCGGGAGGCTGAGGCAGGAGAATGGCGTGAACCCAGGAGGCGAAGCTGGCAGTGAGCTGAGATCGCACCACTGCACTCCAGCCTGGGCGACAGAGCAAGACTCTGTCTCTCAAAAACAACAACAAAAAAAATTTGGCTGAGCACGGTGGCTCATGCCTGTAATCCCAGCACTTTGGGAGGCTGAGGCAGGTGGATCACCTGAGCTCGGTAGTTCAAGACCAGCCTGACCAACGTGGAGAAACCCCCATCTCTACTGAAAATACAAAAAATTAGCCGGGCGTGGTGGCACATTCCTGTAATCCCAGCTACTCAGGAGGCGGAGGCAGGAGAATCGCTTGAACCCGGGAGGCGGACTTTGTGGTGAGCCAAGATTGCGCCATTGCACTCCAGCCTGGGCAACAAGAGCGAAACTCTGTCTAAAAAAAAAAAAAAAAAGGAAATAAGATAACCCTCATTGAGGCTCTTCTGGGCAGAATGCACTGGAGCTTGCTCTTTATTTCTGGGCAAGGTACTTCAGGAGGAAGTGGGTGGGTTGGAGCCTGTTCAGAGGGAAGGGAAGGGTAGGGCAGGGCAGGGCAGGGCTGGACTGGGCAGGGCTGGACTGGGCTGGGGAGGAAAGGGCAGGGCAGGGCCCATAGCTGTGAGGAGCAGTTAGGGAACCTGAAAGGATTCTTAGACTGAGAAAGAGAAGACGTGCACTGGGGAAACAGCATCTTTACATATTTAAAGGACTGTCTTAGGAAACGGGTCCCGGTGCATAGAAATTGCAGGGAGGCCAAACTTGGACACCATTTGAGTTTTCTGAGACAGAAGTCGTTCCTTTTTGGGGGTCTGTGTTTCCCCTTATGGTAAGAATTTGCATAAAGCCCACGAGTTGTAGAATTCTTTCTTATGTCCCTCTTGTCTTCAGATTCTGCAATTCCGTCTGAATAAACAGGATTTTAGTCTTCTTTTTTTTTTTTTTTTTGAGACGGAGTCTCGCTCAGTTGCCCAGGCTGGAGTGCAGTGGCGCGATCTTGGCTCACTGCAAGTTCCACCTCCCAGGTTCACGCCATTCTCCTGCCTCAGCCTCCCAAGTAGCTGGGACTACAGGCACCCACCACCACGCCTGGCTAATTTTTTTGTATTTTTAGTGGAGACGGGGTTTCACTGTGTTAGCCAGGATGGTCTTGATCTCCTGACCTCGTGATCCGCCTGCCTTGGCCTCCCAAAGTGCTGGGATTACAGACGGGAGCCACCGCACCTGGCTCCATCCTCTTTTCAACAACACTGGTCATTAGGTTTGGTTTTCTTTTTCTTTTTCTTTTTTTTGAGACGAGTCTTGCTCTGTTGCCTAGGCTAGAGTGCAGTGGTGCAATCTCAGCTCACTGCAACCTGAGCCTCTGGGGTTCAATCAATTCTCCTGCCTCAGCCTCCCAAGTAGCTGGGATTATAAGTGCATGCCACCGCGCCTGGCTAATTTTCGTATTTTTAGTAGAGACGGGGTTTTACCATCTTGGCCAGGCTGGTTTCAAACTCCTGACCTCATGATCCACCCATCTCGGCCTCCCAGAGTGCTGGGATTACAGGCATGAGCCACTGCGCCTGGCCAGAAAAGGCATTTCTACAGCGTGCATGTGCCATGGGGTATGTCTCAAATGAAACTGTCTTGCCTCCACATCCCAAAGATAACTGAAATTTCAGTTTAAACTCCAGCTGAGCAGAATAGTTGTCAGCCAAGCACGGTGGCTCATACTTGTAATCCCAGCATTTCGGGAGGCCAAGGAGGGAGGATTGCTTAAGTCCAGGAGTTCGAGACCAGCCTGGGCAAATATTGAGACTCTGTCTCCACAAAAATTAAAATTAAAATTAACTGGGGCTGGGCATGGTGGCTCACGCCTGTAATCCCAACACTTTGGGAGGCCAAGGCAGGCGGATTGCCTGAAGTCAGGAGTTCGAGAAACCCCATCTCTACTAAAAATATAAAAATTAGGTGGGTGTGGTGGCACACGCCTGTAATCCCAGCTACTCAAGAGGCTGAGGCAGGATAATTGCTTAAACCCGGGAGATGGAGGTTGCAGTGAGCCGAGATTGCCCCACTGCACTGCAGCCTGGGCGACAGAGCGAGACTCTGTCTCAAAAAAAATAAAAATAGGCCTCGTGCAGTGGCTCACGCTTGTAATCCCAGCACTTTGGGAGGCCGAGTCAGGCGAATCACGAGGTCAGAAATTCGAGACCAGCCTGGCCAACATGGTGAAACCCTGTCTCTACTAAAAATACAAAAAATTAGCCAGGCGTGGTGGCGAGACCCTGTAATCCCAGCTACTCAGGAGGCTGAGGCAGGAGAATTGCTTGAATCCGGGAGGGGGATATTGCAGTGAGCCAAGATCGCACCACTGCACTCCAGCCCGGGCGACAGTGTGAGACTCCGTCTCAAAAATAATTAAATAAAATAAAATAACATAAGATGGTTCAGTGGCTCATGACTGTAATCCCAGCATTTTGGGAGGCCAAAGCGGGCAGGCAGATCACCCGAGGTTGGGAGTTTGAGATCAGCCTGACCAACATGGAGAAACCCCATCTTTACTAAAAATACAAAATTAGTCGGGCATTGTGGTGCATGCCTGTAATCCCAGCTACTCAAGAGGCTAAGGCAGGAGAATCGCTTGAACCCGGGAGTCAGAGGTTGTGGTGAGCCAAGATTGTGCCATTGCACTCCAGCCTGGGCAATAAGAGTGAAATTCCGTCTCAAAAAAAAATAAAATAAAATAAAATAGGGGTCAGGAGCGGTGGCTTGCGCCTGTAATCCCAGCATGTTGGGAGGCCGAGGCGGGTGGATCACCTGAGTCAGGAGTTCAAGACCATCCAGGCCAACATGGTGAAACCCTGTCTCTACTAAAAATACAAAAATTAGCTGGGCATGGTGACTCGAACCTGTAGTCCCAGCTACTCAGGAGGCTGAGGCAGGAGAATTGCTTGAACCCAGGAGGTGGAGGTTGCAGTGAGCTGAGATCACACCACTGCACTCCAGCCTGGTGACAGAGCGAGACTCCATCTTTAAATAAATAAAATAAAATAAAATAAAATAAAACAATACAAAATAAAATAAAATAGATAAATAACTAAAATTAACTGGGTATGGTGGCACACCTATAGTCGTAGCTACTCAGGAAGCTGAGGTGGAAGGATCACTTGAGCCTGGGAGGTCGAGGCTGCAGTGAGCCATGATGGAGCCACTGCACGGCCAACAGAGCAAAGCCCTAACTCAAAAATAAATAAATAAATAAAAATAAAAATAAAATAAAACCAATAAAAGTAAAAACAGTTGTGAGTCAGTCTGGATTTTCTGGTCCCATTTTACATTTGCACATTTGTTCTAGTCTTGTGTAGCACTGAGCAGTTCACTCCACAAGCATTTATTAAGCACCACTCATGTTGCAGGCACCAGATTCCATGCTGGAACTATGACACTGTAACAGGCAGACCCCATCCCACACTTCAAGGGGCCGACGCTGCTGAGGGGGAATAGACAGGCTGTCAGGGTTCAGGGTGCTGCGTGCTTGGACCCAGGGAGCTGATCAGAAAGTGCTCCAGGAGCACGGGGCACAGGCATCTCACCCAGGCTGGCTTTCTGGAGCAGTGATGGATAAATTGTGACCTAACAGATGAGTAGGAGTTAGTCATATAAAGTGGGCTGGAGGCCAGAAGTGGTGGTTCACCCCTGTAATCCAGCACTTTGGGAGGCTGAATTGCTTGAATGTAGGAGTTCAAGACCAGCCTGGGCAACATGGCAAAACCCTGTCTCTACAAAAAATATAAAAATTAGCCAGGTGTGGTGGCACACGCCTGTAGTCTCAATTACTCGGGGGACATGAGGTGGGAGAATCACTTGAGCCTGCAGTGGGGTGAAGGCTGCAGTGAGACGAGATTGTGCCAAAGCACTACAGCCTAGGGGACAGAGTGAGACTCTGTCTCAAAAATAAATAAAATGGGAGGAAATCATAAATGCGGGGGAAGATCCAAGGGTGACAGCTTTCAAGGAACAGGAACAGAAAGAAATTCCCAAGGCAGGAGCCTAGGGGGGAAGATGGGCTGAAATGGGCTGGAGAGGCGAGCAGGGAAGGGGCAGGTGAGCCAGAGCTCTGGCCACAGCCACGCTGGGGGGAGGGTCTGTGGTGCTCAGCCTGTAAGACTGGAGCAGGTGGTGGCATGAGCAGGAGGCTGGTTTGGAGTTGGCAGCCCCCATTGTTTGCCCCAAGGACTGGACAGCAGTGGGAACCGTGGCAGTGGGAGCAGCAATGCCACGGTGCAGTGGGGCTGCAGAGGCGCTGGGGCTGGGGGTGCGGCTGGGGGTGGTTGGGGTGGTGGTTTGTGTTTAAGGATGAAAAGGCCTGAGTTATAGGAAGGAGCAGGAGACACGGGGGAGAGGATTGGCAAATGGCAGAACCATGGCCTGAAGTGGTACAAGGGGCAGGGGCTCGAAGCAAAGTGGGAGGGGTTAGCCCTTGGGGAAGGGCCTGAAGGCGCTGGGAAGAAGCAAGCTGGGAGCTGGGGAGCTGGCCTTTCTCCTAGGAGCATGAGGGGAGAGGCCACCAGGGAGAGAAGGGGTGGGACAGGGTGAGTTCTGAAGAGAGCAGAGGGAAGTTAAATGGCAGGAAGAGGGGAGGGAACCCCGGGCACTGTGGGTGTGAAGGCCACACAGTGCCCCACTGAGGCTGGAGATGCTGGTTTTGCAGACACACCTGTCTGAGCCATCCTGGGACCCCCATACCCCTTAGAGCAGCCCTACGCCTCTACCCCACTCCTGCACTTACATCCTCCACCCAGAAATGACCCTCAGATGGGAGAAGTGACAGGTGCCCCACAATAAAATGGAGTTTTCTGCAGCAAAGTCCCTACAATGGAGTCGTAGAACGTGTTCCTCGCAGGGGCCGCTGAGATGAAGGCGACATGGTGCTTTCGGGGGCGGCTGGGATCCAGCTCCACATGGAAGAAGTGCCTGGGATTCTGCTGGAGGAAAGGCAGATAGCGAGTTTATTTTTAAACCCAAGTGGGCACCGCGGCTGCCAGAGAGAAGCAGACGGCTCTTGGGGAGAGTGGAGATTGGCAGCCGGTCAGACACTTGTCAGGAAGCCTGAGGCTGCCAAGCGGGCAGGGGTTCAGGTGGCGGAGGGCCAGGGCTGAACAGAGGGGTCTGTGGGGGTGAGGGCAGCAGCAATTAACCCTTCGGGGCCCAACACCAGCGTGGCCTAAGGATGTAGCCAGGCCTGGAGGACTGAGTGTAGTGAGCGGGGACCTCAGGCTGGGCTGCCCCTGGGGCCACATGGAGCCAGTGTAAGTGATAACTGTCCTAGTCCCTGCACCCAGTGGTAGCCCAGGCTTGGTCTCCACCTGCAGTCAGATGGGCCACGTGAATAGCCTTGCGCAAAGCAAAGGAGTCTCTCGGGGACCCCTTGCTGCTGTCCACGGTCTGAAGGCCCTTAGGCCTCTTGCATTGGGGTGTTCTTTTTTTTGAGACAGAGCCTCCTTCTGTCACCCAGGCTGGAGTGCAGCAGCGTGATCTTGGCTCAATGCAACCTCCCCTTCCCAGGTTTAAGCAATCCCCCCTGTCTCAGCCTCCCGAGTAGCTGAGATTACAGGCACCAGCCACCACGCACAGCTAAGTTTTGTCCTTTTAGTAGAGACAAGGTTTTACCATGTTGGCCAGGCTGTTCTCTAGTTCCTGAGCTCAAGTGATCCACCTGCCTCAGCCTCCCAAAGTGCTGGAATTACAGGTGTGAGCCACTGCGCCTGGCCACACTGTCAGCATTGTGAGGAGCCAAGTGGCACTTAGTCCTGAGAGCTGACTTGGAATGCTGCCTGTGACTGAGGTGGAGGGCATGGCTTCATGGCCTCATCAACCTCATGGGGACTTGGCGAAGTCTCGGTGGTGAACAGGCCTCCTAAGGACTCCTGCGCATGGCAAGGGCTGTCAGGGCACATTTCAGGAGCTGTCGCCAGGGATGGTCTCCAGGTTGTAACAGCTTTGGCCTCTTAGAGGACGTGATCCACTGACTGGTGTTTATTTCCTACCTTTGCTTTCAACACCAAAGGCCTGAAGAGCCCAGGCCACAGGCACTGGGTTTCTGGGCTCAGCTGAAAGTCTTTAAGAATCTTCCTCAGCATGAAGCCTTGGGCCGGGGCTGCTTCTCTCTCCTGCTGGTCTTCTGGAAAGATTGACAGAAATCTTCTTTTGCCTAAAGCAAGTTCCTGGGGGCCAGAGCCCCTTTCAGGGCAGGATAAATCTAGGTCTCTCACTCTAGATTAAGTTAAAAATTCCTTGATCCTGCCAACATCAGCCTGACTTGTCTCTTGCCTTCTTCTTCTTCTTTTTTTTTTTTTTTTGAGACGGAGTCGCTCTGTCACCCAGGCTGGAGTACAATGGCGCGATCTCGGCTCACTGCAACCTCCGCCTCCTGGGTTCAAGCGATTCTTCTGCCTCAGCCTCCAGAGTAGCTGGGATTACAGGCATGCACCATCACGCCTGGCTAATTTTTTTGTATTTTTAGTAGAGACGGGTTTCACCATGTTGGCCATGCTGGTTTCCATCTCCTGACCTCGTGATCTGCCCATCTCAGCCTCCCAAAGTGCTGGGATTACAGGCGTGAGCCATTGCGCCCGGCCATCTCTTGCCTTCTAGAAAGGACTATACACAAAGGTTCCCTCTGACCTTTAAGGAGGCGGTGTCTGATGCTCCTGACCTAAGTCTTTCATGTGTAGTTTTCTGTTTTCTCTTCCGTCCTTTCCCTCTTTCAAAGCTTCTTGGGTGTAAATGTTGCTTCTTAACAGTATCAGTAATAGCCACATGTAGCTGCTGAGTTTGAAACTGGGCACAATGCATCCCTGATTTCAAAGACTGTACAAAAAAAAAAAAAAGGATGTACCATCTCAATAATTATTTTATGTTGATTATATGTTGGTATGAGAATTTTTTGGATGTATTAGATTTATTTATTGTTTTTAGTTTGTTGAGATGGAGTCTCGCTCTGTAGCCCAGGCTGGAGTGCACCGGCACAATCTTGGCTCACTGCAAGCTCCGCCTCCTGGTTCAAGCAATCCTCCTGCCTGGGATCACAGCTGGGATTACGGATCACAGGCGCCCACTACCACATCAGCTAATTTTTGTATTTTTAGTAGAGATGGGCTTTCACCATGTTGGCCAGGCTGGTCTCGAACTCCTGACCTCATGATCCGCCCGCTTCGGCCTCCCAAAGTGCTGGGATTATATAGGCTGAGCCACTGCACCCAGCCCCCCCACCCAAAAAAATTGGCCAGGCATTAGCCGGGCATGGTGGCACGCACCTGTAATCCCAGCTACTTGGGAGGCTGAGGTGAAAGGATCCCTGGAACCCTGGAGGTGGAGGCTGCAGTGAGCCAAGATGACACCACTCCACTAGGGTGACAGAACAAGCTCAGTCTCAAAAAAAAAAAAGAAATTAGCCGGGCATGATGGCCAGCACCTGTGGTGCCAACTACTTAGGAGGCTGATGTGGGAAGATTGTTTGAGCCCCAGTGTTCAATGCTGCAGTGAGCTATGATGCATTACTACACTCCAGACTGGGCGACGGACTCGAAAAAGAAAAAAAAAAGTGAGGGGTGAGGAGGATGATTCGGAGGCAACCTGGAATGGTGATTTTATCAAAAGATTTTCTTTTCTTTTCTTTTTTTTTTTGAGACAGAGTCTTGCTCTGTGTTAGCCTCCCAAATAGCTGGGACTACAGGCCCACACCACCATGCTTGGCTAATTTTTTTTTTTTTTTTTTTTTTTTGAGACAGAGTCTTGCTTTGTCACCCAGGCTGGAGTGCAGTGGCACCATCTCGGCTCACTGCAACCTCCACCTCTCGGTTAAAGCAATTCTCCTGCCTCAGCCTCCCAAGTAGCTGGGACTACAGGCATGCGCCACCATGCCCAGCTGATTTTTGTATTTTTAGTAGAGATTGGATTTCACCATATTGGCCAGGCTGGTCTCAAACTCCTGACCTCGTGATCCCACCTGCCTCGGCCTCCCAAAGTGTTGGAATTACAGGTGTGAGCCACTGCGCCCGGCCGGTTAATTTTTAAAAAGTTTTTGTAGAGACAAGGTCTCACTATATTGCTCAGGCAGGTCTTGAACTCCTGGGCTCACTCAAGTGATCCTCCCACCTCAGCCTCCCAAAGTAATAAAATTATAGGCGTGAGCCACTGCTCCTGGCCACAGGAATTTCTACTTTTGAAAAATAAGGGTTCCTGGGAATTCCTTGCAATAGGTGGCCTTCACTGCAAATTTCAAATTCCTGGATCCAGCCGGGCGCGGTGGCTCACGCTTGTAATCCCAGCACTTTGGGAGGCCGAGGCGGGCGGATCACGAGGTCAGGAGATCGAGACCACAGTGAAACCCCGTCTCTACTAAAAATACAAAAAAAAAATAGCCGGGCGTGGTGGCGGGCGCCTGTAGTCCCAGCTACTTGGAGGCTGAAGCAGGAGAATGGCGTGAACCCGGGAGGCGGAGCTTGCAGTGAGCCGAGATTGCGCCACTGCACTCCAGCCTGGGCGACAGAGCGAGACTCCGTCTCAAAAAAAAAAAAAAAAAAAAAATTCCTGGATCCATTCCATGTTGTTTAGGAATCACTCCATCAGAGCTGCCGATAACCAGTTCCAAAACCAAAGTCAGTCTTTTCAGATGTTCCGTTTGGGCCAGATCTGATTCTCCACTCCAACCTGTGGAGCTTTATTTCCTCCTGGCCAGTTGGGAAAAAGTGAGCTGGCATCCCCAGGCAGGCAAGACAAGGGCAGAGAGTTGGGTGCCTCTCCGGCATCCGCTTGCCTACCCACGCAGGGGACACTTAGGGCTCCAGGGTTTGGTCCGAGGCTGAGAGGCATCTGGTGACTCTGCAGTGACTTTTTTTTTTTTTCTTCCTTGAAACGGAGCCTTGCTCTGTCACCAAGGCTGGAGTGCAGTGGTGTGACCTCAGCTCACTGCAACCTCCGCCTCCCGGGTTCAAGCAATTCTCTGTCTCAGCCTCCCAAGTAGTTGGGACTACAGGTAAGCGCCACCACACCTGGCTAATTTTTGTATCTTTCGTAGAGACAGGGTTTCACCATGTTGGCCAGGCTGGTCTCGAACTCCTGACTTCAAATGATCCACCCATCTTGGCCTCTCAAGTGTTGGGATTACAGGCGTGAGCCACCACACTCGGCCTGCACTGATCTTTGAGAGTCACAAAGGCTGAGCCTCACCTGTGCCCTCTCTGCCTTCCTGCCATTCATCTGCCAGAAGCCACCCTTTCCCTATCTGGAGGGTCAGCTGAACCACACATCAGAGCCGGATAGACTGGGAACTGGAAACTGAGAAAGGGTTAAGCATGGGCATGGAGGAGTTGAGAGGCAGAAGCAAAAAGAAAGTTAAAAATAGTGTTATTCAGCCTAGAGCAAGGAAGACAAGGGCACAGCTAGACTTCAGTTCATGAC
Organism: Hylobates moloch; assembly: GCF_009828535.3. Lineage (NCBI taxonomy): Eukaryota > Metazoa > Chordata > Mammalia > Primates > Hylobatidae > Hylobates > Hylobates moloch. The sequence goes on along the minus strand of NW_026652285.1, from coordinate 28,386,023 downwards.
TGATCGGTTTGAGAATGATTCTTGCTTTTCTCCCCCTGTACTCTGAATAGGAAGAAGTTGACCTTCTGCCGCAGGAGAGACTGGAGTTAGATGTTACCCAGTGTCCTGCGGCGACCAGATGCCAGAGTAGGAATCTAAGCTGAACGTGGCCCTGGGTCCTACTCTCTCGGCACGTGATCCGAGGTGGCCTTGGGAACCCTACCTGTTCAGGAATGGGGGGCTATGATCCCAAAGCTTCTAGCTGCCAGTTCTTCCCAGGCCCCCGCTTGGTGCTGCTATTTCTTTCTCCATTTTTTCTAGCCTTTCATTTGTTTGCCTGCCCCCAACTGCTTCTTTTATCTTTTCCCTTAACAAGCAGGACTTCCAGAGCCCGATGGATGGATCCTCCCCCAGTTCTTCCTCCCGGCCCCCCCCAGTCTGTGAATACCTCCAGGCCCAAGCACTCTGCAGGGGAAGACAGGAATAATCATTACAGGCTCCTGGCGCAGACCCAGCCCCAGCCAGGGGAGGGACTCCCAGCACCGGCCTTGCTCAGTCCCCTCCTGCCCCAGGCTCGGCCAGAGGGCACAGGGGTAGGAAAACAGCCCAGGAACACGGTGCCCTGGGACCAGACAGGCTAATGGTTTTGTCCAGGGTTCTGGAATCTTTTGGGAGGTGAGGAGAGGCTTCTTTGGCTTCAGCCATAAAAGGGAATTTGGGTCTCCCGACTTTTGGGAAAACGCTTTCCTATTCGCCTGGCCTCCTGCTTTGCTGGAGCCAGAGGAGGGGCACAGCTGTCTTTGTTGGAAGAGCTGAGGAAGCGAGGAAGCGGAAGCGGGAGGGCCAGGCCTCCACCCTGTTTCCTCACCATGAATGGAGCTGGTCCTGGGTGCTCCTTTCCTGCCTCCAGCACCCCAGTTGTCATGCTCCCTCCCGAGCCAGAGGGGACAGGGAGGGGACAAGTCACAGCATGGCCATTCACAGACAGGAGAGAGACGCAAGGTTGGTGTGAGCTCCCTGGAAGCCCCAGGATGTGATCTTTAATCCACGCTCCTGGCCCTGCCTCCCCACCCCCAGCCCAGGTGGCGTATGTACAGGATGCTGTGTGGAGGCCCAGGCAGAGGCAGCCTCCACTCCTCCCTGGGTTCTGCCAGGGTAGGCACTCGCCAGGGCAGGGCAGGAGGATACAGACAGCTGGGAGCCAGGGTGGACTGGTCACAGGAAGTCTCATGTTCCCCACCCCATATACACGAGCACACACAGATATGCCCATATTTGCAGAGGTATTCACACTTGTGCAGAGGTGTGGATCCAAAAGCTGTGCCCAGATGCACTGTACCTGTGTGCACGGGTGCACCACCAGAGGACAGATGCCTTAAGGCAGCGCAGCAGTAGTGCAACACCCAGCCCTTCCCCCGCCCCGCATCAGCTTACAGGGCTGGTGGAGCAGAGCTGGCCGGAGGGGCCCCTCCACTCAGCCCTTGAGTGGGCAGTGCCAGCTGGAGCTCAGTGTGCGGACCCCACTGCTGTCGGGTGCATCCAGCTACCCAAAATGGTGTCAGCAGGTCCCAGGCCTGTTTGCCCCTGAGGGTGGTGTAAATAAACAGGGAGCGATTCCCTCCACAACGCCTCCTCGAAGGTGCCCCAGAAACAGGGGCTCAAGCAGGCAGCTCACGGGCCCTGGGGTGTCAGAACTCCCTGCCGAGTGAGGGCAGGGCAACCCTGGTGACAAGAACTGTATTCACTTGTGGCTTTCATCCATTAGGTAGCTGGCCCCCATCTTGCCCCTGCCAGCTACCTTTTAGGGTCAAGGAGCCAGTGCTCCACCCTCCCAAGCAAGGGTCATGAGGGAGGGCCACCGGCAGGACTGTGTGAGAAGACTGAGGAGCTGTGCCTGGCTCTGCCTGGCTCTCAGGCTCGCTGCAGCAGGGATGAGTAGGGGCACGTAATGGGGGAAACATCTGTAAACTTACTACTCGGCCCTGGAATGGGGGTAGGGAGTGGAATGGACTTGATGGGGCCTTAAGGACTTCTAGCAGCCTAGGATCATCCATGAGACCTCCCTTTCCTACGTCCTCTTTCACATCCCAGGCAGAGACCCTAACCCTCCAGGCACTGGGCCACCTCTGGCCTTCCCTACCTGGGAGAGTCCTCCCCAGAAAGATGGCCCAGGTGGGGACATCTAGGCCACACCAGGGGGCACCTAAACCCTGAGTCAGCCCCAGAATCACCCTTCTTGAAAGGGGGAAGGTGCCATTTTATTACAGGAACTATATATTCTAGATCCCCCCCCCCCCCCAAAATCCATGTGTCCTGACAGGGACAGCAGGACGGTTGTTTTAGAATTGGAGACGATCTGGGACATGTGGTTGCCGTGCCCATAACCTAGGCCTTGGGCACGGCACAGGCAGCTTTGGTTTGAATCAGCACTCATACTTCCTCTAAGCTCAGCGGGGCCAAGCGGGGGCTAGCTGGGATGCCCAGGCCCTGCCTGTGCTCAGTGACAGGACTCTGGGTGTGGTCATCCCGGGGGAGGGTCTGGGGGATGGCCACACCTCAGTTTCTCCGGGCCCTCCTGTAAATGTCAAAACATCCCCACATTCTGCCCTGGCCCCAGCACCCCCGAGTTTACATTCATCGATTAAGATTCAGTTTTTAAAAATGTAGATGTCAGCTCCGTCCCCCTAGGTCCCAGAGAGGTAAGACCCTGGTCTCAGCTGCCTGGTTGCAAGGAGGGGCCATCCAGGATAGGTCCACTGGTGGCTGCCTGGGGGCATCCCTCCAGGCTCCCCCCCCCCCCGAGTTGAGCTGTGGCAATCCATGAGGTGGAAGCTACATTCACACGGGGGAGTGGGTGTGCAAGGCTGAGCCGCAGGAGGTGGGCGGGGGACTGTGGAGGAAGTGTCCTCCAGGCCTGGTCCACCCTGGTGGTGCCAAGGGCAGGGCCACAGCCCCCACCCAAACCCCTGCGGAGCCAGGAGTTGAAGGGTTTGGACCTGGAAGACATTTGCATGGTGCCTCCCTCCGTGGCTGGATGGGGGCAGCCTCGTGGTTCAGGGCCGAGACGGTGGGTGCCAGGCTTGGAGGGAGGAGGGTGGCACTTAGGCCCCTCCGGACCTGGAACGGAGAGGGGGCATCAGGGGAGGACGTGAGCAGGGGCCACGGGGAGAGCCCCCCAGCAGGGCCCCAGAGCTCAGTGCTGGGCCCAGGAAGCAGGCCGCAAATCACAGGCTGGCCGGGGAAGGGATCTGCGGGAGGTCAGACAGTGGTGACATGGAAGACAAAACAGATGGGACGCACAGGGAGGGCCCTCCCGGGGATGGGGACTGCCAGGGGTGCAGCTCCAGTTCCACCTGGTGGCGGGGGAGGGCCTGGCCGCAGCAGGGCAGTCGAGAAGGACGTGGCCTGAGCGGGCGAGGGCGAGGGCGAGGGCGAGGGCAGCTGGGACCTTCTTCCCTGAGCAAGTCTCTCCCACCCCTGCCGGGACAGCCTGGCAGCAGGGGTGGGGGAATCAGCCCCTGCTCCCCATCAACAGAACGCGGGGTGACGAATGAGATGGAGGAGACAAGGACAGCGGGAGGGATGACGTGGCCGGCATCACACTGGCCCCTGCTGGGTCGGGTCGTACCTTCCTCGGCGAATGTTTCTGCAGGGGAAGGATGGTGGAAGGGGAGAGGAAAAGGAGACATCTGACCTTTTGCTTCTCTCAGGGAGGGGACTTTGGCTGCCATGCGACCCCTTGCCCCAGAGCGGGGCCAGGGTCCCCGGGGCCTGGACACTAATGTAACAGCCAAGGGAGAATTACCCAGGGCGCCCACAAAAATGCATCCCAGTTCCAGTTCTGACTCTGCCACTAACTCAATCATGTGACCTTGGGCCGTGGGTTCCTCCTCTGCACATTAAGGGGGTTAGACCAGCACAAGGACCCCAAACGTAGACACGCACAAAGCATTATAGGCTGGGTGGGGACTGGGGACCAGAGGACACATGCCTGGCTTGGGCAGCCCCTGCCCAGCTACACTCTGTGGCTATTTGGGGATGCTTAGAGGCACGCTGGGGCTCAATCTTTTATGTTTCCAGAGCTGGAAATCCGAATTGCTAGTGTAAAATCTCCTGATTTCTTTTCTCTTTTCTTCTTTTCTTTCTTTCTTTTTTTTTTTTTTTTTGACGCAGTCTTGCTCTGTCACCCAGGCTGGAGTGCAATGGCGCGATCTCAGCTCACTGCAACCTCTGCCTCCGGGGTTCAAGCAACTCTGCCTCAGCCTCACAAGTAGCTGGGATTACAGGTGCGCACCACCATGGCTGGCTAATTTTTGTATTTTTAATAGAGACAGGGTTTCCCCATGTTGGCCAGACTGGTCTTGAATTCCTGACCTCAGGTGATCCGCCTGCCTTGGCCTCCTAAAGTGCTGGGATTACAGGCATGAGCCACCTCATCTAGCCTAAAATCTCTTAGTTTCTAAATGTTAAGCCCTGCAGGCTACTTGGACCTATGACGTGTGAGCTCTGGTTGAGTTTTCAGGGAGGGCCCCTCAGATCCACCACTCAGGGGTTCTGATCCCCCCTCAAAGATGCCAGGGGGCACAGGGTGTGTGTGTCTCTTACTTAAATCCCCAGCCCGTGCCGCCCAGGACGATGGCTGCAACCAGGACAGCCCCGGCGATGGAGCCAATGATGATGTTGGTGCCGCTGGGACCTGGGGAGGATGGCAGGGCTTAGTTGGCAAGGATAGGCATAGAGAGCGGGACAGACAGACCCCCCTTGGCCAGCTCCAGCCTCACCTTTATATCTCTCCGTCTCCCCTGTGGGTGGGGACGTGGGCAGGGGGTTATGGATACTGCAGTCTTTGCCTGTCCAGTCTGGCTGACAAATGCACTTCCCTTCATTGCTGCAGACCTAGAGGCAGGGCAGGGCCAGGAGAGGTGAGCAGGGGCCTGTCCCCTCTTGTAAGCTTCTCCCACCATCCCGGGCTCCAGGCAGTCACCCCGTGGTGGGAGCAAATCCGGCGCTCCCCACTGCCGGGGCAGGTGCTGAAGTTGAAGGCAGAGGCTGGCAGGCAGCGATGGTCCAGGCACAGCATGTTAGGCCCACAGGCTGTGCCATCCTCCACGTAGCTCAGGTCAGAGCCATCAGCCAGCTGCACGTGGCCTCCCCTGGGGAAGCGACACAGCCAGCCTCAGCCCCCTGTCTCCTAACCCCCAGCACAGCTGCAACTTCCCCTCCCTAGTCTTGGGCCTGGCCAGCACCTGCAGTCCAGCTCCTTGCCCTGGTGGTAGAAGGTGACACTACTGATGTCTCCCACGAGGTCCCCTAGCCGAGGAGCTCCAGAGATGTTGACACAGAGGAGGAAGCCACACAGCACGTCCCTGTTGGGGCACATAGAGACTGTGAGCCCCAAGTTTGACCTCAGACTCAACTACTGAACTCTAATCTGCCCTCACCCTGCACCCTGCCACCTGATTTGCCACGTGCCCGCCCATTGGGACTGACAGGCTCCTCCTGGGAGAACCTGCTACCCCATCTCTGAAAAGTGTCACACCTGCCCTGGAGCTGAGAGGCCCTCTGGGAGCCTCAGTACTCACTGCTTACTGCACTGGACCCAGCCGGATCCCTTGCGCCCACAGCTCCCACGCTCCGTCCCCTCCACATTCAGCTTCTCGTAGCAGAAGCGATCAGCAGCCGCTGTGGGGAGAGGATGCCAAGTGACCCCACGCACCCCAGGACCCACCCCAAGATCTCAGGCCTGCATCTCCCACACTCTGGCCTGATCCCCAGGCTGCCTGCCTGGGTCCCTGAGATCCTGGGGAGCTACACACTTGGGGGCCTGTTCAGCTGGAACCCACTCTCCCCAGCCTCTCAGCTCTGGGTCCTCCGGAGTCCCCACTCCCAGCCCTAGCCAGACTCACCATGGCCCCAAAGAGCCTGGCACTGCCGGTCCCTGGTTTTGCAGCGACCTCCGTAGCAGCGGCCCTGAGAGTCCAAGAATTAAGAGACAAGGGATGGAGATGCTGAGTAGTCAGAGTGGAGACAAGAGACTGCCCTGATTCCCAGGCTTGGGGGGCAGCCATCATACCTGCTCATGGTCACAGTAGTAACCGTCCAGCTTGTGCAGGTTAGGCGGGCACTGTGGAGAGAGGGGTGGGGTTGAGCGGAGCAGCCCCAGGACTGGAGCTGAGGGCTGCCCCAGGTTGGAATGCTGGGGTGCCAAGTGCCCCCCATTGGGGGCTCATGCCACAGGGCTCTTCCACGCCTAGGACAAGCGATCTGTCTGGTTCTGGACCCAGACCACACGGATTTGCAAGCCCCAGAGCCGCTCCAGCCTCCCTCCCTCGTAGGGCTGGGAGATAAATGCCCGGCATGTAATTAGGCTGTAATAGATGTTAACTAATATTATCATCTACGCTGATCCCTAACCTACACCAGGCACTGGACCAGGCGCTGGGAATACCAGCCAGACGATACATTCTGGTTTAATGATTGAAGGAACAAGGCCAGGAGCATGAAGAACCCGTTTCTCAGATAAGAAAACTGAGTCTTATCAGTGGAGGTCGATGCCAGCTGTGGAGAGGAGGGGAGTGCTGAGCACTCGTCCGGGAAAACCAAATCGACAAGGGTAGGGATTGCTTGGCCCAGGGCTCCACAGGACGGCGGGGCAGGGCGGACCTGGCTGGAGTCCCCGGTGCAGGTCTCCGCGATGTCGCACTCGTTCACGGCCTCTCGGCAGGACACACCCCGTGGCTCGTACTAGGGAAGAGACGCGCTCCCCGGGTCAGGCAGGATGGATACCTCGGCCCTGCCCTCCCCAGGGCCCCCGCTCCCTGGGCCCCCACATCCCCGGACCCTCCAGCTCCCCAGGGCCCCGTTTCGGGCCTGTTATTTCCCTGCTCCCACCACCTCTTGGACGCTCCCCACCTCGCTCCCAGCGCACTCAGCACCGCCCCCAAACTCGCCCACGTTCCTGCCGCTCCTTGATCCTGGGTAGCCTTCCCTTCCCGCTCCTCGTAGCCCCGCCTTCAACATCCTTCAGCCCCTCCCCTTGCTCCCCATTGGCGCTGTCTTCGCATCAAGCCCCGCCCCAGAGGCCTCCGTCCCCGAAGGCTCCGATTCCCTCCCTAGCTCCCGCCCCTTATCTGAAGGCCTCCAATCGCTCCTCCTGCGTCCTGGCCCTGCCTCCCGGCCGGTCCTGCTTACCTTGCAGCGGCGACAGCACAGTCCGTCGCTGCACATGGCGTCGTGAGTCAGGGTGCATTTCTTGCAGCAGTTGCCACCTGCGCGGCTGCACTCCTGAGGGACGCGGGAGAAGGGGAAGGAGGCGGGCGAGCCCTAATTCTCCCACTCGGAAGCTCCCTCGTGCCCACCCCCGCATCCCGGTTCCCCACCTGGCGCCCGCACCACGGCTCACCTGCACCGAGCCGCAGTCGCACTCCTCCCCTGCCTCCACGAAGCCGTTCCCGCACTCTGGGGGGTCCAGGAGCTGGACCGGGAGGACAGGTCGGGAGTCTGGCCCGGACACCGCCCAGGGCTCACTCCCATGCTCCCCGCCGCGGGGCTGGTACCTTGAGGGGCTTGTTGAAGAGGCAGCTCCCACCACCCTCCTGCAGAAACTGGTTGTACTCGTCGATGCTGCAGCGCGAGAACTTGCGGGGCAGGTAGAACCTGGATAGGGCGAGGGGAGGTGCTGCTGGCTGCTCCCCTCCAACTTACCCTCACCCCTCTCAAGGCTGGGGAGGGGGTACACTGGGGGACTTGGTCACCATCGCGAGGAGGCGGAGGATCTGCCCCGGGATTGCACCAGAATCCTCCCGCCTGTCCCTGTCGCTCCCGTCCCCTGCGCTGAACCTGGGGACTCGCAGCCGCGCTGGAGGGAAGGTGTCTCCATGCGAGGCTTGGGCGGCGCCCAGTGGCCACGATGCGCACTGCAGCCTGGCCGGTTTTGGTGTCCCAGCAGGGAAATCTGGGTCTCCCGGGGCAGTGTTTGCGGAAAACTGGGCTTCTTGGGATCCTGAATGGTTCTGTGAGCTGGGCCTCTTGAGCCCCTGGTCCAGACTGCCAAACAATGCTCGCTCTAAGACTCCCCTCGCCCAAGACCTTCCCCCGGTTTGTCCCCAAGAACTCACCCAGTGTCCTCCATGATGCAGCCCAGCCAGATGTCTGGACACTTGCAGTCCCCTGAGGGGTGAGCCAGGCGGATATGAGGGAGGCCAAGGACCACCCCTCCCACTGACACCCTCCCGTGCCAGAGCTGCTGGGCGTGGGCCACACGGGGGCCTCCGGGGGCGGATACCTGCCGAGCTCCGGTGTTTGTTCCACATCATGCCCAGGTTCTGTCCCAGCGTCTGGGCAAGGGTCACGGCCATCGCCCCCATGTTGCCGTACTGGGGGTGGGGAAGATGGGGCACAGATGTCTCTACATCTTCCAACAGGCACGTCGTGCCCCTGAAGCCCCTTTCCCTTAGCCGCCACCCCAGCCATGTCCCCTCACTGCTCACCTCGTTCACACCCCCGCCCCGGGACAGGGAGCAGATGCCCCCCACGTAGGCTGCCCCGCTGCTGGTGCTCTGGAAGGTCCTGCCCCTGGAAGGGAGTGTGCTGTCAGGATGGCCTCCTGCCCTCCCCTGTGGCTCCCTGGGTGGTGGTGGGGCCTTGGGGAGCCCCTCACGCTAGAGTCCTTCCTCGGGAGGTGAGCCTGGCCCTTTACATCAGCCTTGGTGACCCCAGGCAAGACCCTTCCCCCTCTCCTTGGGTTCTTTTTTTTCTTTTTCTTTTTTCTTTTGAGACAGAGTTTCACTCTTGTGGTCCAGGTTGGACTGCAGTGGCACCATCTCAGCTCACTGCAATCTCCACCTCCTGGGTCCAAATGATTCTCCTGCCTCAGCCTCCCGAGTAGCTGGGACTACAGGTACACGCCACCACGCCTGGCTAATTTTTGTATTTTGAGATGGGGTTTCACCATGTTGGCCAGGCTGGTCTTAAACTCGTAACCTGAAATGATCCACCCGCCTTGGCCTCCCAAAGTGCTGAGATTACAGGCATGAGCCACCGCGCCTGGCCCCTCCTTGGGTTCTTTTGCCCATAAGGCAAAGGAGAGGATCCTAGTAGACCATCTCTAGTTGCAAGGCCCTTTTATTAGATTTTTTTCCCTACCAGAGCACTGGGTCCCTGAGGAAGGGATGCTGGGACAGTTTGAAAGGGGAAAGACAGAACTAAAGGGAGGTGAGAGGCAGAAGAGGACCACAAGGGCATCAACCTCAGATTCAGGGGATGATGCCCAGCTGTTGCATGTGGCTGGGGGGAGGTGGCAGGTGCAAGGTGAGCCCAGTCCCCAGACTCTGAGAGGAGCACCCGGCACAGGGCAGGTGTTAAGTAACCCTAAGCACTGTAGCAACTAGCAGAGGCTGGCAGGAGGTGCGGGGTGGGGGACTCACGAGAAGAGGTGGGTGGCATCACTGGGCTCAGGCAGACCCTCCCGTCGGTAGACCATGAGCCGGGCCAGGGTCTCCAGGAGGTCATCCTGCACCTGGATCTTGTCCCCATCTGCCCATGTTTCCATGGCAACCAGGACGATGCGAGTGTTGAGCTGCTCCTTGTATATCTGGGGAGAAGATGAGGGGGCTGGAGGGTGGGAGTGGGTGTTGGGGCCAGGGCTGGAGGAGGGCCTGTCTGTTCTCTCCAGGAAGTGGGGGCCAGGGGCTGACAGTGCCCCCTAATGTGTATGATGGGGTGGGGGGCATGAGGAGGAGGGAAGGGAGGGAGGGAGAGCTGCTTACCACATCGGCCAGGTTCACCACGGACTTGGCAAAGTTGCTGGTGAGGACCACCGACTGTCGCATCTGCTCGAACTGGGAGAGAGAAGAATGGGAGGAGGGCGAGCCTCTTCGGGGGCCTCCCAGTGTCACCCCCCGTCCCTGCCCTGGCACTCACCAGCTGGTGGTCATTGATCACAATTAGCTCCACATACTTGGTTTCACTGTGCACTGTAGGGTGGCCCCGGCGGACCTGGGGGGTGGGTGGGCACTTGGAATCAGTCCCTTCCATGTCTGACTGATCTCATGGCCAAGTCAGGAACAGACTTGGTGGGGATGGGGGGGTCTGGACTCCAGCCAGGGACAGTGCCAGCTCCCCACTGGCAGAGGGTCCTGTCCCTCCTCAGCTTTGGAATGAGGGCAGGCAGCCTCGGTTTGCCCAGGATGGGGCCTCTGTAGATGCCAGCATTAGGGAAGGGGTGGGGGCTTCTCCCAGACACGGTCCCTGGCCCCCAGCCACATCCATCTGAGCCCTCCTTCGCCCCAGCCATAGACGAGGGTGCCCTCCTGCTCTGGGCCACGGCCTGAGGTCTCTCTGCAGCCCGAGGTCTCTGCAGCCCGAGGTCTGTGCGGGCCCCCGTACCTGCCTTTTCCTTCTCAGCCTCGGCCGGTTTGGAGGAGCCGACTGGGCAGGTACAGCAAACAGGCAGCCTGTGGGGAGGGGCAGGTGAGGGGGGCACAGCCGGCCCCTCCCCACCCCCCCTTCCCTCCCTTACCTGGTTCCCTGCATCCAAGGGGATCTGGGAGGAGAGGGGTCCGGTAAATGAGGTGGGGAAGGGGTCCCTGCAATGAGGGGAAATTAGTTCTTGGGGTGCCAACTGGGTCTGCTCCAGGCCCACTTGGGGGGGCCAGATCCAGCCCTCGCCTCCACCCCACCCTGGGGTGACCCAGAACTGGCCACAGCTCCCATGTCAGATCTGATCTCCCAGATGCTCAGATTCCGGGGTCAAGACCTGGGGGCACCCTGAAAGACAGGGGCAAAGGACATTGGAGCCCAATGGGAGGTCACTTATGGGACAGAGGGGACATTGGAGCTGGGGGCACAGGGGGACCTGGGGCACAGGAGGGAGGGAGGGAACCAGATCTGGGGTCACTGAAGAGGGCAGTGAGGCTGGGGTTACTGAGGGAGGAGCAGGAGGAAGAGGTGGCAGCAACAGCTGTTGGGACAAGCTTGGCAGGGCCATCGGAGAGGACGGTGAGGGGTTGTGCGGGGCTTACCTGAGGGGCTCCCCAAGGTCCAGCCACCTCTTGGGGCTCCACGATGTAAGTCAAGTTCCCATCAGAGAAGACCCCACTGTGGAGAGAGAGGCGCAGCTCCCCTCCATCCCCAGGGCTGGGCCAGAGGCTTCTCCAGCTGCCCGGACCCTCCCCATACTCACTGCAGCCCCTGGCATGTGGAGAGGGCAGCAAAGGAGTGCGGGTTCCCCCGGAGCTTCCCCTGGTAGTAGCAGTGGTCTCCAGCCCCCTGAAGGAGCAGAACAGTGAGCAGAACGCTGGCATGAGGCCGGAGGCAGCCAACGGGCCTCAAGGCTTTTTGGGGACCACTGAAGCTGCCCTGTCTGCAGGTGGCCACAATCCCCAGGTATGTCTGGGGCTCTGGAGCCTGTTTCTAGATGGTTGGTGCTCCTAATTTACTGTGCCACCCTGGGCAAGTTCCTAGCCCACTGGAGTTAGGAACCTCTGGGCCTCCTTCACCTCATCTATAAAATGAGGAAGCTGGACTGTAGCAATGGTTTTTGTTGTTGTTGTTGTTGTTGTTGTTTTTGAGACAGGGTCTCGCTGTCACTCAAGCTGGAGTGCAGTGGCGTGATCTTGGCTCACTGCACCCTCTGCCTCCTGGGTTCAAGCCATTCTCATGCCTCAGCCTCAGCCTCCCAAGTAGCTGGGATTACAGGCATGTGCCACCACACATAGCTAATTTTTGTATGTATGTATTTATTTATTTATTTATTTTTCGAGACGGATCTTCGCTCTTGTTGCCCAGGCTGGAGAGCAATGGCATGATCTCAGCTCACTGCAACCTCCGCCTCCTGCGTTCAAACAATTCTCCAGCCTCAGCCTCCCGAGTAGCTGGGATTACAGGCATGCACCACCATGCCTGGTTAATTTTGTATTTTTAGTAGAGATGGTGTTTCACCATGTTGGCCAGGCTGGTCTCGAACTCCTGACCTCAGGTGATCTGCCCACCTCGCCTCCCAGTGATGGGATTATAGGAGCCCGGCCTACAGCAAGGGTTCTTAGCCATTTGCTGGGGCTGGGGAAGGGACTCCTTTGAGAATAACAGGCAATGTTTATTTAGCACCTACCATGTACCCAGCACTGCTCTGGCACTAACCATATATTACCTCATTTAATCATGTACTCGCCCCTAACATCACACACAACCTCATGCACTGCCTCCCAGGATGTCCCTGGGCCTGTGGTTGGCTGAGGAGTGATGGGCAGCATGTGTCCTCCTGGCCAGACTCGTGGGTTGGGGCCGGGGGGGACCAGTGGCACCCTCCCCCTCCAGCTCTGCCTCCTGCAGAATTACTTGTGCTCCAGTTACTGAACAGGCGGTGGGGGGGTGAGGGGGGGTTAGACAGGCTATTTATAGACTCTCATTCATTTTCAGGCTCTAGAGCCTTCAGGGCTGGGACTCTGGTGTCCCAGGCAGCTGGGATTTTCGGGGCCTTGATACTGAGTAAGAAGGGCCTTTCCTCAGCTGCCCCTCTCAGAAGAGTATGGAGAGGGGGATTCCTGGCAGCCTGCTTGGAACAATGAGTGTCCCTGTAGGCCCCATGCAAGGCAGGTGGGCTGGCTGGGAGTCAGAGCTCTGGGGCCAAGTGAGGGGAGCTCAGGGCCCCATGCACTCAAGTTGCCCACTGTCCAGCCTCAGAGCCTCCCAGGTGGGGAGAGAGGGAAGGTGCTGAGGGGCCAGGCCCAGGACCCCATCTCCAGCAGCCACCTGTCCCTAAACTTGTGACCACAGAACCACAGAAACAGCACCTTCCTTCCACCCCCGGCCCTGGTCCCCTGCAGAGGCACTCACCGTGCTGTGCTGGGTTGTTCCCTCCCGGCTGAAGTGGCGCTCCACGTATTGCGAGGAGAGGAGGTGGCTGAGACAGAGGGGGCAGCAGGAAGGGGGGTCACAGGCGAGGTGAGGTCGGGCTTGAGGCCTGCCTCAGGCCAGGATCCAGGTTCCCTCTGCCTGGGCCCAACCCCCAGACCCCCAGCAGCCAGGCCCCAGCCATGCCTCCCCTGCCCCACCACTGCCCTTCCTCCTGGGCTCAAGGCCACACTCACTGGTTCAGCTCCAGGTCCAGGGTGAGGTTTGAGTTGAAGGCTGGGATGACGAAACTCACCTGGGCCAGATGGACAGGCTGGCGTGGGGGGAGGGCAGAGGGGGAGTCAACCCAGGGAGGCCTGAAGGTGGGAGTCGGGGGGACCCCGGGACCAACAGTAGCCCTGGGGAGGGGGCGGCCAGCCCTGGCAACTGAGGGGACCATTGATTTGGGGGCAAGATGCTTTGCCCAAGCTCCTCTTCCTCCATGACCCCACTCCTTTACTAGTGGGCAGAGGCAGGAGTGCTCAGCCCTGGGCACAGCCCCCTTTCTGCCCTCTGGGCCCGGGCACCTGCGCATCCTCTCTGGGGCTGGGCTGCAGGTGCAGCCAGGATGGAAAGGGGCAGCTCGGCCAGCCCTCTGCCTCATTATGCCCTCCTGGCCGGTGAGGGGCACCCCACCATCAGGCAGAGTAACAGGAGGGCCCCAAGAGTATCATGGGAAAGGGACAAACAGGAAATGGGAGGCAGGACCCTCGCTGCCTGTCCCCCTACACTGGCCCCAGCCTCCATCTACATAGGAGGCCTTGGACAGGGGCGAGTGGGTGGGAATGGATGGCTGGGCCCCCGGAAACTGGGCGATGGGCAGGTGCCATCATGTTGGGAGGAAGGACTTGGCTCCTCTACCCCCAAATCCATTGCCCTCTGCCTCGCCCAAAGCAGTTCATCTTTAATATTTCAATCCTATGGTTAATTTTTAAACATGGAAGTTTTCCTGATAAATTTTTCAGAGTGCAGTGGGGCTGGAGGCTCCAGGTTGCCAGGGCAACGCACCAGGCCCAAGCAAGATGGTGGCCCCCCAGGCCTGGGCGCTTGAGGATGCCTGGATCACAGCAACCCCAGGGCCCAGGAAGGGCTGAGAGGACTCAGGGCTGGGGCCTTCTCCACACCCCTTGTTCATTCCAGAAGACTGACTCCAGACCCCAACATGAGGGTCACCCACTCTGTCCTGCAAATGGGAGGCTTTTGTTCACTGCCTGGCCTTTGTGGTGGGGATGGCAGGTTGCAGGAAGGAAGAGAGCCCCAAGGTTGCGGTCATGAAATCCATAGCCTGTGCCTTGTCGGCTTCTTCCTCAACCACCTCATCACTGCTAATCTTTACCGAGCACTTCTTGTGTGCCAGGCCCTGGTCTAAACACTTAGAGTATTGCCCTGTTTGATCTTCGCAGCAACCCTATTGGATGGATTACTGCCATTCCCATCTGAAAGATAGGGGACAGGCACAGTGGGGTTGACTAACTTGCCCAAGGTCACACAGCTAAAAAGTGGTGGAGCTAGGGAGTCTGCTTCTAGGGCTGTCTCACCCCAAAGGTGGAGTAAAATGGAAGAGGGCCCAGTGTCCATGAGAGGTCCTGGGAGAGAAGCAAGGGGGGGCCAACAGCCAGGGTCTGGGTGGGCAGACCTCTGTGCCCCAAGGACACCGACTCATCCTATTCCAGGCTGACCAAGGCTCCCAATTCCATCCTGAGGCCCTAGAGCATTGATCAGCCCAAAATAGAAAGTCAAGGACAAGGAGTCACCACATCCTCTTCCCGGCCCATGGCCTGAACCATCCTGGCCTTCCCCTGCCCGAGACTGTTCCTGCTTGTTCTATCTGCCCCCCACCAACAAGCCCCTATGCCAGCCCCCTCCACAGCTGCCTAGAGGAGCACCCTGCCAGACCCCTTGCCCCAATGCTGCTCTCTCACCGTGCAGCTCCAGGGATGACCCAGCAACCTCTCTGAGCCTCAGATTTTCCTACTGAAAATGGTCAGATGAGCCCAGATGCGAGGCCAGGAGGTTGGCTAAGTAGTGGTACCATCCTGGACCTGGAGATTCCAGCAGAGTCTGCCCTGGCACCAACAGAATCTCCCTCACTCAGGAGGTCTTCGAGCCACCCCATCGAGCCTGCTTCCTCTCTGCAGAGGCCAAGCCAGCCCCCACTCTGGGGAAAGCCCCAGCTGATGGGGGAGCAAGGCCAGATACCTTAGGACCCTCCTTGTCCACCACCTCCTGCCACCTGCTGAGCTCTCACCCTTTCCCCATCTGGTGCAGCTGAGCCCAGCAGGACACAGGGCTCAGACCAGATAAGCCCCTGGGGCAGTGCCGGGGCAGCTGGGGCTGGGGGCTGGGCCGGGCTGGAGGTGGCCCAGGAGGGGGCTGGGAGAGCCCCCAAAGGTGGTAGGAGAAAGAGAGAGACCACATACCAAGGCATGTTTGCCTGGCCTGGCCCCATGTGGGGACACAACCCTGTCCCTGGTTTGAGGAAAGAGATGGGTCAGACAAACCTATCTCAGTCCCCAGAATCTCTGTGGCCCTGGCACCTGGGGAGTGGGGAGGGGACTCCTGCTGGCACAGAGTCCCAAGACCGCCCAGCTTTAGGCCAATGTTCTTTTTTTTTTTTTTTTTAGATGGAGTCTCACTCTATCACCCAGGCTGTAGTGCAGTGGTGCGATCTCAGCTCACTGCAACCTCTGCCTCCTGGGTTCAAGCAATTCTCTGCCTCAGCCTCCCGAGTAGCTGGGATTATAGGTGCCCACCACCACACCCGGCTAATTTTTTTGTAGAGACAGGGTTTCACCATCTTGGCCAGGCTTGTCTTGAACTCCTGACCTTGTGATCCACCCTTGGCATCCCAAAGTGCTGGGATTGCAAATGTGAGCCACCATGCCCAGCGAATGTTCTTTTTTTAAAATTAATTAAATAATTTTTTAAGAGATGGGATCTCACTATGTTGCCCAGGCTGATCTTGAACTCCTGGGCTCAAGCCATCCTCCCACCTCAGCCTCCCAAAATGCTGGGATTACAGACTTGAGCCTCCATGTCCGGCCTAAGCCAATGCTCTATCGAAGCCAAACTGTGCTCCCTACCTGGCTCTGCTTTCTGCCCCTGCCCTGCCTCTGACCTCATCCCTTTGTCCCTCCATCCCTGGGGGGAGGGGCCTTTGGTCTTGAGGTCATGCCAGCCCTCAGCTGACCCTGTGCCCTGCACTTGTCTCTTGCTCCCCCGGCTGCCCAGGCTCTCACATGCTCCAGCTCATTTGATCTCAACCTGCCTAGGCTGTCTGGTCCTCATTTTACAAACGCCAGGATGAGGCTCAGGGAGACACCTGGAGGTGACTGGCCCAGGGTCATGGCTGGGTGGCTGGGGAGGTGTGGGGCTGGATCTCACCCTGGGGCTGGAGTCCGTGTCGCCACAGCAGCTGTGACCACCTGGCAGGGGTGACCACCCCTTCCACCCGAGGCTCCTCTCTGGCTGGCCCACCCACTCTCCTAGACATCTGCTTCAGAGGGACTGTGCCTCGTCCTCTCTGTACCAGATGTGGGGTGCAGACAGAAAAAGGCAAAGATTCTGCCAAAGACCCAGAAGCACAAATACATGTACCTGGCCTCTGCCCCAGACCTACAGACACACAGTCTTAGGAAGGGGGAGACTAAGGAGGCTTAGGATTCTCAAATGCTCCAGGAAATTCGAGAAGGGAGACCACTGCTCCCCACCACTTCCAGGCATGGCCCTTTACACGCTGACCCCGAACTCCTGCCCCGACCTCCCTCTTCTCCCCACCCTCATCTGCACAGCCTGCACCTGCCAACCCACGCAGGGCTTTGGCGCCCTCCACCTCTGGGCCTTTAAGCACACAGTAGACATACACTTCTTTGATCACTGATTTGGCTTTTCAGGTGGGTGACCTTTAGTTCCCTGGAGCAAGGGCTATGCCTACTTTTTTCCCCGCCCACGGGCTCAACACTCATGTTGAATGGAAAGGCATCGCAAGGCCTGAGATAAGCTGCTTCATGCCCCCGGCCTCGGTTTTCCCCTCGGTAAAACAGAATTGTTGGGCCAGGAGCAGTGGCTTACGCCTGTAATTCTAGCACTTTGGGAGGCCAAGGTGGGCAGGCAGATTGCCTGAGCTCCGGAGTTCGAGACCAGCCTGGGTAACATGGTGAAACCCTGTCTCTAGTCAAACAAAAAAGAAATTAGCCGGGTGTGGTGGCGTGTGCCTGAGAGGCTGAGGCAGGGGAATTGCTTGAACCCGGGAGGCAGAGGTTGCAGTGAGCCAAGATCGTGCCACTGCACTCCAGCCTGGGCGACACAGCAAAAAACTCTGTCTCTACAAAAAAAAAAAAAAAAAAAAGAAAGAAAAGAAAAGAAAAACCAGGATTGCTGTGAGGATTAAATAAAAGCCCTTTTAAATGTGTTATCATAAGGGCCAATAATAATAATAACAAGAAGGAAGTGTACATGTTCCAGCTGAACAGGGCTTTGAGGAACTGCATAAACGACTCCTTTGGATCACCTACCGTGACAGGGACATGCCAGAATGGTGGCCTTATGCTCCAGATCTGGGTGGATGGTGTGATTTACCTGTCAGGTGTCTCACCTGAGGACAGCTTTCTGGAATCCCCTCCCACAAGGAGATACCACCACCTTGTGGGCCGGATGGCTGCAGACTGGGGAGGAGCCAGAGAGGCAGGAGCGCCACCTGGGAGTATGTCCCAGCTGGGAGGAACCACCCACCCACCCACCTGCCAGCTCCCCCCACCCGCCCCCGGCAATGCGTTGGGTGCTCCATTTATTAAGAGGGCATCGGGATTCCCAGACAATGAGAACAGCCAGACAAATTTCCAACGATGGGATTTGACCTACATTTTTGAGAACAGAGCCACCTCCTTACAGGGTCATCAGTCCCTCTGGGGACAGACTCTGGACAGCTGGGTTCCTCTAGGCAGCCAGGAGGTTGCTTGGGTGAGGCCAAGCCCACAGGCCAGAGTCCTGCTCATGTGGTTTTTCCCTGGACCCCACCCTGAGCCTGACAAGTAACCCCTAAATATCCTGGCTCCCGTTTCTGACACCCAGCCCTCATGCCAGCACCAGGGCCCAGCACCCTGTCCGGACACTCAGAGATGTTGATCATCGGCTCTTTTGCCAGATCTCGGGCTGGACACCTGACATTCATCATCTCGAGTCCTCGCAGCAGCCTGAGAGGTGGAGACTATGAGCATCCCCATTTTATGAATGAGGAAGGTGGGGTTCAGGGGGCTGCGTGGCTGGCTCAGGTCACACAGAAGCAGGGGAGCAGGACCTGCACTAAGGCTGTGCCACCTCAAAGCCACAGCGTGCAGCCTCTCACACCAAAACTGAGCCTGCTGAACTCTCTGGCATGGCAGGGCTCAGTTCATGCCCCCACCTCGCCCCTGGGAACAAGCTGGGCCCAGCACAAATCCTAGCCCTGGCTTCTAGCCGTGTGCCCCAACCCAGGAGAGAGCCGCAACTTCGGCCACACAGACTGTAGCGTGGCCTTGGCTCTAGTGGGGTACCAGGGCCCCAGGCACAGACCCTGGTGCCCCTGTGGCACCATGCCCATGACTCCCATCATCAAGAGCTGGGGGCAAACCTTAGTCAACTGCCCTCCACCTTTCTGCAGGAAGAAAACACAAACACTGTTGCAGCACACGCCCACCGTGGAGGGCTTCTCGGGTGGCGCTTCCAGTAAATGCTGGCCTGGGCAGCTCTCACAAGAGCTTAGCCCAGAGACTGAGGCACCCCTCCCCTAGCTGGCTCAGATGAGCTTCTATGTACCAGGTCTGCGACCTCCTCACCCCTGACCTTAGTCACCTCCCCATGTCCTGCCCTCTCCTTGTTCCCAAGGAGTCTGGGTCTCCCCAGGGGCAGGCATAACCCATACAGCAGCTTGGTGCGAATCAGAAAAAGGGGTCCCAAGGCCGAGTGAGGTGGCTCACACCTGTAATTCCAGCAGTTTGGGAGGCCAAGGTGGGTGGATCACTTGAGATCAGGAGTTCGAGACCAGTTTGGCCAGTATGGTGAAACCCCGTCTCTACTAAAAATACAAAAATTAGCTGGAAGTGGTGGTGCACACCTGTAATCCCAGCTACTCAGGAGGCTGAGGCACAAAAATCGCTTGAACCCGGGAGGCAGAGGCTGCAGTGAGCCGAGATCATGCTGCTGCACTCCAGCCTGGGCGATAGAGCGAGACTCTGTCTTAAAAAAAAAAAGAAAGAAAGAAAACAGGGCCCCCCTGCAAGTCAGAATGCATGGGGCCCCATAAGTCCACAGATTGCATTCAGCTCACTTACCCCTTGCCCAGTCACCCTAGTGCAGTGAACAACCAGCCCAGCTGTACACGGTAGTCTTGCCTGACCTGCACCACCCCTCAGCTGCAGGCTCCCTGGGACCACAGGTTTCTGCACTCCCAGAAGCTCCCCCACTTCTCTGGGCCTCAGACCTAGACTGCTTCCAGGCTGGACAGAAGTGAGGGGGTTGAGTGCAGTGGCAGAGAGAGGGCAAGGGTGCGTCTGTGTCTCTTTTCCCTTCAGCCTTGAGCAAGAGGTGGCAGCGTGCTGGGTGACAGCCCTGCTTTGGGGATCAGTCTTGACTCTGTGCTCAAGTGCTGTGTCACTTGGGGCAGTTACGTTGCCTCTCTGTGCCTGTTCCTCCATCTGCGAGATGGGAATAACAGCCCCACCTCTGGGAGCTGTGATGAAGATTAAATAATTCCATGTAAAGGAGTGCCTGCCCCAAAAAGGCCTAGTAAATAATTGTAATTTCTCTACCTTGTTCTTTTGTTGTTGTTGTATTGTGTGAGACAGGATCTCACTCTGTAGCCCAGGTTGGAGTGCAGTGGTGCAACCATAGCTCACTGCAGCCTTGAACTCCTGGACTCAAGCGATCCTGCAGCCTCAGCCTCCCGAGTAGTTGGGACTACAGGTGCGCACCACCATGCTTGGGTAACTTTTTTTTTTTTTTTGGTAGAGACGGGAGTCTCACTATGTTGCCCAGGCTAGTCTCAAACTCCTGGTCTCAAGCAATACCCTGACCTTGGCCACTGTGAGCCAATGCACCCAGTCTAATTTCTCCAGCTTCTAATTCCTTCTCGGCCGCTGTATCTCTTCCCCTGTCCCAGTCGCACCCCCACCCTTGCCCCTGTCAAGCCAGGAATCCTCAGCACGTAAAGCTCTTTCCCATCACCACCTCCTGTAGTATGTGAGACTGAGATATGTTACCATCCTGATTTTAGGGAACAGGAAACTGGGGCTCAGAAAAGTCAAACGACCTGCCCAAAACCACAGCAGCTCAGCGCCCCAGGCCCTGCCAGCCAGCATGTGCCCCTGGACTCGACACACGACCAGAGATCTTGCTGCCGGCTCCACACCGGCTAGGCTTGAAGTTCCAAACCAGGGCAGTAAGTTAAGGCAAAAACCAAGCAGTGCCCGGCTGGGGTACTTGTGGCTAGGACACACACGGGCTCAAGTCCACACTGGATCCACCATCAGACCCCGTGGCTCTGATGCCAACAGCACTCTAACCCCAGGGAGAAATGCCAGGTGGGAGATTGAGGGTTTGCCATATCTCCTTGCCATGGGGGAAAATATTCTGGATGTGTCTTTTTGTCTCCTTGCTCTGGGCGGAGTTGGGAGACTGCCTCCTGGACCCAAATCCAGAGAGCCCTGGAGGCAGAACTGGGAAGTGCCCTGGTGTGGAGAAAACTCCCAGTTCCACTGCTTAAGATCTAATTGACTTTGGGCAATTTACTTCATCCCTCTGAGCCTCAGTTTGCTCATCTGCAAAATGGGGCTGACAAAAGTTATAAGCTGCCGGGCACGGTGGCTCACGCCTGTAATCCCAGCATTTTGGGAGGCCGAGGTGGGCAGATCACCTGAGGTCGGAAGTTTGAGACCAGCCTGACCAACGTGGAGAAACCCCATCTCTACTAAAAATACAAAAAATTAGCCAGGCATGGTGGCGCACGCCTGTAATCCCAGCTACTCGGGAGGCTGAGGCAGTAGAATTGCTTGAACCTGGGAAGTAGAGGTTGGGGTGAGCAGAGATCACGCCATTGTACTCCAGCCTGGGCAACAAGAGCGAAACTCCATCACACACACACACACACACACACACGCGCGCACACACACAAAAGTTATAAGCCTTAAAGAGTTGTGAGAAATAAGTGATGTAGAGTGCATACAAAGCTTGACAGAGTGGCCCATAGAAGTCCACAGCTTTGGTACCTCAGGGGAAATTGAGGCACAGATAAGAGAGGGCCCGAATCAAGTCCCTTGAGGAGGTTGCCACGAGGGCTCTAGGAAGTCTCAGTCCCAGAGAGACCCCAAAATTGGAGATAATCACTGCCCAGCAGATCCATGGAACTCCATTTCCTCCCCCAAGGCTCTCAGCCACCCCTCAGAAGTATCTGGAATCGGTGGATCACATACACACCTCACATGCACTCACTCACCTGCAGAACAACACAGAGACCCCCAACCCAAGCAGTTCAACTGCACCCATCATGACCTTCCCACGCAGCAGCAGACACCACCACAGCCCAGAACCTCCTACCCTTTGCCGCCTCTGTCTCTGCTCCGAAAGGGTCAGGCTGAAGGAGCGACCTGCCCAGTTGGAATACCTGACTTTTCATCCCTACCTGACTCCAGGCTTTTCCTCAACTCTGTCCCCTTTCCCTGCGGTGACATCCCTCCCTGACTCAATCTGCACATGCCTTAAAGCATAAGCCAGAGTCCCAGCAGTCGGGCGGACCATCAGTTCTCCCACAGTGTAACCACGGGGTGCACAGTTCACAGGTAGGGAGTGACACCAGGCAAGACAGCCAGACTCAGCGGCCAGGACACCCCATCCCCGGCCCTGGGACCGCACACCTCCCAGGGAGCCTGGGCAGTTGCTGAAGGCAGCTTCCACCCCCCACTCCACCCCCAGTGCCCTCGGGCCTTGGACCATTAGCCCCCTCCCCCTGCCCCTCTGCACGGCCCTCAGTGATGGTCCATCTATTATGCATGCTCCCTTCCTGCTCCATCCATTTCATCAGTATTCTCCACCCCTGCACCACCCCGCATCCCCCTCTGCTCCCCTCCCTTAAGGGCTTTTAACCAAGTACATTAGGCAGGGCCAGATGCCAGTCTGACAGATGTCTGTAATGTTAGCCTTCGTTTCCCTCCTTCCTCCCTCTGCCCAGCCCAATTTACCTCCCACCACTCCCCGCTGCCAAAACTTCCCAGGCCTCAGTTGTACCCCTCCTCTGGGTCTCTCCCCTACACCTCCTGTTTGTGCCGGGCCTTTGCCGGCCAACCTGCCCTCTGCTGCCCTGTTGGCCTGGCTCACTTTCAGCTCCAGCTCTTGGAGCACTGGGGCGTGCTGAATGAATATTCCATCTGGGTGATTATTATTCACATGATATTAATTAATTATTAATTGCAATTAATCTCCTTCATGCCTAACCTTCCTCTGGGAAGCAGGAGGGGCCTGGCAGCTGAAAGGGACAGTGGGCAGGCAGGTAGAGCTGGCCTGGGGCCTCGAGTTATTTTCCAAGGCCCCACCTTCAGCCAGGACAGGAAGGAGAACAACAAGCCTATCTGGGCACTGTATGGAAACTGAGGCAGGAGCAAGCACTAAGCTGTTCCAAGAAAGCCCGCTGAGGTGGCTGTGGTGAGAACCTGAGAGCCCTAATCCCTGACTGGAAACCTAACCCCTGACTGGGGGCTACCTCTCCCTGCCCCCAACTTGCCCCATCCAAACCCTGTTTTGAACAGAACAACTAGCTTTGGCCAGAGCAGAGCAGGGGGCCGTTGGAAGGCTGACTCAAAGCAGACCTGAGACCTAGGCATTAGGGATCCCTGAACACTGAGGACAGGGGACCCTGCAATAATGGGAGGGGGCCCTGGGGCTGGGCAGGCCTGGTGCTCCCCACCAGTGGGCTCCAGCACCCACCTGATAGCCCACTGTATGGAAGGAGACCCTGCGGGGCAGCTGCTGAGGGGGGCTCCAGCCCTGGCTACCCCGTGGGCTCCCTGGGGCTCTGAGGCCTGCTTCAGTCCCTGGCCTCACTAACCAGCCCCACTCACCGGGCCCCCTGGTGGCTCCTGGCGGACCCTGGTGTCCAGCTGCTGCTTTCGGACCTCTCCCCCGGAGCTCTCCCTGACCAGACGGCTGGGTTCCGTGACCTCAGGGGCTCCTGGGCCCCCCAGCTGGGGTAAGCCCCCCCATCGCAGAGCTCCAGCAGGACCTTGGGTCCCAAGACCTGGGGAAACAAGGCCATGGCTGCAGGCAGCTGCCCACCCTGGGGCAGAAGACTTGGGAATGGGGTGAGCATGCCGCATCTCCCACTCTGGTGTGGCCCCTGGAACCCTAGGGCGATCCGGGTGGGAGGATCTGGCTGCCCTGCAGAGGCAAGAGCCCGCGGGGAGGGGGCCAGGAGCTTCACTCCCGCCCAACCGTCACGACTGCCCCCCCATCCGCCCAAACCCGCAGAGACCTGCAGAGCTGGATGGTCGGCGGCAGGGGCAGGGACGCGGTGGGCCCGGCCAGCTGGGGACAGGTGGGTGGACGCACCTTCCCTCCTCTCCCGCTCCCCTACCCTCCCGCGCTCCGGACCGGCTGTCACCCCGAGCACCGCAGGAAAATGTGGCTGCAGCAGCAAGCGCCGCACATCCCGGGGCGGGGGCAGGGAGGGGGCGCCGGGGCCGGGCGGGGGTCACTCACCGGGCGGGGGGAGCAGAGGCAGCAGCAGAGCCGCGAACGCCCAGCGCCGCAGCAGCCTCATGGCTCGCTCATTCCTCTCGGTCCGGGGGCTGCGGCTGCGAGCGGCGCGGGGAGGGCGGGAGCAGGGCCGGGGGTGGGGAGGCGCCGGCTGCGGATCCGGGGCGGGGGCGCGGGGCCGGGCGGGGGTCGCAGAGCGGTGGGGGCGGCGGGGACGGCGCCGAGGCTCAGTGCGCTCCGGCCGCGGCCATCCCGGCGGGGCGGCAGGGCCGGGTTAAGAGCGGAGCGGCGAGCACGTGAGCCCAGGGCCCGCCCTCCGCTCTCCCGCCGCCCCCCCGGCCCCCCCAGCCCCGCAGGGCCCGGGCCGCCGCCGCGGCAGGACAAAAGAGGCGTCTCCCCGGAGTCCCTCCCCGCACCTCGGGGGCTCCTCGGCAGGTGCGGGGCGGTGGCGCTCCGTGTCCTCATCCCGCGGCCCCTCCTGGGCCACCTCTGCCTGAGCATCTCCGAGGATTTGTAGGGGAGGGAGGCAGGGGACGGGGGACCCCCAGGGTCGACCAGGCGACTGCCCATCTGGGGCCGGGGGCAGGGGCGTGGCTGCGGCGCCCGCGTTCGCCCCTCGGTCGTGGGCGAGGCTGCCCCAGAGAGGCTGCCCCAGCCCCAGCTTGGAGCGCCCCGCTTGACCCCAGGCTGTGGAAGCTGGGGTTGGAGAGGGCAGAGGATCTTTGCGAACGCCGGGCTCTACGCCTCTGGGATTTCTTGCACCTTCGCTAGGGGTCGTGTCACTGCGGAGTCCTCTCATGCCCGCGGTCCAGACCCCTTCCCATCGGCTCCTTCTCCCCGCCAAAGATGCCCCGGCCTCCAGGAGGGCTTCAGGGATCGCTGTCACTTCAACCATCAGGAAGGGCTGGCATGTCCGTCTGGGTTCCTGAGTCTCTCACAGGCGCCCTGTCCTTCCTCCTAGATAAAATATAAACTAGCCAGGTCACTTACATGCTGCTAGCATGCCCCATGGCTCCCCCTCCCTTGCTAGTCCCAATCCTTAGGAACAGAAGACACCTCTGGAGCCCCCCAGCATTCCCTCTCTGGTCAGACTAGGCTGCCCTGTCTGCAAAATACTGGACCTCCCAACCTATGTCCCCAGCTATGCCCTCCAGCCAGCTCCTGGGGATGATGGGTCCCAATACCAGGGCTGGGACCTCAGACTTCTGCTGGGGGTGCGCTTGAAGGCCAGGTACCTGAGATGGTGTGGGGTGTGGTAGGGCATGGTGGGTGGGCCGCTGAGTCCCCACCCTGACCTTTTTGGTACCCATGCTAGCGGACCACAGGTCTCTGAAGAACAAGATTGGAGGCAGGGAACCCCTTCTGGGTCCTCTGCTTCCCCAAGGACCCAGGGCCTCTGCTGGGGATGAGGGAACTGCCTCTAGCTTGTGACACCCCCACCCCCTGCTCTATTTTAGGCCCAGGAGAGGTGAGAAGGCGATTTCCCAGGAGGCACTGACATCAATGCAGGGAACGAAGTGACTCCCCCCATCCCCAACCACCTGCCATGCCAGACCCAGATGCTCAGTAAGGCTGAGCCAATTCTTCCTTCGCTCTGGAGACATCTTGAGAACCTCCTCCAAGATGTAGGCACAAGGAGGCTCCTGGGAATGAGGGCCAACTATGTGGTATTCCTGGAAACTCATGATGAGCCCAGAGGGAGAGATTGTACTCCCCATTTTACAGATGGGGAAACTGAGGCTCTGAGAGGTTATGTGAGCTTCCCAAAGTCACACAGCTGGTCAGTGAGAGGCACGTCCCATACTCCAGGGCCCCACTCCTCTTAGCCACCCCTAGTCCTACTTCCACTTCTGCCCTCCATTTGGGACCAGAGGGGACTGGTATATGTGGTCCCATGCACCCTCACCACACACCCCAGACACGAAGGTGTCTGTCCTGCCCCAGCCTGCCCATGTCCCAGGGCCACATCAGCAAGTCCTGATCAGGAGTGCCCCCCAGTAGGCTGGGTGAGGTTTGTCATTTCACAGTGGGGGCCCGGGGCTGGGAGAGTCTGGGTCCTCCAACATGTTCAAGACCACAGAGCAAGCCCAATCTGTGGTCCAGGCCTCTTCACCAGGGGCATGTTCCTACCACATCAGTGGCCCTGGGACCCTAGACTTCCTGTTGGGGAGACCTGATGAGCCCTAAGAGTGACTCTCCCTGGTGGCACCCTGGGCTAGTTCCAGTGGAGACTCAGTCATATGGCTCCCTGGCCCCCATAGCCACTTATATTCCT
Source organism: Hylobates moloch (assembly GCF_009828535.3). Lineage (NCBI taxonomy): Eukaryota > Metazoa > Chordata > Mammalia > Primates > Hylobatidae > Hylobates > Hylobates moloch. The sequence goes on along the minus strand of NW_026652285.1, from coordinate 28,360,159 downwards.
GGGTTCCCCGGCTCCCAGCAGATCTGGCTAGAACTTACTATTTTTATTTATTTATTTTTTTTGCACTCCCAGGCTGGAGTGCAGTGGCGCGATCTCGGCTGACTGCAACCTCCGCCTCCCGGGTTCACGCCATTGTCCTGCCTCAGCCTTTCCAAGTAGCTGGGACTACAGGTGCCTGCCACCACTCCCGGCTAGCTTTTTGTATTTTTAGTAGCGACGGGGTTTCACCGTGTTAGCCAGGATGGTCTCGATCTCCTGACCTCGTGATCTGCCCACCTCGGCCTCCCAAAGTGCTGAGATTACAGGCGTGAGCCACCGCACCCGGCCAGAACTTACTATATATATATTTTTTTCTTTTGGAGAGTCTCGCTCTGTCACCCAGGCCGGAGTAAAGTGGCGAGATCACGGCTCACTTCAACCTCCACCTCTGGGGTCGAGTGATTCTCTTGCCTCAGTCTCCCAAGTAGCTAGGACAACAGGCATGTGTCACCATACCCGGCTAATTTTTTGTATTTTTAGTAGAGACGGGATCTCACCATGTTGCCCAGGCTGTCCTCAACCTCCTAAATTCAGGCAATCTGCCTGCCTCCCAAAGTGCTAGGATTACAGGTGCGAGCCACCGTGCCTGACCTAGACCTTTTTTTTTTTTTTTTTGAGATTTTCGCTCTTTTTTTTTTTTTTTTTGAGATGGAGTCTTGCTGTGTCACCCAGGCTGGAGTGCAGTGGTGCCATCTCGGCTCACTGCAAGCTCTGCCTCCCGGGTTCACGCCATTCTCCTGCCTCAGTCTCCCGAGTAGCTGGGACTACAGGTGCCCACCACCACGCCCAGCTATTTTTTTTGTATTTTTAGTAGAGACAGGTTTCACTGTGTTAGCCAGGATGGTCTCGATCTCCTGACCTCGTGATCCACCCGCCTTGGCCTCCCAAAGTGCTGGGATTACAGGCATGAGCCACCGCGCCCAGCCGGAGTTTCGCTCTTATTGCAATGGCATGATCTTTGGTTCACCGCAATCTCCACCTCCCAGGTTCAAGTGATTTTCCTGCCTCAGCCTCCCGAGTAGCTGGGATTACAGACATGTGCCACCATGCCCAGCTAATTTTGTATCTTTAGTAGAGATGTGGTTTCTCCATGTTGGTCAGGCTGGTCTCGAACTCCTGACTTCAGGTGATCCGCCCATCTCAGCCTCCTAAAGTGCTGGGATTACAGGCATGAGCCTACCGCACCCAGCCAACCTTTTTTATTTTTTTGAGATGGAGTCTTACTCTGTTGCTTAGGCTGGAGTGCAGTGGCATGATCTCGGCTCACTGCAACCTCCTTCTCCTGGGTTCAAGTGACTCTCCTGCCTCAGCCTCCCAAGTAGCTGGGATTACAGGTGTGCACCACCACGCCTGGCTAATTTTTGTATTTTTAGTAGAGATGGGGTTTCACCATGTTGGTCAGGCTGTTCTCGAACTCCTGGCCTCAAGCAATCTGCCTGCTTCCGCCTCCCAAAGTGCTGGGATTGCAGGCAATAGACCTTATTTTTTAATTTTTTTGAGGGTCTCGCTCTGTTGCCCAGGCTGGAGAACAGTGGCACAATCATAGCTTCCTGTAACCTTGACCTCTTGGGCTCAAGTGATCTCCTGCCTCAGCCTCCCGAGTAGCAGGGACTACAGGTGGCGTCACCAAGCTTGGCTTTTTTTTTTTTTTTTTTTGAGACGGAGTCTTGTTCTGTTGCCCAGGCTGGAGTGCAATGGTATGATCTTGGCTCACTGCAATCTCCTCCTCCTACCGGGTTCCAGCAATTCTCCTGCCTCAGCCTCTGGAGTAGCTGGGATTACAGGTGTGCTCCACCATGTCCGGCTAATTTTTGTATTTTTAGTAGAGATGGGGTTTCACCATGTTGGCCAGGCTGGTCTTGAACTCCTGACCTCAAGTGATCTGCCCACCTTGGCCTCCCAAAGTGCTGGGATTACAGGTGTGAGCCACCGTACCCAGCACTTTTGTATTTTTTGTAGAGATTGGGTTTCATCATGTTGTCCTGGTTGGTCTCAACACCTGGACTCAAGAGACCCATTCAAGGCCAGGCGCGGTGGCTCACGCTTGTAATTCAAGCACTTTGGGAGGCTGAGGCGGGTGGTTAATGAGGTCAGGAGATCGAGACCATCCTGGCTAACACGGTGAAACCCCATCTCAACTAAAAATATAAAAAATTAGCCAGGCGTGGTGGTGGGCGCCTGTAGTCCCAGCTACTTGGGAGGCTGAGGCAGGAGAATGGGGTGAACCTGGGAGGCGGAGCAGCCTCCCAAAGTGCTGGGATTACAGGCATGAGGCCAATGCTTGGCTAACGAAATTTTTTTTTTTTGTAAAGACGGGGGTCTTTTTATGTTGCCCAGGCCAGTCTCGAACTCTTGGACTCAAGTGATCCTACAGCCTCAGCCTCCCAAAGTGCTGGAATTAGATTACATCTGTGAACCCCGGCACCCAGCCTTGGCTAGACCTCTTGCCTCTCCCTTGACCACAGTCCCCAGCCCCTGAGGTTCCACCTCCCCTGTCTTATGCTTGCCTCAGCTCTCTTAGGGGCTGTGGGATCCCCACACAGAAAGCTTGCTTCACATTCTCTCACCCACCTTCCCTCCTGAGGTCAGGGCTGTCTGTTTTCTCATTGGTGGCCCCTCGTCTTCTGAAGAGGGCTTGTCTTCCTCATCAGACCTGACCCTGACAGCAAGGGCTGTTTTCTGCTTAGATCGGGGAAGGCCTGTGTCTCCCCCTCAAACATAGGGTTCCCTGGGGGGCCCCACCTCAACTCCACAGCTGTGGCTGACTCCTTCGGTCCCTATGCCCATCCATTGAGGCTGGGGCCACTGTTTCTGCTGCCCTGATGCCACCCTTGGGGTTGCTCTTGCTGAGGGAGCTGTGGGGCCCTGAGGGGTGGGTCTCTGGCCTCCCTTAGGAAGCCCCTCCCCTGGAAGGCCGAAGCCTCCTTCCTTCTGCTGCTCTTCTAGCTCTTCAGCCGATTCTCCCAAATTTTCCTGCACAAGGGCCAAGTTGGGGATGCAGGGCCAAGACCTTGTCTCCGCAACTCCAGGTAAGGGAGGGGTGCTGGTTGCCCCCAGCCCTGGGGTGATACCATGGGCAGTGATTCCTGCCAGTGGAGGCCATCCAGGCCTGGTGCCCAGCCTTAAGGCCTGCAGCACAGACCATGCTAGTCAAGGGGGCAGGATTCAGGTCTCCAGGCTGGGGTCCCAATCCTGCCTCCCCCACGAACTGGCTGTGTGACCTTGAGCAAGCCCGCTGGCCTCTCTGGGCCTTGGTTTCCTCATCCATGACACAGGGGTTAGAAAACCACCCCCCTCACAGTGCTCCTCTCGGGGATGATGGCTGAGCTGCCTGTGCTTGGAGCAGCATGTGGCGCATGAAAGGGGCTCAGTCACCCTGGGCTCACGCCGTCCAAGGTGTCAAGGAGCAAACCAGCTCCCTGGTCCTTGCCCAGGACCCCAGGCCTCTCTATGGCTTGGGGGCCTCAGGGTCCTCTCTCTACCCAGCGCAGAGAGAACCCGTGGAGGGGTGGCAGCAGGGGAAGTGCCTAGCATTTGGACAGGAAGTTCATCCTGCTTCCTCTTAGATGCCAGCCCAGGGTCCAAGGACCGTTCTTCTCATCTGCATAGCTCTCCTGGGAAACCTCATGCTCCTCCTTCTCAGTGTCCAAGTGGCCCCTCTTTTAATCTCTGAAGCTCTCAGGCTTCACCAAGGGAGGAGTTGGGGGCACCTGGGGCACCAGGATCCCAGGCACACTCATCCTTTGGGAGGCTTGTGGGGCACAAATACAGTCACACCCATAAGGGCCCAAGTGCCACTTCTCCACAAAAGGGATCCTCCTGGAGCTCAGGAGAGGGCCCTTGGGAGGGGGCCTGGGACAGGGGGTCTCACAGTGCCCCTCAGCAGCTTCATCCACAAATGCACACCCGAGATGAGGACACCAGTTACCAAGGGACACTGCCAGGTGGGAATTAGTGAGAATAAGCTTTATGTAAGTTTAGGAGGGAGGCCTCACAGGCATGTGTGCCTGTGGGTAATATGTTATTTGTTGAGACAATGTGCCAAGCTCTGTGCCACATACCTCACAAACACATCTGACTTCATTCTTAGGACTTCCTAGCGAGGTAGCAACTATGATTACCTCCATTTCTTGTATTTATTTATTTATTTTTGAGACAGAGTCTCGCCCTGTTGCCCAGGCTGGAGTGCAGTGGCGCAATCTCGGCTCACTGCAACCTCTGCCTCCTGGGTTCAAGTGATTCCCCTGCCTCAGCCTCCCGAGTAGCTGGGATTACAGGTGTGACACCATGCCCGGCTAACTTTTGTATTTTTAGTAGAGATGGGGCTTCACTATGTTGGCCAGGCTGGTCTCGAACTCCTGACCTCAAACTCCCAAAGTGCAGGGATTACAGGCGTGAGCCACCGTGCCCAGCCTAGATTACCTCCATTTTTTAGATCAAGAAAACAGTTTGAGCTGGGCACAGCTGAAACTCCCCTGGGAAGGGGAGCCAAGGTCCAGAATGAGGAGGAGTGCTTGGGTATACAGCACTCCTGCTGGTGGCAGGATAGGGAAGGACATAAAAGATTTGCTTGCTGTCACAGTATTTTATTATAGGAAAGGGTCCTGAAATCATCTCATCCAAGCCTCTTACTTAAAGATGAGGAAACTGAGGCCCGAGTAATAAAGGCATTTTTCTGAGGTCACAGTGAGTTGGAGGCAGCTAGCTCCTGCATTCCACCCAGCAGAAGGGAGTTGGGGTGGAGCTACCAATCAGTCACATCTGCCAAGAAGTGAAAGGCTCAGCGAGAAGAGGCGAGAACAAAGGGCTGGGGACCTAGTCTGAGGAAAGCAGTTAGGGCTGGAGGGCTCTTCAGGTGTCTCGGAGCTGACTCAGGGAAGACGGCAAGGCCTGTGCTGAATGAATGAACGAAGGAATGGGCAATGGTGAGGAAGGGCAGGGGGACAGGAGAACCAGGCCACTGAGGGGCTGCTGGGACTAAGGGAGCCAGGCTTCAAGGAGGAAAGAAAGGAGAAAAGGAACCAACTTTGGTCACCAGTAGCATGTCCATCACCTTGGAATAGATGATCTTAGTGGAATGCCTCAGGCAGAGCTACCCAGGAAGGAAGTGTGGAAGGGAAGGAGGTGAAGAGGAGGCGGTAGGTATAGACCGCAGGAAGGAGCCAGAGAACAGAAGGTGGGAGCCTTCAAGTATTTGAAGTTGATTTACTGAATCAACTCAAGTGTCTTCCAGGAGAGGAGCATGGCATTTTGGGGCAGAGGGGAGAGGTGGCAAGTCTGAGAAGGAAACCAACAAGGGTGGTTGGCTAGGTGGGCTGGAAGGCCAGGGACAGACAGTGTGACTTGTGCAGGGAGGACACCTCTTCAGAAAGAAACGGCAACATGTTGAAAAGGGACTGACTACAAGATGAGGCAGTGCCCACTGGGTCTGGGTCAAAGTCATCTGGTGTGGGACGGAGATGTGGAAAGGGGGCTGGAGTGGAAAGGAGTCTGAGCAGTGCTCATGCCAAGGAGCCACTGCGGGACCTCATTCACATCAAGCAGCACCCATCCATCCTGGGTCAAGTCTCAGGTGTTCTGCGTTCACCTCTAACCTGAGTCTACAGCCAGGAAGCCGCAATGGAGAAATGGCTGAGGAGTGTTCCAGCCTTGAGGTTTGGCCTGGCAGAGATGTCCAAGGTCATGATCATTGAGATAGGAGGGGAAGGCAAGGGTACACGGATGTGAGGTTTGGGGGATGGGTCCTGGGCAGCTGACAATGAGGGCACCCAAACCCGGCACCACGGGCTTTGTGTGAGCAGCAGGTAAAGGTATCAAAGTCTGAGACAGGGGCGAGGGGAAACTTCCCCATGCAGAGGGGTGGTGTCATGGGGAATGAGGCAACCCCATGTCACAAAAGGAAAGGGACGAACCCAGCAGCGCCCAGACCTAAGCCGCAGTCTGGCTTCAGGGAAGAGGAGTGGGCCCTTAACAGGAATGTCTTGGGAGGGAGAGGGGCATGTCCTCTGCAGGCGATCACTCCCCAGGCAGCAGAGCCAAGTAAGTGACCAGATGAGACCGGGTAAAGGAGGCTGGGCAGGGATAGAGGCAGCCCTGCTCCCTGGAGCCGCTGGGCAAGGCCAGCAGGAGGGTTGTGGCACTCACACGTGTGACTTGCAGGAGGTCCCATCCCACCATCTAGTGATTCTGTCCATTGCTGCTGGCCCACAGCCCTGCCTTGGGTCACTGGAGGGCAGATCAAGGACCGACATATGGCATTCCAGCCCAATCTCTTTGCTATTTGTTATTAACAAATTTATTTACATTTCCTGAACCAAAATTAATTGTAAGTTTAACAGGAAGGGGGTAACATGACCTCTAAGGTGGGCTGTACACATAGTTGCTCTATTTCCAAACTAATAACTTAAGTCCTCACCCATAGCTGGGCCCCCCCTTCTTCCTTTGAAAGGAGACACAGAATAGCACCAGGCTTCCAGGAGCTTCAACATTTAAAGAGACAACTCTTTAAATGCACGGACGCAGAGAAGGGTGAGAAGAACCACGGTACAAACTGTAATGAAAGAAAAAGTGGCCAGAGAATCGATAGCAAACCCATTTCTGTCTCCAGATTAATGGCTTGGCTGCCAGAAATAGGGGGAGGTCCTTGGGGAAGGAGAGGAGGGAGCGAGGGAGGAGGGTGATGTGGAAGTTGGCAAGTGACACACTGGCCCCGGAACAGCTGAACTTCGGGCAGGCAGCTCAAGCTGAGGAGGCAGAGAAGGGCCGAGAGGGGTCCCAGAGGGGGCTCTGGCCACATCCTGGGCTCAGGGGAAAGGTCAGTGCTGGGCCCCAACTAAGTGCCTGGGGGAGGGAACTCTGTGAGTGGTGCAGCCCAAGCCCCTCCTCTGCTTCATATGTTCCTGAGGATCTGTGTGCGGGAGCGTGGGGGGCTGGGGGAGGGGACCAACACAGGCATTTCGGAAAGCAGGAGCAGCCACATGCTCGTGGGAAAGGAGGCCGGGGTTGGGGGTGGAGCACACCAACAGCTAACCCGCGGCTCTGCAGAGAAGCAAGGGCCTGCGGAGGGCCAGGAAGCCGGGCCAGGACTCCTGCTGCCCCAGCTCCTTTGTGGTCCCTCCCCATGTCAACTTCGCCTCTGCCTCCTAGCGTGGGCGGCCAGCCTCAGCTGGGCAAGCCCACTGTAGACTCTGCCTGGTCAGGAACATGGCAGGAGGTGGGGGTAGGAGAGGGCAGCCCCCAGCCCAGATTCTCTCCCAAAGACCTGGCCAGTGGGAGGGCTGGCTCTGTCGGCTCCATGGAGCTGAGTGTGACAGCTGCTTGCTAGACTTCAAAGGCCAGGCCCGGGCCTCCTACTGGCTCTTTTGGGGAAGTCCTGGGGTTCTGCCCCTCCTGCATCCTGGTCAGCCCTGGCCGGGTGTGCAGCACCCAGCAGAGGAATAAATTGTATCTGTGGCCCTTCAATCTGGAGCTGCCTGGCCCTGTGAAGAGCCAAGCACCTTGGGGACTCATAGGAGCAGCTCTCCGCCAGCATGGGGCTGGGGCTGGGGCTGGGGTTGGGACCAGGGCTGGGAGACAGGGAGACAGGGCACCTGGAGAGGCTGGGGGGCCCAGAGGCATCGGGAACAGCTGGCTCCTGCACTGGCTGGCAGGGGCTGCAGGAGGGAGGTAGACCTGCTCTCTACAGGTGCTCCTGAGGGCTGCACACTGGTAGCTGAGTACAGGGGAGCTGATGGCCGGCCTGGAGCTGTGGGGCAGCTGGGGAGCTGGCCAGCCTCCTGGGATACAGGGCCAGTGGCTGTACACTCAGAATCCTCAGGCCCTGGGGGCCACCCTTCCCCCAGCCAGGGGGGCTGTGTGGCCCAGAACTCTGCTGGTCTGTCTGTGGGCTGCCAGGGGAAGGGGTCTGGGAGAGAGAGGCAGGTCTGTGAGTGGCACAAGGACTGGAGGGAGGCAAGGAGCCTGGATTCATGGCCTGGAAGGGGAAGAGAGGGAAGGCGCTTGCCACTAGTTGTCCTGGTGCCGCAGGGGTTGGGGGCTATTGGGACAAAAAATGAAGCCTGTGGCCAGGAGGCCCCCACTCTCTTCTCAGCACTGCCACTGGGGAACTGAACCTTCCGCTTGTGGCCAACAAGTGCCAGATCTGGGCCAGAGGAAAGTTCCATAAAACCAGAGCTAGGCAGGAGGCATTGGCAAGCAGGGCTCCTGGACACTGGTGTCCCTGGGGGGTCCACAAACACATCAACTGACCCCCCCAGGTCCTGGCAGCTTGCTATAGGTCCAGGTACCTCACCAGTCCCTGCACGTTCAGCTGGTGCCTGCGTGCTGTCCACTGTCCCATCCTGCTCTGGGATACCTGATGCCTGGCAGCTGTCTTCTTTCCTCATCCTGGGAGATGCTGCCCTGGGATGGGAGGGCTGATGGGGGTGCACAGTCTCAGGACAGAGAGGGTCATGGTCAGAAGCTGGGGAACCTGACCACCTGTTGGGACAGAAACACCCAGTGAGCTGCAGGTTTCAACTTCACAGCAGGCCTGGGCCAGGGCTGAGGGCACAGGGAGAGCTGCCACAGCTGGTGGTTCATGTGCCGAGAGAGCTGCCTTCTCTGAGGCCCTGTGTCAAAGTCCTCCTGTTTGGGTCTGAACATGGGGCAGCAGCCAGCACTGTGTGCACTTCTCTTGGCTCTGCGGCCTGTGGTTGGGGCCGGCCAGAGGAATAGGTTAGAGGCTATTCCATTTCATGACTTCACAGAGGAGGCTGTGCCCTTTGGCAGCTGAAGAAAGCAGCGCAGTGCCTGGCTGTGCAAGTTGAGCTTGAGGTGGAGATTTGGGGTGAGGTGAAGCCACAGCCCCAGGTGGGAGAGGGTCTGCCTTGCTGGCAGCAAGGGGAAGCGGGGCTCAGAGGGCCCTGGAATTCCCACCAAACCCCATGCAGTTCTTCTTTCTGGGGGTGACTTCTACAGAGGGAGAAAGACTTTGCTTTTCACCTATCTAGGAGAGGCCCAAGCACTACCCCCCTGCTCCCTGGCCAGAACTGCTTATCGTCCACATCAAAGCCCGTGGGGTAGGAAGGGAGCCACAGTCTGGTCTGGGTCTAGTCTTCATCAACTGAAGTCACAGATGGAGGTCTTTTTATTTTTTTTGGCCACCCCCAAAACAAACAGGACTGAGGATGAGGGGAAAGGAAGGTGAGAAAAGAGGAAAACATCACAGTCTGGTCCCAGCAGCCACCAACCTGAGGGTCTCTTTCCACCCAGAGGGCAACAGAGGAGAGTGCGGATGCAGTTGTGCCTGCCAGCGTGGCACTCACCTGGGGAGGCCAGCCTGGAAAGGGATGTCTGGAAAGCTGTGGCTGAGCTGGGCAATGATCCTGTCCACTTCTGCATATAGATGGGCTTCTAGGGCAAAGCTCTGGTGCTGGGCACTCTGAAGATGCTGCCGGAGGGGGGAGAGGAGCACAGGGCATTAGATGAGGCCCGGGGGGAGGGGGACACGGAAGCTGACCTCCCAGCCCATGCTCTGGCCCTGGAGGACAGCCATAGCAGCGTAGAAATTGCATAGAAAGGACTCATCCCCAGTGAGCAGGCTCCCTCAGGGTACTCTGGGAGCAGCTGCTTAGTGGGGAAGGGGCTCACCACATGGAGCTCCTCGAAGGCCTCTTGACAGCACTCGCAGTAGCCTTTCTTCCTCCTGGGCATGGTGCGGGCAGCTGATTGAGGGTTTGGCTCTCCATCCTTGGATTCTCTGCGGAGGGTACACAGTGCGGCAAAGTGGTTACTGCTGGGGCCCTTGGGGGAGGAGCCACTACTTAGGGCCTGAGGCCTAGGTCAGGGAGGGGAAGGACCAAGATGGCCAAGGGGCTGGGCAGGCACCGGCAGGCAGGCCTTCCCTGAGCTTGGTACCAATCATCTAAGAATGGCAAGAGGGGAACAAGGAAGAAGACGTCTGGAGACCTCCCTGTGGGCAGCCTGTCTTATCTCTGTCCTTCTCTCTTTTTTTTTTTTTTAAGACAGAGTCTAGCTTAGTCACCCAGGCTGGAGTGCAGTGGTGCGATCTTGGCTCACTGCAACCTTCACCTCCTGGGCTCAAGCCATTCTCCTGCCTCAGCCTCCCGAGTAGCTGGGATTACAGGCGCCCGCCACCATGCTCAGCTCATTTTTGTATTTTCAGTAGGGATGAGGTTTCATCATGTTGGCCAGGCTGGTCTCAAACTCCTGACCTCAGGTGATCCACCTGCCTCAGACTCCCAAAGTGCTGGGATTACAGGTGTGAGCCATCGCGCCAGCCATCTCCGTCCTTCTCTTAAACCACAGGTGAGGATGGGATGGTGATGGCAGCAGCAAGAATCCCTTGTAGGAATTCCAACTCTGTGCTCAAACCTACACCCACATTCATGAGACCTGAAAGATGAAAGGGAAAAGGTCTCAACCACAGTGAAGGGACTGCTCTTCTTTTCCACCTGAATGTCTCCCCAGCTTGGTTCAGTCTGTCCCTTCTCTCATGCTGCCTTGGATCTCTCACAGCTGTCCTCACTGTCCGCTAGGACTTTCAAACCTTCTTCAAACCTTTTTTTTTTTTTTTTTTTTTTTGAGATGGAGTCCCGCTCTGTCAACCAGGCTGGAGTGCAGTAGCACGATTTCGGCTCACTGCAACCTCCACCTCCTGGGTTCAAGTGATTCTCTTGTCTCAGCCTCCCGAATAGCTGGGATTACAGGAACATACCACCATGCCTGGCTAATTTTTTTTTTTTTTTTTTTAATTTTTATTAGAGACAGGGTTTCACCATGTTGGCCAGGCTGGTCTCAAACTCCTGACCTCAGGTGATCCACCCACCTCAGCTTCCCAAAATGCTGGGATTACAGGACTGAGTCACCACATCCGGCCAAGCCTGACTTCTTATCTGAATATCAGCCCCATATTTCTTACAACCAAAGGGCATTTCTATCTGGCCATCCAGTAAACTCGACAAGTCCAAAACACTCCTTTTAAAGACTTCCTAAGTATGACACAAAACCCAGAAGATATACAGAAAAACTCATAAATTCAACTATATACAACTTTAAAATATGTATGCATGGCAAAGAATCATTAGCAAATGATATGGTTAGGCTTTGTGTCCCCACCCAAATCTCATATTGAATTGTAATCCCTATAATCCCCAAGTGTCAATGGAGAGACCAGGTGGAGGTAACTGAATCATGGGGGTGGTTTCCCCCATGCTGTTCTCGTGACAGTTCTCATGAGATGTGATGGTTTTGTAAGGGGCTCTTCCCCCTTCACTCAGCACTTCTCCTTCTGCCACCTTGTGCAGAAGGTGCCTTGCTTCCCCTTTGCCTTCCACTGTGATTGTAAGTTTCCTGAAGCCTCCCCAGCCATGCTGAACTGTGAGTCTATGAAACCTCTTTCCTTTATAAATTACCCAGTCTCAGACAGGTCTGTATAGCAGTACGAAAATGGACTAATACAGCAAAGTTAAACACCACAAACTTGGGGTTTGGTTGTCTTTTAAAAGTATTTACAACTTCTCTGCTCAGGGAGGCTTAGGAAAAAAATATATATATTGATTTATTTACAACTGCCAGGTACGGTGGCTCACACTTATAATCCCTGCACTTTGGGAGGTCAAGATGGGAGGATCACTTGGGCTCAGGAGTTCGAGACCAGCCTGGGCAACATGGTGAAACCCCACCTCTACAAAAAATATAAAAATTAGCCAGGTGTGGTGGTATGCACCTGTACTCCCAGTTACTTGGGAGGCTGAGATGGGAGGATTGCCTGAGCCTGGGAGGTGGAGGTTGCAGTGAGCAGAGAAAACAAAATATTTACAACTAATAACAAAGAGCTCATTTTTCTAATATGAGAAGGGCTCCTTACAAATTATTAAAGTGATCAACAACCCAAATAAAAAATGGACAAAGTATATAAAGAAGGTTCACATAAAAAGAGATTCAACCAACCAAACATATGCAAACATACTTAGCCTCATTCATAGTAAGAAAAAACAAAAATTGGCCAGGTGCGGTGGCTCACGCTTGTAATCCCAGCACTTTGGGAGGCCGAGGCGGGCGGATCACGAGGTCAGGAGATCGAGACCACGGTGAAACCCCGTCTCTACTAAAAATACAAAAAAATTAGTCGGGCGTGGTGGTGGGTGCCTGTAGTCCCAGCTACTCGGAGAGGCTGAGGCAGGAGAATGGCGTGAACCCAGGAGGCGGAGCTTGCAGTGAGCCAAGATGGCGCCACTGTACTCCAGCCTGGGCAACAGAGTGAGACTCCGTCTCAAAAAAAAAAAAAAAAAGAAAAAAGAAAAAACAAAAATTATAATTATACTGAGATACGGTTTTTAATCTGTTGTACTGGAGGTCAACATATCTGCCAGTCACAGCATGAGGCAAGGGGATGGGAAACAGCCTCTCTCATGCAGTGCAGGTAAACATATAAGTTGGTATCCCTTCCATGAAAAGCCATTTGGCTGAATTTATCAAAATTATAAATGCATATATATTTTGATCCAATATTTCTATCTTTAGGAATTTATTCCACAAACACACTTGAACAATTGCAAATTTACTCTGAGCATGATTTTGTTTGGAGCTAATTTAAGCATCCATGAATAACAGACTGGTTAAATAAAATACAGTAAATATATTCCATACAATGGCATAATGGATACCCTGCAGCCATAAAAGGGAATGCAATTTTTTTTTTTTTTTTTGAGACAGGGTCTACTCTGTCACCCAAGCTGTTGTGCAGATTCACCACCTTGGCTCACTGCAACCTCCGCTTCCCATGCTTAAGCAATTCCCCAGCTTCAGTCTCCCGAGTAGCTGAGACCACACGCTTGCACCACCATGCCTGGCTAATTTTTGTATTTTTAATAGAGGTGGGGTTTCGCCATGTTGCTCAGGCTGGTCTCAAACTCGTGAGCTCAAGTGATCCACCTGCCTCAGCCTCCCAAAGTGCTGGGATTACAAGTATAAGTCACTGTGTCTGGCCAGATTTTTTAAAAATATAAAAATAGAGATGGGAGTCTCATTATGTTGCCCAGGCTGGTCTCGAACTCCTGGGCTCAAAGTGATCCTTCCCCTTTGGCCTCCCAAAGTGCTGGGATTATAGGCGTGGTCTATCTCCAGAGATAGTTCATGGATATACAAGTATATGTGTATCTTTCGTTCCCTCTTCTTACATAAAGAATCATATGGGCTCGGCATGGTGGCTCACGCCTGTAATCCCAGCACTTTGGGAGGCTGAGGTGGGTGGATCACGAGGTCAGGAGTTCGAGACCAGTTGGCCAACATAGTGAAACCCCATCTCTACTAAAAACACAAAAAATTAGCCGGGCGAGGTGGTGTGCGCTGTAATCCCAACCACTCGGGAAGCTGAGGGAGGAGAATCGGGTGAACCTGGGAGGCCGAGGTTGCAGTGAGCAGAGATCACGCCACTGCACTCCTGCCTAGGCAACAGTGCAAGACTCATTCTCAAAAAAAAAAAAAAGAATCATATAGTATTGACTATGCTGGATGTTACTTGCTTTTTCTTTTCATGCCACCCCAGGCTGCGCTCTCCATTTGGCAGGGGTGAGGCACCACTCAGATCTCCTCCAGCCTCTACCCCTGGGAGGAAGGTTGCACCAGTGAGGGGACAGAACTGGAGGCTGGGTGTGGAATATAGACTTTTCACATTAAACCATTTGTAACACAAATTTTAAACTTTTTAAATTTAAAAATTTTTAAACTTTAAAATATAATAATGACTTCAAAAATGTAAAAATTTAAACACTTCTTCCTACACATATTTTCCACATACACACACACACACACACACACACACACACACACACACACACACACAGACACACGCCTGGAACTTTGATGTCCCACCAGGGCCAACCCCCTGCCTAGGCTCCTCACATGCAGATACCAAAGCTTCATTGCTTCATCTTCCCTTTACAGCCTCTTAGCTCCTCTGTGATCCCAAGGCCATCCCAGGCCTAGCATCACTGCCAGCGCCAAGCCTGGGCCACCTTCTGACTGGCTCTCCCTGGTATCCCTTGTATTGGGACTTAACCTCACCTCTTTCTCTCCTTGCTCCCACTTCATCTACTGCCACATTCCCTTAATTTTTTCCCTCCTATCTGTACTATTTTCTGACCCACAGCCTTTGTCAGCTGATGGAAACCACAGACCCTCCTTGGCCCCAGGAACTCCAGGGCTGAGAGTCTGCTCTGTTCTCTCCTGGTCTATAACCCCATAGCCCAGAGGTTAGAAAGGGTCTGAGAAGGCATCTCACCCATCACCTGAGCTGAATTCCTTCTCTACTTTGGTTAATGAGGGTTCAAATTCTCAAACATCTGCAGAGTAGAAACATTAACAAGCCCATAAGCCATGAGCCATGTAATGCAGTGATCTTCTCCCCAACCCCGCCCCTTAGTTATTCCTGATGTTTGGCCCAACCAGTTTAAACTTTGATATTCACTAAAATCACCTGACAGCTTGTAAAATGCAGCTTTTGGGGTTCCATCATCAGAGATTTTGATTCTATACATATGGGGTGGAGTTCAGGAACCTGCATCAGGGTTTCACTCTGTCACCCAGGCTGGAGTGCAGTGGCACAATCATAGCTTACTGCAACCTTGAACTCCTGGGCTCAAATGATCATCCTGCCTTAGCCATCTGAGTAAGTGGGACTATAGGCACTTGTCATCACGCTTGACTAATTTTTTTTTTTTTTTTGAGAAGGAGTCTCGCTCCATTGCCCAGGCTGGAGTGCAGTGGCGCAATCTCAGCTCACTACAACCTCTGCCTGCCGGTTTCAAGCGATTCTCCTACCTCAGCCTCCCAAGTAGCTGGGATTACAGGTGTGCGCCACCATGCCCGGCTAATTTTTTTTTTGCATTTTTAGTAGAGACGGAGTTTCACCGTATTGGCCAGGCTTGTCTTAAACTCCTGACCTGAAGTGATCTGCCCACCTTAGCCTCCCAAAGTGCTGGAATTATGCGCATGAGCCACTCTGCCTGACTCATAATTTTTTACATTTTTATTTTTATTTTTTTGTAGAGGTAGGGTCTTGCTATGTTTGTGTGCCCAAGTTGGTCTCAAACTCCTGGCCTCACGTGATCCTCCCACTTTGGCATCTCAAAGTGCTGAGATTACAGGTATCAGCCACTGTGCCCAGCTAGAACTTCTATTTTTAATGAGACCACAGGGGACTCTGATGATGGTGGTCTATAGATATGAGTTTGAGAAAGTAGTCTATTGTCCTCTGTGTATACTCGGTAAACCCTGCCGAGTGAGGTAACTGCCGGGTGCACCATGTCTGGTTGCAATGGTCCATGATCTGGGGGAAACAGTGCAGGCCAGGGGTTCTGGGCGGACAGGGTAAGAGTGCTGTGTCTCAGCAGTGAATTAACAAATAAGTCTTCTTTGACCCTTAAGGAGAAGGGGGTGCCCTTCACAACCCTGGCACCTCCCTTTCTTCTTCAAGTTAAATTCTTCAGTACGGATGAAGAACACAAAATAAAATGGATGAACGCTCCTAGTCTCTCTTCTCTGGGCTACGTTCCCAGAATAGACTTTGCCTAAGGAGCAAACACATGGCCATTCCCAAATCTGACCAGCAGGCCCCCGATGGGGAGGATTTTGGCCTGTAACCAGCCCTCGGTACTCAGGAACCAGAAAGACCCACCTGGTATGGTGCATGCTGCCCAGGGTCGTCGGGGCCTCAAAGGGACTTGCATCTTTGGGTCCAAGAAAAGAAATTTCAGGAAAGGATTTAAATTGATGATGGAAAGGACGAAACTTCCTGCAACAGAGAAAACTTCCACTTTGACTACAATGGGGAAGGTAAAGGCTGAGGAGGGGGCCTCGCCCAACGCCCTAGAATTCCAGCCCTGATAAAGTGGACTTTCACCTCCACATCTTTTAAATTCTTTAATAAAACTCATCAGCCTTTCTAGGTTAAATTAATACATATGTTCTCTCTGTCTACTTTTCAAACTCATACCACTGCCTCCCTGGTATCCTGTAAGCACCCTCTGGGCTTATCCTATTTTATATCTAAGGAAATGAAGCCCAAGAGTTCTGTGACTTGCTCAAGGGCTCACAAATAGTTAAGCGGCCAAGGTCAGATCAGAAGCCACATCTCCAGACTCCTGATCTACTTTTCCTCACCTTCCCGTTTTGTTTCTTGACCCTACAACAATCTTTGAGGACTCTAGCCTGGCAGATTCTAAATGGAAGAATGTTTAAACCAGTACAGTTATTTCCCTGTTCTGTGAAGTGTTCTTGCTGGTCCTTAGAACTATCTGAGGGCTGGTGTTCTGAAAGGAGAAGACAGGCACAGTGAAGGTTCTGGATAGTCAGACCTGGACTGAGTGGTTCTGGCAGTGTGCCTCAAATTGCAAACATTCAAGAGACTTGCAGAGACAGAAGTGATCTGTGTATACTTCACAAACCCTGCCAAGTGAGGTAACTGCCGGGTGCACCATGTTTGGTTGCAATGGTCCATGTTCTGGGGGAAACAGTGCAGGCCAGGGGTTCTCAGGGAGCAGGGTAAGAGTGCTGTAGCTCAGCAGTGAATTAACAAATAAGTCTTCTTGGACCCTTAAGGAGAAGGGGGTACCCCTCACAACCCTGGCATGTTTCTTTCTTCTTCAATGACATTTTGTTTCTGCTTAGGGAGCTTGAAACTTGAGGATGGGCAGGCTAATAGGCCTAATAGGCTTTGAACGCACCTGCTTCAAAACAGCACATAAAAAAAAATCACAAGTGGCTGGGCACTGTGGCTCCCACCTGTAATTCTAGCACTTTGGGAGGCCGAGGCAGGTGGATCACCTGAGGCCAGTTCGTGACCAGCCTGGCCAACATGGCCAAACCCCGTCTCTACAAAAAATACAAACATTAGCTGGGTGTGGTGGTGAACACCTTTAGTCCCAGCTACTCGGGAGGCAGAAGAATCGCTTGAATCTGGGAGGCAGGGGTTGCAGTGAGCTGAGATTGTGCCACCGTACTCCAGCCTAGGCGATGGAGTGAGACTCCATCTCAAAAAAAAAAATTCACAAGAAATCTCAGCTCTAGTTGGATCTCCTCTCTGGCCTATAACGCCAGGAACACACACATTATGTACCCCACTCTGGTGACAGTGATATACCTGTGCCTGCCATGTGCAGTGCAGATACTGAGGCTGTAACAGTGCCTTTCAGGCCTTGCATATGTGTCATGATTACCTACATTTAAATAGGTATGAAGGGACTGGGGATGAACACGCACTCCATCCCACTGGAACTGGAAGACAGCACCTCTGTACCATCCCGTTGTTCTCTCCACTTGCCTTTGGGCCACCAAAGCCAGCGCAGCACTGTCTGCAGGTGCTGAGAAGTGACCCTGGGCTTGTCTGGAAGATGGGCAGGCATGCCAGGCTCCTAAGGCTGGTCTCAGCTGCCCTGCCCTTCCCTGCCTGAGGCACACAGACAATTCTGTCCTCAGTAGTCTCTGCTGGATATACATGGACTTATTTCCTTTAAAAAATTTATTTAGTCTGAAAATGCCTTTTTGGAAAAAAAATTAAAAACAAAAATTTAAATTTTGAGATAATTATAGATCCACATAGACTTTTGATCTTGTACTTACTGAAGATTCAGTGATAACCAACATGGCTGCTAATAGCTCATCAGGTTAACATTGTCAATGGTTAGCAAGGTGGCTGTACACAAGTCCCTTCCTTTCTGACCTCAGTTTTCCCCATTAGGAAGAGATGGGCTCCCCTCATCTTTTTCACCCAGGGCTGTCAGGAGGTAACATGAGCCAGAAAAGGATTTTTCAAAGTGAAACAGAAAGGCTTTATCAAGTACAGGGTGGCCTGACAAGGGAATCCCCAATACCACCCCTAGCACCCTCATTTCAGCCAAGATGATGTCTTGGACTATATTAGCACTGTGACTGGGTAATGAATTGACACGAAATGTCAGCATACACCCAAGGGGAAAGGAGCTGCAATAATGAGCCTGCATGGGACACCATGAGCTCATAGAGCAGAGTATTAAATAGAGGTAATTCACACACAGGATCATTAATCTCTGACTCATCTCCAAGAGGACTATTCACTGTATAATGCCACTCTCAGAGGCTCCTCCTGGTTTGCGTGAGACTTCTCCATGACAGTGGGAGGAAGTGGCTTTTCAGGAAGATGAAGGTGCAGGGTTAAGGGGCTCCATGTCTTCACATTAGCTTGAGGCCCCTGAGCACCCCTCCCTCCTCCCTCCTCTGTGCAGGCCTAGCTGGGGCAAGCAGAGAGAGGAGGTCCCACTCACCTGCTTTCATCTTCGATTTTGAGGAACGGTGCCTTCAGTCTGGCCACTGAAAGGGGAAGAATGCACACATTAGCTATCTGTCTGCCCCTGGGCAGGGCCTGCACCACACATGCAGGAAATGCTGAGAGGGGAGGCTCTGCCAAAGCCTAAGAGCCTTGCAAGAGCTGGAAATCATGCCACCCCAGGCTGCGCTCTCCATTCACTCAGATCTCCAGCCTCTACCCGTGGGAGAAAGGTTGCACCAGTGGGGGGATAGGCTGCAGTGTAACTGCAGCCCTAGATGGGCTCTCCCTCAGCAGGACCCAGGAGCTCCTGTGTGTGGATTCTGGAGGCTATCGATCAACCAAAGATGCCACCACTATCAGACATCTAGCTGGTTTGGTGGGAGAAACCTAGCCACTGATGGTTTCTGCTAAAAGCAGGGTGGGGGTGGTCGTTCCCACAAAGTCCCAGGTCCTTCCTAGACCTCTGCTTCTGGAGCCTCAGGATACTGAGGGGCCTAAGAACACCCAGGCAGAATGCTCCAGGAGGACCCTGGGTTTTTTGGAGGGGAAGCAGAGAGGAAGAGGGGTAGTGTTTAGTGGTCTTATTACCAGGATGGTAGAAAAATACCACAGGTGAAATCTGGTTCCTGAAAAAATAGGGCAAAGGAGTGCTGAGAAGATGAATTTGGAGTCAATTAAGAGACTCACCCCTATTAGATAGTTACTTGCATAGCTTACAAAATCTCTTAGGCATCAGGACCCACAGTGACCAGGAGTCCTGTGGAAGGGGCAGCCAAGGCAGCTGAAATCCTGGGCCCATCTGACAGCCACAAATTCCCCAAAGACGCTGGCACCTTACAGCTCCCAACTGTACTTGAGGCCACCTCAAGCAAAAAGCACCTCAAGCACCCAAGCAAAAAGCAGCCTTTTCTCCTTTAGCAGCAGCTCTCATTAATTACATTTTGGGGCAATTTCTTCTCTTTCTAATTAACTGAGACAGCTATTAAAATCAATTCCCCTACAGACTTCCTTGAATTTTGAGCATGAGAGAGGTGCCAAGTGACTTTTCTTAGCTCCTCCTTGTGCATGAATAAATGCCACTGAAAGAGCATCTTTGGGAGAAACATCCAGTGGGAGCAACTCTCCTGCTGTCCAAGAGGAACCAGGAGATGGAGTCCATCAGTCTGCCAGTTTGTCAGTTTCACGGAGTTTGGCAGTTCTGAAAACGGTAGGCAGCTGTCAAACTGCCCACCCCCAAACTGCTACTGAATCAGAAGGAAAAGGATGCTGAACCTCAATCGATGCCCAGGAACAGCCAGAGGACACAGGAGCCAAAGTGTCTGCATGGGGTCTTGGCTCTAAAGGAGAAGCCCCGGCCCAGCAGCTCTGGACTTGCTCTTGGACATGCCTCTCTCGCTCCAGAAACCTGAGGACCAGGCCCTGGAAACACAAAGGGGCAAGATAACCTGGACTCGCTTGCTGCCACAGAAAAGTGAGCAGATGCTGCCACAGAGGGAGTCATGGGGAAGTGTTTAGGGAGGGACGGATTGCAATTAGATGAGGAAAAGCTACCACACTGACCTTTCCGTGTTCTTGACTCTGCTGCTGGACATGTTCCCTAAATGGAAAGGAAAAATAGGCTAAGGATGTGAGGAAGCCACGGGGGTCAAGGAACTGGGCCTGATAAGCCAAGTGGCTGCCAGTCTGTCCCACTTTGCTTCCTGCTATTGAGAGGCCTGCAGAACCAGACTCTCGGGCCCTGAGCTGGAGCAGACCTGGGAAAACAACGGCTCCCTCCTTGGCAACACGATGAATAAGGGGGGCACTCGGGTGTGTGAATCTTAATGGCAGCTGACTGTGCAGGGAGTGCAGGACAGTACAGAGAGCAAGAACTCTGGAGTCCCAGAGGCCTGGTGGGAACTTCAGCTCTGCCACCTGCAATGTGAAGAGTACCCACCAACCTCATCGCATGTTGGCACAGAATAGATACTCACTAAATGGCAGCTTTATTTTCTAGGTACTGATGCTGTTCCAGGTACCCTATAGGACTAGGATAAAGACGACGGCCATTTGCTTTCCTATGTCCTATCTTGTGTACTCCGATTCTGTGGGTCAAAATCAATGTCTAAGCCAAGGTCAAACAAAGCTGATATTAAAAAGTAAATGGAGGCCAGGTGTGGTGGCTCACGCCTGTAATTTCAACATTTTGGTGGCCAAGGCAGGTGGATTGTTTGAGCTCACAAGTTTGAGACCAGCCTGGGCAGCATAGTAAGACCCTATCTCTAAAAAAAAAAAAAAAAAAAAAAAAAATTAGCCAGGTATGGTGGCACATGCCCGTAGTCCTAGCTACTTGGGAGGCTGAGGTGGGAGGATGGTTTGAGCCCAGGAGGCGGAGGTTGCAGTGAACAGAGATGGTGCCACTGCACTCCAGCCTGGGCGACAGAGCCAGACCTTGTCTCACAAAAAAAGTAAAGTAAAATAAATAAATAAAAGAAAAGAAAAAAGAGTAAATGGATCTTCTGGTGTACACCTGAAAAATAAGTAAATAAATATAAGATAAATGGAATAAAATTAAAAAATCAGCTTTAGCTGGAGGGCCAGGATGATGGTGGATCTATGACCACCTGTGCCTCTGGGCCCTAAGAAGTTCCAGATTCTCCTCTAGGCCACACCTTGAGGGCAAACACAATCCAAAGAAGCCTCTCACATTCCCTTGCGTATCAGCACATTACACCCAAAACTCACTTCACAGCTAGATATCTACAAAACTAATTTTTTTTTCTTTTTTTTGAGACAGAGTCTCACTCTGTTGCCCAGGCTGGAGTGCAGTGCTGCGATCTCAGCTCACTGCAACTTCTGTCTCCCGGGTTCAAGCGATTCTCCTGCCTCACCCTCCCAAGTAGCTGGGATTACAGGCATGTGCCACCACACATGGCTAATTTTGTATTTTAGTAGAGACAGGGTTTCACCATGTTGGCCTGACTGGTCTCAAACTCCTGACCTCAAGCGATTCGCCTGCCTCGGTCTCCCAAAGTACTGGGATTACAGGCGTGAGCCACTGTGCCCGGCCTACAAAACCGATTATTAAGTTAAAGTAAAAATGCTGTGCATCTGCATAGAAGGGGGGAATTTTTGACATATTTGCTTCTATGTGCATAGAGTCCTAGAAACTGTTCACACTGTCAGGAAGGGAGGTCAGTGGTTGAGGAGAAGCTGGAGCAGGGAGAGAATTTTTGTTGTATACCCTTTTGAATTTTGAACAACACAAATTTAACAGCAGCAATGACCCCAACACTCCTAGAGGAGAGGATGTGGAGAGGGTGTCAGTGTCTGAGTGCTCCATCCACTATTTTTTTAAGTTTTTTTTGAGACAGAATTTCGCTCTGTCGCCTAGGCTGGAGTGCAGTGGTGCGATCATGACTCATGGCAACATGTCTCCCGGGTTCAAGATTCTCCTGCCTCAGCCTCCTGAGTAGCTGGGATTACAGGCATGTGCCACCACGCCCAGCTAAGTTTTGTATTTTTAGGAGAGTTGGGGTTTCACCACGTTGGCCAGGCTGCTCTTGAACTCCTGACCTCAAGTGATCTGCCGGCCTCGGACTCCCAAAGTGCTGGGATTACAGGCGTGAGCCACCATGCCCAGCCGCTCCATCCACTTTGGATATGGCTTGCTAGTTCTGTTAGCTAATTAGCACTGTTAACTAATAGCTATTACTGTTCGTCCTGTGTCTGGATGCCAGGCTGTGGGTAGATCTGTAGATTTAATCCTTCCTCAGATTGAGGCTTGGGTGAAGATACTGTGGCTTTAAACTAGGTTGTGCTCTCCTGATGTGGTACACACAGTTCTAACACCAGCAAAGAATGAAAAACAAACAAGGATTTAGAAGATGGCACCTATTTCAATCACTCCTTCTCACCCCTGCAGTATGCAGACTCATTCCCAGTCTAGAGGCTGTACAGGGGAAGTTCCAGAATAGCAGCCTGGTCAGTGCCATGGGCATTTATGAACTTTATCTGGTCCAGAACTACTGTAGGCAGCCCATGGCCCAGGCGGTCCAGGCCACAGGGATGTCTCAGCAGGGTGTGTGCCATGGGAGGACTGCAAGTGCCACAGAGAAGAGAGAAGAAAGGGTGTTGTAAAGCTATGGGTGCTAGGACTGAGGTAAGTTAAGAGGCTGCATTCCTCTTCCATCTTTCAGAATGGCCAGGAAGAGATGGTTTGGGCGGGCCATGGATTTACCTAAGTTGTCACTGATTTCACTGAAAACCATCCATTTGTCCTTCAGTTCAGCAGGATGACCTACCTCTGGCTTCTTTGGCTCTTGTTTTTTCACACATAAAGAGGCAAGAGACAGCTGTTGCACGTGCATCATCATTTCTGTGGAGAAGACAGAGGGTTTGTGCCAAAGGCTTCCAGTCTTCACTTACCTAGCACAGCCCCTTCCTGGACTGCAGGACTAAACTCGCTCGGCCAACCCACTGAATCACTCTAGCCTTGCCTGCCACCTTCTGGCTACACATCCCCTCTGCATCTCCTGACAGCGGAGGTTAAGGACTGGGTCCTCTATCCCTGGAACAGCACCTGAGCGGGTGTCATGCTCTTTTGCAGCATTGAATACAACTCATCTTTGAACAGAAGGTGCCTCATGGCTTGCTAAGGACTTTAAGGCACCACTGAAGAGCTGCGGCTGTGAGGGAGGACATGCTGTGTGAACTACTCAGCTGTACCCTCAGGTGAAAGACCAGCAAGGGCTAAACATGCTAGCACTTCTCTAACAGAGAAAGGCAGGGAAGGAGATCAAGTCAGAAGTGGCTGATTTTTCAGTGAGATGAAGCCCTCCACATCCCAGACCAGGAACTTCCCCTGTACAGCCTCTAGACTCCCCTGGAAGATCTTGGTACCAAGGGGTGGGGCAGCACCCCAGTCAGCACCTATGGGCTGTCCCATCTGGACCAATCCCCTAAAAATGGAACAGAGAAAACTCCAGACTCAAGAATGGAGCTGGGTATGAGACCACTCACTGCCAGCTGGTTCAAGACAACTATTCTAGCGTAAACAGGCTGCAAACAGGTTGTTTACGGTGTGAGAAAAGAAGGAGCACAAAATTTACAGCTGAGTAAAACTGAGAGTGGTGGGCCACACTACACACTCTGGTGAGACCATGGACAATTTGCCTAATCCCTTTGAGGCTCAATTTCCTCATCTGTATAATGGGGACAGGACTGTAGTGAGGATTAAATGAGGTAATTCGTAGCACAGAGTCAATACCTGTTAGGTGGCCATGAATTTTTTTTTTTTGAGATGGAGTCTTGCTCTGTCACCCAGGCTGGAATGCAGTGGCGTGATCTCGGCTCACTGCAAGCTCTGCCTCCCAGGTTCAGGCCATTCTCCTGCCTCAGCCTCCCGAGTAGCTGGGACTACAGGCGCCCGCCACCACGCCTGGCTAATTTTTTTGTATTTTTAGTAGATATGGGGTTTCACCGTGTTAGCCAGGATGGGTCTCGATATCCTGACCTTGTGATCTGCCCACCTTGGCCTCCCAAAGTGCTGGGATTACAGGTGTGAGCCACCGCACCCGGCCGAATTTTTTTTTTTTGAGACCGAGTCTCACTCTGTTACCCAGGCTGGAGTGCAGTAGCATGATCTTGGCTGACTGCAATCTCCGCCTCCTGGGTTCAAGTGATTCTCCTGCCTCAGCCTCCTAAGTAGCTGGGATTACAGGCACGCACCACCAGGCTCGGCTAATTTTTGTATTTTTAGTAGAGACGGGGTTTCACCATGTTGGTCAGGCTGGTCTCAAACTCTTGACCTTGTGATCCACCCGCCTTGGCCTCCCAAAGTGCTGGGATTACAGGTGTGAGCCACCACGCCTGGCCAGTGGCCATGAATATTAAGATCACTTCTGCATTTGTAAAACAGGATCATCATACTAGCTGGGGGAGAGCTGTAGCAGGTAACATGAAACGGCATGTTCTAGGGACCTCCTGTGGGATGCCGAGGCCACAGCCTGCACTCTGCAACCTCACCACTTTCCCCCTTCCCCACATCCTCCCACCTTTGTGGATCAACATGGCAGCTGAGTACTTCTGGCTTCCGGTGACCAGAAGCTCACATGACCATGATCCTTCTAAAAGCTGACACTCCTGGTCAAAGTCACCAATTCTCCCTCCACAGGAGCCCAGCACAGAAAGGGTACCATCCACGTGCAGAATCCTCACTCCCCAAGAGCGGGCATTGGTCAGAAGGCTGCTGCTGCCCCCACTGCCTCCTCCACTGATGCTCCCCTGAAATTACAACACAGAGTCAGGTAGAAGCAGAGACTCCCCAAGGCCTGAACGTGAAGGGGACACATAGAAATTGCTTCTGGGAGGTCTGAGTTACCCATGGGAGGGACTGTGGGGAGGCAGGCAGGAGAGAGAGTACAGTGCCCAGAGAGTCCATCCCAACCCCCAGGAAGACATCCTGTCCTCCACATGGCCACACTGGGAGGGGAAGGACCACTGGTCTGCCTATACATTGTGCTCTGGCCACCTCGTGACCAGGAAGGAACAGATGCTTCCGAGAGAGCTGTTCGTTGGGAGGGCCTCTGTGAGGAAAGCTCTCAGCACAGTAAGTACACAACAAACACGGTGACCATCATCCTCATTGAGCATGAAACTATGTTGGCTGCAGATCTTCCCCCTCCACTGGCTCAGTCCAGCAGCACTACATCCCCCATCACAGCCATGTACCCCTCCTGATGTCACTAGCACGACTCTTCTCAGAAGATCACCTTAACTCCTCCTCCTGCCACTAAACTTTAACAGCCCTGGATATTCACACAAGGAATAAAGAGTTACTTTTTTTTTTTTTTTGAGACAGAGTCTAGCTCTATCGCCCAGGCTGGAATGCAGTGGCACAATCTCGGCTCACTGCAACCTCCACCTCTCAGGTTCAAGCAATTCTTCTGCTTCAGCCACCTGAGTAGTGGGGACTACAGGTGCGTGCCACCACACCTTGCTAATTTTTCAGTAGAGATGGGGTTTCGCCATGTTGGCCAGGCTGGTCTTGAACTCCTGGCCTCAAGTGATCCACCCACCTCAGCCTCCCAAAGCATGGTGGCTCACGCTTGTAATCCCAGCACTTTGGGAGGCGGAGGCGGGCGGATCACGAGGTCAGGAGATCGAGACTATGGTGAAACCCCGTCTCTACTAAAAATACAAAAAAAAAAAAATTAGCCGGGCGTGGTGGTGGGCGCCTGTAGTCCCAGCTACTCGGAGAGGCTGGGGCAGGAGAATGGCGTGAACCTGGGAGGCGGAGCTTGCAGTGAGCCGAGATTGCGCCACTGCACTCCAGCCTGGGCGACAGAGTGAGACTCCGTCTCAAAAAAAAAAGAAGTCTGGCTTCTGTACCCAGCAGCCCTGTCCCGCCACATCTCACATCCCCCCAGTTCTCATGGTAGGCTCCAGAGTTGGAGGTGGCTCTGGCTTCAACACTTACTCTCTAGGTGAATGGCTAAATAACTTGTCTGAGCCTCCACTACCTGATGTAGAAGAAGGAAATAATGACAATACTACATATCGCAGAGTGTGCATTTTGTGTGGGTGCTTCAGAAGAACCTGGGAAGAAGGGTGAAATCCCTCCCTGTGCTGGAGACCACCCGCTCTGTCCCATCTTGCCCCAGCTCACCTGGTTTCTGATGGCCTTCTGCAGCAGCTCCTTCCCTCTGCTTAGAGGCACCTGACGGGGACAGAAGAGCAGTGAGGTCTGCTGATAGGCCACCTGTGCACTGAAAGATGTTTACACAGGAGCTGGTGAGGGGTTATGTCTTGGGGTTATGTCCCTCGGAAAGCTGGGAGCAGTGACAACTGAGGATTGGTAGAAATGAGAGCCTAGAAAACGTTTAGGAGGTAAAGGTAAAGCCACAGGAAGTTTAGGTCACCCTGAGGTGGCAGCCTGAACCTGGTGGAGAGAAGGGCACTCTGAATTCACTGAGATCCAATTGTTATAAATGTCCTGAGACCCTCTTTAAGAGTCTCTGCACCCTCCAGGAGATAATGAAAGCAAATGTTTCACTTTAGAAATTTTTGCTCGTAGGAAGTCCCATCTGTCATCACAATGCCAACAGTGTATGTTCATGGACATTTTAATATTAATATAAGTTAGACAAAATAAGAATGTAAGCCTAGAGGGGAAAAGCCATATTCCATTTTAAATCAAAGACATAACACGTGTATTGTCCAAACTCTTGGCCCTTCATACATGCAAGCAAGGAAGAAGGGAATGGCTGCCTACTCAGGGTACTCCTGCCCAAGCCCAGACCAATCCCAACACAACTTCTCTGGTTTATGAAGACTCTCCC
Source organism: Hylobates moloch (assembly GCF_009828535.3). Lineage (NCBI taxonomy): Eukaryota > Metazoa > Chordata > Mammalia > Primates > Hylobatidae > Hylobates > Hylobates moloch. The sequence goes on along the minus strand of NW_026652285.1, from coordinate 28,333,492 downwards.
CTGGTTTCTAAACCTCTGACTTTCAAGTCCCATAAAAACTGACATACGGCATAAAAGGGTAGCATGGGGGATAGTATGTTGCTGAGGTGTTTAGATTCAGAGCTATGATAAAATATTCTTAGTCCCTGAATTCAAATGAGAGATTAAATTAATCCAGATGAAATTAAAACCAGAGACTGCCTTAAAAGGCTCACCAAAGCCTACTTCCTTTGTTTACACGGCATACCTTTCCTACATGAGGTTCTTACCGAGTCAACAGGTTTCTGTGAAGGCCTGGGGTGGCTGCCTTTTGGATCAACCATGGCCGATGTTTCCACTCTGACCTTACTGGGGCTAGGGCTAGGGCAGCCTCTGTGGCTTGTTCCACTGCTCTCTGACTTTACTTCTCTGCGGCTGGACACGATGTAACTTACTTCTTTGCTCAGAAAACCCTCAATTACCTGAAACCAGATCACAGAGGTGGCTGAAAACCAAAAAGCAAATGCAGAATTGTCAATATAAAGAGGCTGGAGAAGGAAATCTTGGCTGCCAGGAGTTCCAGAATCAATGTCTTTAAATAGACTAAATGCAGTTCCGTACCAAGTTCTAAGAAGACATCATCCTGAAATCTAATGGGATATATATATATGTGTGTGTGTGTGTGTGTGTGTGTGTGTGTGTGTATGTGTATGCGTGTGTGTGCGTGTATATATATATATATGTATATATTACAGATTTTGTCTCCAAGACTGCTGCCCTGACCCAGTGGCAGAAGGCTGCAAGCTTTGAGTTCTATGAGCAGTTTGAGTTTGCATGCAGCAAGAACACATTGAAAGAGCTGGACAGGATTAAGACTAGCTTGTGTAAGCCATGATTTTTCTGTGTAAGAAACACTGGGGACCAGGTGTGGTGGCTCATGCCTGTAATCCTAGCACTGTAGGGGGCTGAGGTGGGAGGATCACCTGAGGTCAGGAGTTCAAGACCTGCCTGGGCAACACTGCAAGATCCTGTCTCTAAAAAAATTTTTTTTTTTTTTAATTAGCTGGGTGTTGTTATGTGCACCTATAGTCCTAGCTACTTGGGAGGCTGAGGCAGGAGCATCACTTGAGCCCAGTAGTTCAGCAATGCAGTGAGCTATGACTGGACCACTACACTCCAGCTTGGGGAGTGAAATCCTGTCTCTAAAAAGAAAGAAAAAAAAAGGCTAAAATGGCTTATTTTATGTTATATACACTTTACCACTATTAAAAAAATTTAGTTATGAATTGAAAGATTATATTTACCTTTTTTTTTCTTTTCTTTTCTTTTTTTGAGACAAGGTCTCACTTTGTCTCCCAGGCTGTAGTGCAGTGGCGTGATCCTGGCTCACTCTAATCTCCACCTCCCGGGTTCAAGCAATTCTCCTGCCTCAGCCTCCCAAGTAGCTGGGACAACAGGTGTGTGCCACCACACCAGCTAATTTTTGTATTTTTAGAAGAGATGGGGTTTCACCATGTTGGCCAGGCTGGTCTGGAACTCCTGACCTCAAGTGATCTGCCCACCTTGGCCTCCCAAAGTGTTGGGATTACAGGTGTGAGCCACCGTGTCTGATCACATCTACCTTTTTTTCGTCACCAGGCTGGAGTGCAGTCATGCGATCTCAACTCACTGCAACCTCTGCCTCCCAGGTTCAAGCGATTCTCCTACCTCAGCCTCCCGAATAGCTGGGACTACAGGCGCATGCCACCACGCCCAGCTAATTTTTATAATTTTAGTAGAGATGAGGTTTCACCATGTTGGCCAGGATGGTCTCGATCTCTTGACCTTGTGATCTGCCCACCTTGGCCTCTCACAGTGCTAGGATTACAGGTGTGAGCCACTGTGCCTGGCTGCATCTACCTTTTTTAATACAGCAAAAGCAAATGCTAGAGGGTAGGAGTAGGGCATTATCCCATATAAATATAGGAGATTGTTAATGACCGTACATTCCTCCTCCTATCCCAGTATACCCACTCCTTTGCAATATGACTTTGCTGTTCCTGCCATTAGGAGGTGGGACCTACTTTTTTATGCCCCTCAATCTGACTCGATTGGACCAATAGAACATGTGGAAATTATGATGTGTGGAGTTCTAGAGCCTAGGCCTCAGAGGCCTTGGCTTCCTGCCTCACTTTCTGGGAAGGCTGCCTTGAGACCGCCATGTTCAATCAGCTAGTCTAGCTTATTGCATATAGATATGATAACTGACACAGAGTGCCAGATGTGTGAGTGAGGCCATCTTGGTCTTTCCAGCCCAGGTGACCCTCCAGCTGAATGCAGCCTCAGGAGTGAGCCCTGTTGGAACCACCAGATAAACCACCCAGCCAACCCACAGCATAATGAGAAATAATAAATTGTTGTTTTGGCCAGACACGGTGGCTCACGCCTGTAATCCCAGCACTTTGGGAGGCCAAGGTGGGTGGATCACCTGAGGTCAGGAGTTCGAGACCAGCCTGGCCAACATGGTGAAACTTCGTCTTTACTAAAAGTACAAAAAACAACAACAACAAAAAGTAGCCAGGGATGGTGGCAGGCACCTGTAAACCCAACTACTCTGGAGGCTGAGGAAGGAGAATCGCTTGCATCTGGGAGTCAGAGGTTACAGTGAGCCAAGATCGCACCACTGCACTCCAGCCTGGGCATCAAGAGTGAAACTTTGTCTAAAAATAAATAAATAAATAGAAAATAAATTGTTGCTTTAAGCCCAAGTAGGGTTGGTGTTTTATATAGCAAAGGCTAAATGACAGAAAGGACTAAAAGTTCAAAATGTAATTATGGGCCAGTTTGGTTATATAATCCTCATTCTATCCATCCTCACCACTGAGTTTCTGCAGTCCTGAGTTTCTGGGTTTGACAGCAAAGAGCCTCTCCATTCCAAGCCCTATTCATCCAGTTTCCCCAGTTATTAGTCTCTTTTGGGTCAACCACTATCATGCTGTTTTCTTTTTTTTTCTTCTTTTTGAGACAGAGTCTTGCTCTGTTGCCCAGGCTGGAGTGCAATGGCACAATTTTGGCTCACTAGAACCTCTGCCTCCCGGGTCCAAGTGATTGTTGTGCCTTACCCTCATGCACTCGGGAGCAGCTGGGACTACAAGTGCATGCTACCGTGCCCTGCTAATTTTTTACATTTTTAGTAGAGACAAGGTTTCATCATGTTGGCCAGGCTGGTCTAGAACTCCTGACCTCAGGTTGTCTGCACCTCAGCCTCCCAAAGTGGGATTACAGGCATGAGCCACTGAGCCCAGCCTAAATATATATATGGTTTTTTTTTTTTTTTTTTGAGACGGAGTCTTGCTTTGTTGCCCAGGCTGGAGTGCAGAGGCACGATCTTGGCTCACTGCAACCTCCACCTCCTGGTTTCAAGCGATTCTCCTGCCTCAGCCTCCCGAGTAGCTGGGATTACAGGAGCATACCACCACGTGTGGCTAATTTTTGTATTTTCAGTAGAGATGGTGTTTCACCATGTTGGCCAGGCTGGTCTTGAACTCTTGGCCTCAAGTGATCCGCCCGCCTCGGCCTCCCAAAGTGCTGGGATTACAAGTGTAAGCCACCGTGCCCAGCCCCTAAAAGTATTTTAATGGAATCAAATACAGCAAATGCTTTTTACTCAAAGTTGTTCACCTGTGTTATTTCTAAACGCTAAAAATTATTAAGAGTCTAAATGTCCACAGAGCAAGAGTTAAGTAAATTAATAATCCACTCAAAAGAATATTATATTCCCACTGCAAATGATGCATATGAAGGGCAATAATGATAGAAAAGTGCTAATGCTTTAAGGTTATGGGTAAAAAATTGATAATAAAAATGTACTAATGCCAGCTGGGTGCTGTGGCTCATGCCCGTAATCGTAACATTTTGGGAGGCTGAGGTGGGGGGATTGCTTGACGCCAAGAGTAAAGACCAACCTGGCCAACATAGCAAGACCCTGTCTCTAAAATTTAAAAAAAAAGTACTCATGATCATAGCTAGAAAAAAATAAGCATTGCCCTGCCCTTTTTTTTTGAGACGGAGTCTCGCTCTTGTTGCCCAGGCTGGAGTACAATGGCACGATCTCGGCTCACTGCAACCTCCGCCACCTGAGTTCAAGCGATTCTCCTGCCTCAGCCTCCTGCGTAGTTGGGATTACAGGCATGTCCCACCACACCCAGCTAATTTTGTATTTTTAGTAGAGACGGGGTTTCTCCATGTTGGTCAGGCTGGTCTCAAACTCCTGACCTTAGGTGATCTGCCCACCTGGGCCTCCCAAAGTGCCGGGATTACAGGAGTAAGCCACCGTGCCCGGCAGCTATAATTTTATTTTTCGTAGAGATGAGGTCTCACTATGTTGCCCAGGCTGGTCTCAAACTCCCAGACTCCAGCAATCCTCCCACCTCAGCCTCCCAAAGTGTTGAGATCACAGGTGTGAGCCACCACAACCGGCCATTAAGTTTCCTTTTTTTTTGGCCGGGTGCGATGGCTCACGCCTATAATCCCAGCACTTTGGGAGGCCAAGGCAGGCGGATCACAAGGTCAGGAGATCGAGACTATCCTGGCTAACACAGTGTCTCTACTAAAAATACAGAAAAAATTAGCTGGGCGTGGTGGTAGGCGCCTGTAGTCCCAGCTACTTGGGAGGCTGAGGCAGGAGAATGGCATGAACCTGGGAGGCGGAGCTTGCAGTGAGCCGAGATGGTGCTGCTGCACTCCAGCCTCAGTGACAGAGCGAGACACTGTCTCAGAAAAAAAAAAAAGAAAAGTTTCTCTTTTTTTTGAGACAGGGTCATACTGTGTCACCCTGGCTGGACTGCCTCCCAGGGCTCAAGCGAGTCTCATGCCTCAGCCTACTGAGTAGCCAAGACTACAGGCATGTGCCACTGTACCTGGCTAATTTTTGTATTTTTAGTAGAGACAGGGTTTTGCCATGTTGGCCAGGGTGATCTAAACTCCTGGGCTCAAGTGATCCACCTGGCTCAGCCTCCCAAAGTGCTAGGATTACAGGTGTGAGCCACTGCACCTAGCCTTTTTTTGAGACAAGGTCTCACTCTGTTGCCCAGGCTGGAGTGCAGTGGTGCAAGATCTCGACTTCAGCTCACTGTAACCTCTGCCTTTTGGGCTCAAGTGATCCTCCTACCTCAGCCTCCCAACTATAGTCATGCACCACCACACCCGCTTAATTTTTTGTATGTTTTGTAGAGACGGGCTCTCGCCACGTTGCCAGGCTGATCTTGAACTCCTGGACTCAAGTGATCCGTCCTCCTCAGCCTCCCAAAGTGCTGGGAGTACAGTCATGAGCCACTGTGCCCAGCCTAAGTTTCTAATAAGGAAAAAGATTTATCTTTATTTCTTGAAGGTTATTTATTTATCTTTTTTTTTTTTTTTTTTTTTTCTGAGACAGAGTCTTGCTCTGTCTCCCAGGCTGGAGTGCAGTGGTACAATCTCGGCTTACTGCAAACTCTGCCTCCCTGGTTCAAACAATCCTCCTGCCTTAGCCTCCTGAGCAGCTGGGACTATAGGTGCCCACTATGATGCCTGGCTAATTTTTGTATTTTTAATAGAGACAGGGTGTCGTCATTTAGGCCAGGGTGGTCTCGAACTCCTGATGTCAAGTAATCCGCCTGCCTTGGCCTCCCAAAGTGCTGGGATTACAGGTGTGAGCCACTGCGCCTGGCCAAAAAAATGGTTTATATTTAAAATTGCTTTCGTAAATGTAGTGAGACCACTGAAAATACCTGGAAACTGCTGGGCGTGGTGGCTCACGCCTGTAATCCCAGCACTTTGGGAGGCCGAGGTGGGCAGATCATGAGGTCAGGAGTTCAAGACCACCCTGGCCAACAAGGTGAAACCCCATCTCTACAAGACTCTGTCTCAAAAAAGAAAATACCTGGAAACCATAATAATCCCTATCCAACGCCTGCTCTACAGCCTGCAAAGGCACATGGCATCACAGGAGAAGAGCAGGTTACCTACCCCACCCAGTTGCTGAATGGCCCCTGTCAAAAACTGGAGATTCTTGCCAGCAGGCAGATCCAAGTAAAAGGACTTTCCCGAAAAGGGATGCTTCCCGGCACCTGGTGAGTTCTTCTGGCATTTTCCTAGACACGTGGAAACTCCTAGCTGAGCCCCTAGAAAACAATAAAGAGGAGCAAAGTAAGAAGCTTGAAAAGAGAGTCCTGAGGCCAGGTGGCCCTCACTGACAGCTCAGTCTGTGTGCTATAATAGCACAGACTAGACCCTGGGCACACACAGACAGCTGCGAAGCCAATGCCCTTACTCTCAGAAGCTCAGATGTGGTGAAATTGGAACCTTCCAAACAAGATAATAAGCAAACAAGGCTTGCTGACTTCTTCACTTCTTCCTTAGAATCTGAATCTAGGGAAGCCATTTAAGTAAAAAAGAATTAGACAGATCCCCAAACCAGACATTGGAGGGCTGCAGTGAATAGTAAGCTAGGGAAAAGAGGGCCCAGATTCACATGGGAGTGCCAGGCAGGAGGACGCTTTCTAGCTGTGCTGGATGAGTCACTGCCTGCCCTGTTGCCAGTGCCCAGCCCCTAACCAGAGTCAGCAGGGTAACATCATGGCAGTGTTGCCGCCTAGCTTAGGGCGAATATGGATGTGTATTCGAGACAGATAAGAGGGTAAGGGGACAGTGAACTTGTTGGCTCCTGAATTGGCCTACTTCCTAACCTCTCCATTTGGTAACTTAGGTAATTATAACTCAAAAAGACAGCTCTTGAAAAACAACAAGACAAAGAGTGTGTGTGTGTGTGTGTGTGTGTGTTGGAGAGCACAGAATGCTGCTGTAAATGGAGAGTGAATGAGCCCATATTCCAGGGGCTTTGCCCTGTAGTGGGGTCGTTTCCTCTTCTTTTTTTTTTTTTTTTTTTCCCTTTTGAAACGGAGTTCCACTCTTGTTGCCCAGGCTGGAGTGCAATGGCGTGATCTCGGCTTATCGCAACCTCCTTCTTCCAGTTTCAAGCGATTCACTTGCCTCAGCCTCCCCAGTAGCTGGGATTACAGGCATGCACCACCATGCCCGGCTAATTTTGTATTTTTAGTAGAATCAGGGTTGCTCCATGTTGGTCAGGCTGGTCGCAAACTCCCGACCTCAGGTGATCCGCCTGCCTCGGCCTCCCAAAGTGCTGGGATTACAGGCGAGGGCCACCACACCTGGCCTGGGTTGTTTCCTCTTCTATGCAACCTCCAATCCCTAAACTCAACGGAGGGACACACGAGATAGGGCAAAAGCTTTTGATCTTCCTTCAAGGAGCGTGTTACCAGAGTGGCTAACGAGCCAAAGGGACATTTGTGTATAAGAAAACATGAGGCAACTGAAGAAAGCAAGTACTACCAAAGAAACTTTATCTGGTATAGATTGTCTATCTGTCATAATAATGAACCAGATAGGAAAAAGAAAAACCATTAAAGTATAATAAATATTCTTGAAAAGGCTAGGGAGGATACAGGAAACATAAAGCAGGAACAGCAGTTAAAGAAAAGAATTAGGCCAGGTGCAGTGGCTCATACCTGTAATCCCAGCACTCTGGGAAGCCGAGGTGGGCACATTACTTGAGGCCAGGAGTTCGAGACCGGCCAGGAGTTCGAGACCAGTCTGGGCAACATGGCGAAACCCTGCCTCTACTAAAAATAGAAAAATTAGCTGGGCATGGTGGTACACACCTGTAATCCCAGCTACTTGGGTGGCTGAGGCACAAGAATTGCATGATCCTGGGAGGCAGACGTTGCAGTGAGCTGAGATCACGCCACTGCACTCCAGTCTGGGTGACAGAGGGAGATTCTGTCTCAACAAAGCGGGGGAAAAATAATTAGTTGGAGATAATGGACATGAAAAACATAGTATTTTTAAAATCTTGGCTAGGTGCTGTGTTTCACACCTGTATCCCAGTACTTTGGGAGGCTGAGGCAGGTGGATCACTTGAGATAAGGACTTCGAGACCAGCCTGGCCAACATGGTGAAACCCCGTCTCCATTAAAAATACAAAAAATAACCAGGTGTGGTGGCTCACGCCTGTAATCCCAGCTACTCGGGAGGCTGAAGCAGGGGAATTATTTGAACCCAGGAGGTGGAGGTTACAGTGAGTTAAGAGTTAAGATTACACTACTGCATTCAAGCCTGGGAGACCAAGCAAGGTTCTGTCTTAAAAAAAAAAAAAAAAAAAGGCAGATAATAGCAAGTGTCGGTGAGGATATGAGAAACTAGAACCCTCATATGCTTCTGGAGGGAATGTGGAATTGTGCAGTCACATTGGAAAACCATGTGTTAGTTTCTCAAAAGGTTAAACACAGAGTTACCGTATGACCCAGCAATTTTACTCCTAGGTATATCCTTGAGAAATGAAAACAGCCACATGAAAACTTGTAAATGAATGCTTATAGCAACATCAATCATATAGCCAAAAAGTGGAGTCTTTCCCATCTTGCAAGATGATGGGTGAGAAAGCCGAGAAGCCAGATACTAAAGAGAAGAAACCCAAGGCCAAGAAGGCTGATGCTGGTGGCAAGGTGAAAAGGGGCAACCTCAAGGCTAAAACGTCCAAGACAGGGAAGCCCCATTGCAACCGCAATCCTGTCCTTGTCAGAGGAATTGCAGATATTCCCGATCTGCTATGTATTCCAGAAAGGCCATGTCCAGGAAGAAGTACTCAGCTGCTAAATCCAAGGTTGAAAAGAAAAAGAAGTTTCTTGCAACTGTTACAAAACCAGTTGGTGTTGACAAGAACAGTGGTATTCAGGTGGTTAAACTTCACAAAATGCCTAGATATTATCCTACTGAAGATGTGCCTCTAAAGCTGTTGAGCCACGGCAAAAAAACCCTTCAGTCAGCATGTGAGAAAACTGCGATCCAGCATCACCTTCAGGACCATTCTGATCATCATCACTGGGCGCCAGAGGCGAGGGTGGTTTTCCTGAAGCAGCTGGTCTTGGGATTGGACCTCTGGCCCTCAATCAAATTCCTCTACGAAGAACACACCAGAAATTTGTCATTGCCACCTCAACCAAAATTGGTAGCAGCAATGTAAAAATTGCAAAACATCTTACTGGTGCTTACTTTAAGAAGGTGTGGAAGCCTAAACACCAGGAAGGTGAGACCTTTGACACAGAAAAAGAGAAATAGATTACAGAGCAGCACAAGACTTATCAGAAAGCTGTGGACTCACATGTTTTACAAAAAAATCAAAGCTTTCCTCAGCTCCAGGGCTACCTGTGATCTGTGTTTCCCCTGACGAATGGAATTTATCCTCACAAATTGGTGTTCTGAATTTCTTAAGAACCTAATAACTGACAACATTTTGTTTGTGTCTCTTAAAAAAAAAGTGGAAACTCATATGTCCATCTGATGAATGGATAAACAAAACGTGGTATACCCATATAATGGAACACTACTCAACAATGAAAAGGAATGATGTGCTGACACATGGCACCACATGGATAAACTGCAAAAGCATTATGCTAAGTGAAAGAAATCAGTCACAAAAGACTACATATTTTATGACTCTATTTATATGAAATGTCCAGAAGAGGCAAATGTATAGAAACAGAAAGTAGATTAGCAGATGACTAGGGCTGGGGAGTCAGGAGAAATTTGGGAGTGGCTGCTAATGGGTATTCTTTTTTGGAGAGAGAAAAGTGTTCTAAATTGATTGTGGTGATGGTTGCCCAATTCTGTGAACATACTAAGTCACTGAATTGTATGCTTTATGTGGATGAATTGTGTGGTGTGTGAACTATAACTCAAAAAAGCTGTTAAGAAAAAAAAATAGGACAGGTGTGGTGGCTCATGCTTGTAATCCCAGCACTTTGGGAGGCCGAGGTGGGTGGACAATGAGGTCAGGAGATCAAGACCATCCTGGCCAACATGGTGAAACCCTGTCTCTACTAAAAATACAAAAATTAGCTGGGCATGGTGGCACATGCCTGTAATCCCAGCTACTTGGGAGGCTGAGGCAGGATAATTGCTTGAGCCAGGGAGTTGGAGGTTTTAGTGAGCCAAGATCGCGCCACTGCACTCTAGTCTGGCGACAGAACAAGACTCCGTCTCAAAAAAAAAAAAAAAAAAATTTATTTATTTTGAGACGGAGTCTCACTCTGTCACCCAGGCTGGAGTGCAGTGGCGCGACCTTGGCTCACTACAACCTCCGTCTCCCAGGTTGAAGTGATTCTTCTGCCTGAGCCTCGAGTAGCTTGGATTACAGGCATGCGGCACCAAAGCCAGCTCTAAAAGAAAAACAATTTAAATCTCAATATTTGCACAGTCTCAAAATATCTTCCTGTAAGATAGTTATTAATTACAGAAGGTAAAACAGTAACTTCTCAGTGGAAAAACCTAGCAGACACCACTTTTAATCAAGGGATCGAAGTTAATGAGATTTATCTTATCTTCATCATGTGCCTCCTGATACCACATACTGGAGATGGGATAACGTCACTTCTGTGCCAAAAATGCTTTAGCTGAATTCAATCATGTGGACATACTAAACAAACCCAAATTTAGAGGTGACTTCAAAAGTACTGAGGTCATCAAAGACAAAGAAAGAATGAGGACCTCGTCTCAGGAGGAGACCAACGAGATATAATTAAAAGCAATGTGTAATCTTTTTTTTTTTTTTTTGGGACGGAGTCTTGCTCTGTCGCCCAGGCTGGAGTGCAGTGGTGCGATCTCGGCTCACTGTAACCTCTGCCTCCCAGGTTCAAGTGATTCTCCTGCCTCAGCCTCCCAAGTAGCTGGGACTACAGGCGCACACCACCACGCCCAGCTAATTTTTGTATTTTTAGTAGAGACGGCCATGTTGGCCAGGATGGTCTTGATCTCTTGAACTCATGATCCGCCCACCTTGGCCTCCCAAAGTGCCGGGATTACAGGCATAAGCCATCGTGCCCAGCTGCAACATGTAATCTTAAACCAGGACAAGAACATTGGGGAATAATTGGTAAAATGTGAATGAGATCTATAAATTAGTTAATAATATCAATATTAATTTCCGGATTTTATTTTCTTTCTTTTTTTTGAGACAGGATCTCACTCTGTCACTCAGGCTAGAGTGCAGTGGTGTGATCATGGCTCACTGCAGCCTTGACCTCCTGGGCTCAAGGGATCCTCCCCCTGAGCCTCCTGAGTAGGTGGGACCACGTGCACCACCATGTCACACACCATCATACCTGGTGAATTTTTTTGATTTTCTGTAGAGACGAGATCTCACTATGTTGCCCATTCTGGTCTTGAACTCCAGGGCTCAAGTGATCTTCTCACCTCAGCCTCCCAAAGTGCTGGGATTACAAGCATGAGCCAACATGCCTAGCCCCCTGGATTTTTTTTTTTTTTGACACCAAGTCTTGCTTTGCACCCAGGCTAGAGCACAGTGGCACGATCTCGGCTCAGTCCAACCTCTGCCTCCCGGATTCAAGTGATTCTCCTGCCTCAGCCTTCCAAGTAGCTGGGATTACAGGTGCCTGCCACTACATCCAGCTAATTTTTTTGTATTTTTAGTAGAGACAGGGTTTCACCATGTTGGCTAGGCTGGTCTCGAAATCTAGCTTCAAATGATTCCCCCACCTTGGCCTCCCAAAGTGCTGGGATTACAGGCATGAGCCACCACGACAGGCCTGGATTTTTAAAATTGTACTATTATCACATAGATGTTAATATTTGGGGAAGCTGGGTAAAGAGTAGGAACCTTTGACTATTTTTGAAATTTTTTTATAACTGTGAAATTATTTTAAAATTAAAAACGAAAAGATCTATCCACATCAATAGATGAGCTAAATATTGTTATAACAGTGTGAGCTGGTAAATTAGGTTGAGTAACTCTTCCAGAAGGTATCACAAAGAGATAAATAAATGGACATCAGAGAATTTAAGAAATGCAGAGGATAGGAATAGAATTGTCAACAACACCAGAAGAGTTGCAAAGGGGGAAAAACAATGGAGAGAAGAAAATATTTGAAGAAATAATGATCCAGGCTTCTGAATAAATGTGGAAGATGAATACAAGAACTTCTGTTCTCTCTCCAAATCTCACTAAAGTGACAGAAAAAGAATAAAAATAGATAAAGATACTGGCAAGAAGACAACAGGCAAGAGATGCTACAAAATGTTGGAAGCTGGAAATTAGATGGGTGAGTGAAAAACAGACAGGAGATGAGAGAAGGCTAAATCCTAAGCCAACAAGAAGCAAGCTGATTAGAGCTGAAAGGCCCAATCAGAGGGACCATATAGAGTAGAATGCTAGAATGAAACAGTAGGCTAAAATACCAATTATTTGAAAGCCTTTAAAAGGAATAGACTCTCAGAACCCTCTCCCACCCCAGCAGAAGACTAGAGCTGTGGTTCTTAACTGGGGAGATTTTTCCCCTCAGGGGATACTTGGCAACCTCTGGAAATGTTTTTGGTTGGCACAACTGGGAAGTAGGTGTGCTCCTGGCATCTAGCGGGTGGAGGCCAGGGATGCCACTTAATATCTTATAAAGCACAGGACAACCTCAGAAAACAAAGAATTACTTGGCTCAAAATGTCAATAGTCTTGGGGCTGAAAAAATCCCTGGACTAGAGGAACACCGGGCACAGGTGAAAGCAAAGATAAAGCCCCAGTGAAAACACAGGGGATCAAAAGAGTATCTGTATACTGAACAGTAAGACCTACAGATCTCTTGCCCCAGTGAGCTCCCAGAATGCTGACAAGCTTATACTTACCAGACAGAGGTTTGTAGGACTCTTCTCTAGGGAACTGACTAGCCCAAGACAAAAACATACAAACTAGTGACAATTGAGGTCCTTTCTCCGCAAAATTGCCAGGTCCCAGCTTACAGTGAAGTCTATCAAGTTGACAACCCCTTCTCCTCATTCTTAAATATGAATAGGTAAACAAAGATCATCAGACATTTAAAGAAAGTTTCTAACAAGAAATTAGGCTAGACTGGGCGCGGTGGCTCACGTTTGTAATTCCCGGCACTTTGGGAGGCCGAGGCAGGTGGATTACCTCAGGTCAGGAGTTCAAGACCAGCCTGGCCAACATGGTGAAACCCCATCTCTACCAAAAATACAAACAATTAGCCAGGTGTGGTGGCATGTGCCTGTGGTCCTAGCTACTCGGGAAGCTGAGGCAAGAGAATTGCTTGAACCTGGGAGGGGGAGGTTGCAGTGAGCTGAGATGGCGCCATTGCACTCCAGCCTGGGAGACAGAGCAAGACTCTGCCTCAAAAAAAAAAAAAAAAAAAGAAAAAGGCTAACAAACAGAAAAAAGAAGCGGAAACAGACACAATGTAGGAAGCAGAGGAAAACTAAAAAGAAACAAAAACAGTACAATTAACAACCAGGGAGAGGAAAGGGAATACATTATATCCATTAAGCACAACAAGACACTGTAAGAAACACACAGAAAAGAAAAAGCTCTTGGAAATTTATAAATGTTATAGAAATTAAAAATTCAACAAAAATTGGAGATTAAGTTGTGGAAGTTTTCTAGAGAATAGAATGAAAGACAAATAGATGCAAAATGGGAGAGAAAAACAAGAAAATCGGCCGGGTGTGGTGGCTCACACCTGTAATCCCAGCACTTTGGGAGGCTGAGATGGGTGGATCACCTGAGGTCAGGAGTTTGAGACCAGCCTGGCCAACATGCTGAAACCCCGTTTCTACTAAAAATACAAAAATTAGCCAGGTGGCAGGTGCCTGTAATCCCAGCTACTTGGGAGGCTGAGACTGGAGAATCACTCGAACCTGGGAGTCAGAGGTGGCAGTGAGCTGAGATTGCACCATTGCATTCCAGCCTAGGCAACAAGAGCAAAACTCCGTCTCAAATAAAAAACAACAACAACAACAACAACAACAACAACAACAACAAAACACCGCAAGAAAATCAAAGGAAGAATCTATGAGATCTAATATCCAAACAATAAAAGTTCCAGAAACAGAAAAGAGAAAATAGAAGGGAGAAATATTACAGAAATAATGCTAAAAATTTCCCAGAACTAAAGAAAATGATGTTCCAGATTAAAAGGTACCTGCTCCATAAATGAAAAAAGTCCCCCATCAAGACACACTGTCATGCAATTTCAGAATACTGAAGAGAAAGACAGGATTTGACTTACATTGTAGCCAATACCGGAGACCAGCTAATGTAAAAGCCTTCCTATGGGAGCCTCTCTGAACCTATTCTGGTTTGAGGGCTGCCCATTAAAAAAAAAAAAAAAATAAGCTGGGCATGGTAGCTCACATCTGTAATCCCAGCACTTTGGGAGATCAAAGTGGGAGGATCACTTGAGCTCAGGACTTTAAGACCAGCCTGGGCAACAAAGTGAGACTCCACTTCTACAAAAAAATCAAAATTTAATAATTTTTGACAATAATAGCAATAAAAATAGCAAATATATATCACTTGCTATGCACAATACATTCTCAACAGGCCTATAAAGATAAAATTATTATACCTGTTTTACAGATAAGGGAACTGAGGCACAGAGAAATCTTGTATGCCCAAGATCATACTGTTAGTAAGGGGTAGAAATGGAATGAAGGATACCTCTTATTACTTGTTTAGTGAAAGTTAAAAACAAATACAAACAACATACAGAGACTGTTACCACATTGGCATATAGATGGATAAATGTTGAGATAGTCTTGTCTAAATTTATACAGAATTTCAGGAAAGCCAAATATTGCTGTGGGGCTCCCCAAACTTATACTTCATTTTTAAAATTATTATTTATTTCAATAGCTTCTGGGGTACAAGTAGTTTTTGGTTACATGGATGAGTTCTACAGTGAATTATGAGATTTTAGTGCACCTGTCACCCAAGCAATGTGCACTGTACCCAATATGTAATCTTTTATCCCTCACCCCTCTCCTAACCTTCCCCCTCATCAAATCCCCAAAGTCCATTACATGACTTTGCATGTCTTTGCATCCTCACAGCTTAGCTCCCACTTACAAGGGAAAACTAAATGGTATTTGGTTTTCCATTCCTGAGTTACTTTACTTACAGTAATGGCCTCCAGCTCCATCCAAGTTGCTGCAAAATACATTATTTTGTTCCTTTTTATGGCTGAGTAGTATTCCATGGTGTAAAAAATATAGAATTTAAAATATAGGAGATCCAACACAGGAAAGAGGCAAAAAGAATTCCACAGAATGACGGGAGATCGGAGGACGAAATCAGTGCAATAGGCCTAGTACATAGCCAGGCCAGACTGGAGTTCTAAAACGCTATGTCTCCAAGACAAATTGACAGATCCTCTGATGAGCTTGAAAGTGTCGAGAGAAGGCCCATACTCTGGTGAAGAGTTTGGACCTGAATTAGTGATCCATACATAAAAAACAAAATCTCCTAGTTTATTATATAGCTCAGTGGTGAATAATGTTTTGTTTGTTTGTTTTTTTGAGACGGAATCTTTCTGTCGCCCAAGCTGGAGTACAGTGGCATGATCTCGGCTCACTGCACCTCTGCCTCCCGGGTTCAAGTGTTTCTCCTGCCTCAGTCTCCCAAGTAGCTGGGATTACAAGCATGCATGACATCCTACTGATTTTTGTATTTTTAGTAGAGACGGGGTTTCACCATGTTGGCCAGGCTGGTCTCAAACTCCTAACCTCAGGTAATCCACCTGCCTCAGCCTCCCAAAGTGCTGGGATTACAGGTGTGAGCCACTGCTCCCGGCCGAATAATGTTTACATAATGAAAATAATGTCAGCGGGGCGCGGTGGCTCACACCTGTAATCCCAGCACTTTGGGAGGTGGAGGCAGGTGGATCATGAGGTCAGGAGATTGAGACCATCCTGGCTAACATGGTGAAACCCCATCTCTACTAAAAAAATACAAAAAATTAGCCGGGCCTGGTGGTGGGCACCTGTAGTCCCAGCGACTCCGGAGGCTGAGGCAGAAGAATGGGATGAACCCGGGAGGCGGAACTTGCAGTGAGCCCAGATCGCGCCACTGCACTCCAGCCTGGGTGACAGAGCAAGACTCCATCTCAAAAAAGAAAAAAAAAATGTCAATACAAACGACTAAACCAAAATTACTACATATATACTGGGGAGATAAAAGGAAAGGTGGGAAATGCATGTGTGTTTGTGTGTGGTGCAGAGAAGTGGTAGGACAGAAAAAACCTTTATTGTCCATAGAAGATAGTCAATAGACATAATTCAAAATTGACTGGGCATGGTGGCTCACGCCTGTAATTCCATCACTTTGGGAGGCTGAGGTGGGCAGATCACTTGAGCCCAAGAGTTCAAGACCAGCCTGGGCAACATAGTGAGACCCCGTCTCTATAAAAAAAAAGAAGATAGGCCGGGTGTGGTGGCTCAGGCCTGTAATCCCAGCACTTTGGGAGGCTGAGGAGGGCAGATCATGAGGTCAGGCAATCGAGACCGTCCTGGCTAACATGGTGAAACCCCATCTCTACTAAAAATACAAAAAATTGGGCTGGGTGCAGTGGTTCATGCCTGTAATCCTAGCACTTTGGGAGGCTGAGACGGGCGGATCACGAGGCCAGGAGATGGACACCAACCTGGCTAACATGGTGAAACCCCACCTCTACTAAAAAATATACAAAAAATTAGCCGGGCCTGGTGGTGGGCACCTGTAGTCCCAGCGACTCCGGAGGCTGAGGCAGGAGAATGGTATGAACCCGGGAGGCGGAGCTTGCAGTGAGCCCAGATCATGCCACTGCACTCCAGCCTGGGTGACAGAGCAAGACTCCATCTCAAAAAAGAAAAAAAAAAATGTCAATACAAATGACTAAACCAAAATTACTACGTATATACTGGGGGGATAAGAGAAAAGGTAGGAAATGCACGTGTGTTTGTGTGTGGTGCAGAGAAGTGGTAGGACAGAAAAAAATCTTTATTGTCCATAGGAGATAGTCAATAGGTATAATTCAAAATTGGCTGGGCATGGTGGCTCACGCCTGTAATTCCATCACTTTGGGAGGCCGAGGTGGGCAGATCACTTGAGCCCAGGAGTTCAAGACCAGCCTGGGCAACACAGTGAGACCCCATCTCAATAAAAAAAAAAAGAAGATAGGCTGGGTGTGGTGGCCCACGCCTGTAATCCCAACACTTTGGGAGGCCGAGGAGGGCAGATCATGAGGTCAGGAGATCTAGACCATCCTGGCTAACATGGTGAAACCCCGTCTCTACTAAAAATACGAAAAATTGGGCTGGGTGCGGTGGCTCATGCCTGTAATACCAGCACTTCGGGAGGCTGAGACGGGTGGATCACGAGGCCAGGAGATCGAGACCATCCTAGCTAACACAGTGAAACCCTATCTCTACTAAAAGGACAAAAAATTTGCCAGGCATGGTGGCGGGCACCTGTAGTCCCAGCTACTCGGGAGGCTGAGGCGGGAGAATCGCTTGAACCCAGGAGGCGGAGGTTGCAGTGAGCCGAGATTGAGCCACTGCACTCCAGCCTGGATGACAGAGTGAGACTCCGTCTCAAGAAAAAAGAAAACATAATTCAAAATGGAAAACAACTAAAACAGTGTGAGCATATTATTACAGAAATAAGGTGGTAACTTCTAAAAGAAATAGTTAAAAGCTGTAAATGGTTGTTTCTTAGGAAGTGGGAATCAGACAGCCTGAAAGGGGATTAACTCTCATGCCTCCTGTTTTTTGTGATAAACTTTGGCTTTTTTTTTTTCCTTTTTGAGACAGAGTTTCATTCTTGTTGCCCAGGCTGGAGTGCAATGGCGCAGTCTCGGCTCACTGCAACCTCCACCTCCTGGGTTCAAGCGATTCTCCTGCTTCAGCCTCCCAAGTAGCTGGGATTACAGGAGCCTGCCACCACGCCGGCTAATTTTTTTTTTTGAGATGGAGTCTTGCTCTGTTGCCCAGGCTGGAGTGCAGTGGTGCAATTTTGCTCACTGCAAGCTCCGCCTCCCCAGTTCACGCCATTCTCCTGCCTCAGCCTCCCGAGTAGCTGGGACTACAGGTGCCCGCCACCACGCCCAGCTAATTTTTTGTATTTTTAGTAGAGGTGGGGTTTCACCGTGGTCTCAATCTCCTGACCTCGTGATCCGCCTGCCTCGACCTCCCAAAGTGCTGGGATTACAGGTGTCAGCTACCGCGACCGGCTCTGTTTTTTGTATTTTTAGTAGAGACAGGGTTTCACCTCGTTGGCCAGGCTGGTCTTGAACTCCTGATCTCAGGTGATCCGCCTGCCTTGGCCTCCCAAAGGGCTGGGATTACAGGTGTGAGCCACCACACGTGGCCTGCCTTTTAAGCTATGTCAAGAATCAAACAGGAAGCCAGGTGTGGAGACATGCACCTGTAGACATAGCTACTTGGGAGGCTGAGGCAGGAGAACTGCTTGCACCCAGGGCTTTGAGGCTGCAGTGAGCTATGATTGTGCCACTGTACTCTAGCCTGGGTAACAGAGCAAGTTCTTGTCTCTAAAATAAAATAATAAAAAAAAATTTAAAGAATCAAACTAGAGTCCAGGTACGGTGGCTCACGCCTATAATCCCAGCACTTTGGGAGGCCGAAGTGGGTGGATCACGAGGTCAGGAGTTCAAGACTAGCCTGACCAACATGGTGAAACCCTGTCTCTAGTGAAAATACAAAAATTAGACGAGCATGGTGGCGTGCTCCTGTAATCCCAGCTACTCAGGAGACTGAGGCAGAAGACTTGCTTGAGTTCTGGAGGCGGAGGTTGCAATGAGCCGAGATGGAGCCACTGCACTCCAGCCTGGGTGACAAAGTGAGACTCTGTCTCAAAAAAAAAAAAAAAAAAAAAAAAAAAATCAAATTGGAATAAAAACGAAAATAAAAACCCTCTAAAATCCACATATACTCATCTTATAGTAAATTTTAAGAACAAATATAAAAACGTATAATCTAAAATATTGGGCTGGGTGCAGTGGCTCACGCCTGTAATCCCAACACTTTGGGAAGCTGAGGAGGGTGATCGCTTGAGCCCAGGAGTTGAAGACCAGCCTGGGCAACACGGCAAAACCTCGTCTCTACAAAACAAACAACAAAAAAAATTAGTTGGGCGTGGTGGTGAGTGCCTGCAGTCCCACCTACCTGGGAGTCTGAGGTGGGATCACTTGATCTGGGGGTGGCTGAAACTGCAGTGAGCCATGACTGCTCCACTGCACTCCAGCCTGGGTGACAGAGCAAGACCTCAAAATAAATAAAATAAAATATTTTTTTCTTTCATCAATATAATCCATAGGTTCACATAATCTAAAACATCTAATGAGAAAAGCAGGTCACTTACAAAGCAGCAAGAATAAAAAAGAAATGCTGAAGAAAACAAGGAGAAAATACTGTAATTTTTCAATGTGTTGAAGGAAAAAATATTGACTTAAATTTTACTACAAGGCTGAAATAAATACATTCTTAGTTTATCACACAAAGCCTCCTTTTGAAAACACTCTTGAGGGAAGTTCTCCAGAGAAACAGAAGGGAAAAAAAAGCAACAAGAGATGGGAAGAATGAATAAATAACTCAGTAAATCAAGTGGATTACTGTTTAAAAGGCAACAAGCCGATGGCATATCTGTTAACAATCCAGAAGTAAAACTAGATGGTATTTTTTTTTCTTTTTTTTGAGGCGGAGTCTCGCTCGGTCGCCCAGGTTGGAGTGCAGTGGCGCAATCTTGGCTCGCTGCAACCTCCGCCTCCTGGGTTCAAGCAATTTTCCTGCCTCAGCCTCCTGAGTAGCTGGGACTACAGGCACGCCTCACCACGCCCGGCTAATTTTTTGTATTTTTAGTAGAGACGGGGTTTCACTGTGTTGGCCGGGATGGTCTCAATCTCCTGACCTCGTGATCCGCCCGCCTTGGCCTCCCAAAATGCTGGGATTACAGGCGTGAGCTGCCGCGCCCAGCCAACTAGATGGTATTAACTAAAGGGGCAGTACGGAGGGAAGTGCCATGTGCTAAAATACTTACCTAATTAGGTAGCAGTGTTTAACTTAAGGATTTTATTGTAAACAACTATGAATGTAATAATTTGTAAATTTAAAAAGTCACTCTATCTTGACTCCACATCTGTCTGTTAATCTTGTTCATAATATGACTCTTACTTGACCTTTACCATGAATCCCAAAACGGTCTATGATGCTGCGTCCATAGACACACACACATAAAACCACTAAGTGGGCCGGGTGAAGTGGCTCACACTTGTAATCCCAGCATTTTGGGAGGCCTAGGCAGGAGGACTGCTTGAGGCCAGGAGTTTGAGACCAGCTTGGCCAACACAGCGAGACCCCATCTCAATAAATAAATAAAATGAATAAATAAGTACATAAAAACACTGAGTGATCAGAAAACTCCAACAGGGTGAACATTTTTCGGTCTTTTCCAAGAGACCCTGGCGCAATTTTCACCTCATGTCCCTAGTTCTGACCTGTTACCCACCTAGGTCCGGGGCCCGGAGCCTACTCTCAGCCATGGAACTCTCCAGCTCGAGGCAATCGTCTCCTGAGAAAGGACATAACAGCAGCTCAACCATCTTCACTAATCCTTCGACCTTCCATGCCTCCCGCCCACTACCGTCTCCCAAAACCCGCACAGAAACGCGACTCCTGGGAACAGCAAGACTCAACTCCATTCCGACCTACATCCCGCGACTCCCGCCAGGCTCTTGTCCCTCATGCCCTCCGCCTCCTTTCAGACTCCGCTCAGTGAACGGCCGTGACCTCTTGGCCACCTCCTGCCCATCTCAATCTCCATACATCCCTCCAGGCTGTTGTCCCCTACATTCCTCTGCCACCTTCATTCCTCAGTCCCCTCAACTCCTGTGGCTCCTTCCCGGCCCCTATATCCTCCTCAGCTTCGGCACCTACCCGCTGGTCAATTCCTAAGCCCCCCCCACGACCCCACACCTCGCCTCAACTATTAACGACCCCTTCCGCCTTTCTTTCTCCCCTTCCCAGCATCCGTACCCTTTCCCGGTTCGCTCATCAAATGCCGGCTCCTTCTCGGCAACCGTACTCCTTCCTCAGAGGCCTCCGTATTACATTCGCGAGCTCCATGAGCTCTTCCCGACTCCACAGTCCCGGTTATCCCAGGGCAGCTACAGCATTAATCTCTTGGCGTTTTCGGCCGCGGCTTCAGTTTAAATTTCCTGCCGGCTCCACCCCTAAAAGAAGGCCGTAGCTGCGAGATCCGTCCTACGGTGTCCTTGGAAGGACAATATTAGTTTCGCGATTCCTCTTTCCGTTCCCCCACCGCCTACGTCTTCTCAAACCGTCTCTTCATTTCTCGGCTCTTCATCGGCTTGGCAGCTTTGCCCCTTAATGGCCCTCAAGTTGAGGACTAGTGGTCGCTTTTTAGTGATTCTTCACATTGAGCTGCATTGAAATTCCTAGAAGTTTGAATACTAAATAACAAAATAAGCCTAACACTTGCAGAGCATTTGCAGTTTACATAAAGATTTCACTTACACATCATTTCATCGTCACATTTTTGTCCCCCTCCCGCTCTTCAATTATTACCTGCCCAGCAAAACTTCTCAAAAGACGTATCTTTATCCCTCACTTCCCATCTTTTCTTCAACCCATCTAATTAGACTGCTAATTAGAGATCAAATTTGATCTAATAAGAGATCATTCAGTGGAGAGCTGGGGACCTCCCCACTAAAACTGTACTTATCCAGGTCGACTGTGATTTCCATAGTCTGAAATACTATCCTCATCATATCCAACTTATAGATGGACTATTCCTTCTTTGAAATACTTTTCTTCTTTTTGCTTCCATGACTCAGCACTCTACCGGTTTTTTCCCCTATCTCAATGGTTCCTCCTCAGTCCCCTTTGCTGGATCCAAAGCCACTGTTCACCTATATATGTTGGAGTATGCCAACGCTTTAGCCCTTATCCCTCTCCCTTATCTCCCTAGGAGATCTCATCCAGCTCCATAGCTTTACAATTCAGCTCTGCCACACCTTCAGATTTTCTGTAGTTCTGACCTGTCTGATCTCCAGACTCATATATTCAAGTGCCTACTGGCTATTTCAGTTTGGATGTCTAATAGGCACCTCAGGCTGAACACATCAAAACAGAACATTTGTTTTGCTGCCCCTGTCAAAAAACCACCTGTTCTCCCCCCAGGTCTTCCCCTCTCAGTAAAATGTTACTGTTTACTCAAATGTGACAATCATTCACCCAGTTGCTCAAACCAAAAACCTAGAAGTTATCTTTCAGTACTTTCCCTTGTGCGCATCCCCACTCCAAGAAAAAATCCTACTAACTCTGCCTCCAAAGTACATCTGGAATCAGACCACCACCACCCTAGTTCAAGCCGCTATAATTTCTTGACTAAAGTACTGCGGTCAATTCTTCACTTCTACTCCCGAGTAGCTTCCTATCTCTCCCCAATATAATCCATTCTCCATTCAGCAACCAGAGTGATAGTTTTTATATTTATTTATTTATTTATTGAGAGAGAGTCTCACTCTGTCACCCAGGCTGGAGTGCAGTGGTGCAATCTCGGCTCACTGCAACCTTTGCCTCCCGGGTTCAGGCCATTCTCCTGCCTCAGTCTCTCAGGTAGCTGGGATTACAGGTGCCTGCCACCATGCCCGGCTAATTTTTGTATTTTAGTAGAGTTGGGGTTTCACCAGGTTGGCCAGGCTGGTCTCGAACTCCTGACCTCAGGTGATTCATCCACCTCGGCCTCCCAAAGTGCTGAGATTACAGGTGTGAGCCACTGCGCCTGGCGCAGGGTGATATTTTTTAAACACTGGTAGAGGTATATATAGTACATAAACTTGGTATCTCTTCCAGTGGGACTCCTCCCTGAGGAAGCTTATACATCTCAGCCCTGATGAATGAACGAAGGCTTGGCCATATGACTTGCTTTGGCTCATGAAAAAAGAAAAAAGTGACATCACTTCCAAGCAGAAACTTTAAGAGGCAAGATGGTTCAGCATGCTCTTTTTTCACATGTGTGACAGAATTTCTATAATAAAGGTATCCGCCTCAGCATTTTTTGCAATACCAAAAGATCAAAAGCAACGAAAATATTGATTAACAACGGGCAGTAGGTTAAATAAATTATGGTGTAGTCATACTGTGCAACACTATGCAACTCTAAAAAATGAAAATACTTAAAAATATAAATGTATTTAGGGAGTCCTAGCCAGAGCAATCAGCAAGAAAAAGAAACAAAAGGCATCCAAATAGGTAAAGAGAAAATCAAATTGTCTCTGTTTACTGATGATATGATTCTATATCTAGAAAACCATGAAGACTCCACCAAAAGACTCCACCACTCCTAGACCCAATAAATTACTTTAATAAAATTTTAGTACTAAAAAAAGTCAACACACAAAAATCAGTAGCTTTTCTATACACCAATAACGTTCAAGCTGAGCGCCAAATCAAGAATGTGATCCCATGTACAATAGCCACACACACAAGGCTGGGTGTGTTGGCTCACACCTGTAATCCCAGCACTTTGGGAGGCTAAGGCGGGTGGATCACTTGAGGCCAGGAGTTCGAGACCAGCCTGGCCAACATGCTGAAATCCTATCTCCACTAAAAATACAAAAATTAGCCTGGAGTGATGGTGCACAACTGTAATCCCAGCTATTCGGGTGGCTGAGGCACAAGGATCACTTGAGCCCAGGAGGTGAAGGTTGCAGTGAGCCGAGATCACGCCACTGCATTCCAGCCTGGGAGACAAGTGAGACTCTGTCAAAAAAAAAAAAAGCGCCAGCCGGGCACAGTGGCTCACACCTGTAATCCCAGCACTTTGGGAGGCCGAGGCGGGCAGATCACGAGGTCAGGAGATCGAGACCATCCTGGCTAACATGGTGAAACCCCGTCTCTACTAAAAATACAAAAAATTAGCCAGGTGTGGTGGCGGGTGCCTGTAGTCCCAGTTACTTGGGAAGCTGAGGCAGGAGAATGGCGTGAACCCGGGAGGCAGAGCTTGCAGTAAGATGAGATCACCCCACTGCACTCCAGCCTGGGCAACAGAGCAAGACTCTGTCTCGCTAAAAAAAAAAAAAAAAAAAAAAGAGCCACACACACAAAACAATCCCTAGGAATACGTCTCACCAAGGAGGTGAAAGATCTCTACAAGAACTATAAAACACTGCTGCTGAAAGAAATAATAAAGGACACAAACAAATAGAAAAACATTCCATGATCATGGATTGGAAGAGTCAATATCATTAGAATGTCCATACTGCCCAAAGCAATCTACAGATTCAGTGCTGTTCCTATCAAATTACCAATGTCATTTTTCACAGAATCAGAAAAAAAAACTATTCTAAAATGCATATAGAATGAAAAAAAGAGCCTGAATCGCCAAAACAATCCTAAGCTAAAAGAACAAAGCCAGAAGCATTACATTACCTGACTTCAAACAAACAAGGCTACAGTAACCAAAACAGCATGGTAGTGGCACAAAAATAGACACATAGACCAATGGAACAGAATAAAGAACCCAAAAATAAAGCTGTACACCTACAAGTAATGGGGAAAGGACTCCCTGTTCAATAAGTGGTGCTGGGAAAACTGGTTAACCATATGTAGAAGAATGAAACTGGACCCCTACCTCTTACCATATACAAAAATTAACTCAAGATGGATGAAAGACTTAAATGTAAGACATCAAACAGAAATTCTGGAAGAAAACCTATGAAATACTGTCTGGATATCAGCCTAAGTCCTCAAAAGCAATTACAACAAAAAAAAATTGACAACTGGCACCTAATTAAACTAAAGAGCTTACAAAGCACAGCAAAAGAAATTATCAATGGAGTAAACAACCTACAGAATGGGAGAACATATTTGCAAACTATGCCTCCAACAAAGGACTAATATCCAGAATCTATAAGGAACTTAAATAAATCAATGACAACAAAAAAAACCTAATTAAAAAGTGGGCAAAGGCCAGATGCAGGGGCTCATGCCCGTAATCTCAACACTTTGGGAGGCCAAGGTAGGAGGCTTTACTTGAGCTCAGGAGTTCAAGGTCAGCCTGGGCAAAATAGGGAGGCCCATCTATATAAATTTTTTTTAAAATTAGCTAGGGCTGGTGGCATATGCCTGCAGCCCCAGCTGTTTGGGAGGCTGAAGTAGGAGGAACACCTGGGTCAGAAGGTCAAGTCTGCAGTGAGCCAAGATCATGCCACTGCACTCCAGCTTGAGCGACAGACCAAGACCTTGTCTCAAAAAAAAAAAAAAAAAAAAAAAGGCAAAAACATGAGCAGACATTTCTTAAAAGAAGACATACAAGTGGCAACAAACATGAAAAAATGCTCAATATCATTGATCATCAGAGAAATGTAAATCAAAACCACAATGAGCTACCATCTCATACCAGTCAGAATGGCTACTATTAAAAAGCCAAAAGATAATAAATGTTGGCCAGTCTATGGAGAAAAGGTAATGCTTATATACTGTTGGTGAGAATGTAAATTAGTTCAGCCCCTGTGGAAAGCAGTGTGATTTCTCAAAGAACTAAAAATAGAACTATCATGTGACCCAGCAATCCCATTACTTGGTATATACTTTGGTATATACCCAAAGGAAAATAAACCATTCTACCAAAAAGACACTTGCACTATGTTTATTACAGCACCATTCACAGTAGCAAAGACATAGAAACAACCTAGGTACCCGTGAATGGTGGATTGGATAAAGTAAATGTGGTACATATACACCATGGGATACTATGCAGCCATAAAAAAAATGACATTGCTGGGGGCAGTGGCTCACGCCTGTAATCCCAGCACTTTGGGAGGTTGAGGCGGGCAGATCACCTGAGGTCAGCAGTTTGAGACCAGCCTGACCAACATGGCAAAACCCCGTCTCAACTGAAAATACAAAAGTTAGCGAGGCGTGGTGGTGGGCGCCTGTCATCCCAACTACCCAGGAGGGTGAGGCAGGAGAATCGCTTGGATCCGGGAGGCGGAGTTTGCAGTGAGCCGAGATTGCACCACTGCACTCCAGCCTGGGCAACAGAGCAAGACTCCATCTCAAAAAAAAAAAATTGATCATGGAGGTGCTGAAAAAGCACATTATAATTTAAGTGTATTATATTATCTAAAAGGAGAAAAACAAGTAAGCTTTACTAATATTTAGTAAGTGGATTGACATTGGGCCTCTGTTAGACATCCTGGGTTATGTAAGACAGGTGAGGTAACTGGGTAAGGGGTCAGGAGCTTTGTATTTGGAGGGGTTGTGTGTGTTTTCTTCCAGTGTCCTGTGCCATGTTTGCTTTTCAGTGTTCTACACAGTTTTTATTATTATCATTATTTTATTTATTTACTAATAGTTTTGCTGTGTTGTCCAGGCTGATCTTGAACTCCTGGCCTCAATCGATCCTCCTGCCTTGGCCTCCCAAAGTGTTGGGATCACAGGTGAGAGACACCACACCTAGTCTCTATACAGTTTACATATGTCCAGATAAGTGGATTTACAGATTATGCTATCTGGATTTAATTTTTCCTAACTCTCCAAAGTGGACAAGGGGCTTAACCAGATTCTTGTGAAGGAGCAAGATTACAGTTACAAATAATCCTAGTGCTTCACATACAAATGAGTATCACAGGTACAAACTCTTATGGTTCGGTGAGAATCCAGTGTTGAAAAGGAGTCAGCTGGCCAAGGGGTGAAAAAAACACCACTAATCAAGAGAAGCTCATGCCATAAAGAGCATATTTTGAAGACACATGTTTGGAAATGTTTTGATCTTTAATGACTTTGTTTCTAATAACAGTATGTGAGCCATCTTTAAAAATAAAACGGGCCAGGTGTGGCGGCTCATGCCTATAATCCCAGCACTTTGGGGGGTCGAAGTGGGTGGATCACGAAGTCAGGAGATGGAGACCATCCTGGCTAACATGGTGAAACCCTGTCTCTATTAAAAATGCAAAAAGTTAGCCGGGCATGGTGGTGGGCGCCTGTAGTCCCAGTTACCCGGGAGGCTAAGGCAGGAGAATGGTGTGCACCCAGGAGGCGGAGCTTGCAATGAGCCAAGATTGCGCCACTGCACTCCAGCCTGGGTGACAGAGTGAGACTCTGTCTAAATAAATAAATAAATAAATAAAACAAAACATCTGATTCTCACATTAAAAAATCTAGGCTGGGCGCAGTGACTCACACCTGTAATCCCAGCACTTCTGGAGCCCAAAGCCGGTGGATCACTTGAGGCCAGGAGTTCAAGACCAGCCTGGCCAACATGGTGAAACCCCATCTCTACTAAAAATACAATAATTAGCTGGGGGCGGTGGTGCTTGCCTGTAATCCCAACTACTCAGAAGGCTGAGGCACGAGAATCACTTGGCAGTAAGCTGAGATTGTGTCACTGCACTCCAGCCTGGGTGACAGAGTGAGACTCTGTCTCCATAAAAAGACAAAAAAAATCTATAAAACAGAATTTTCTAAACCATTTAAAAATCTTCCAAACAAGTGTCTCAATGGGTTTTGGGCAGGAAAAGGTGGCTCATACCTGCAATCCCAGCACTTTGGGAGGCTGAGGCAGGTGGATCACTTGAGGCCAGCAGTTTGAGACCAGCCTGGGCAACAACACAGTGACACTCTGTCTTTATAAAACACTTAAAAAAAAATGGGCTGAGGTGGGAGGATTTCTTGAGCCCAGGAGGTTGATGCTGTAGTGAGCCGAGATCACCCCATTGCACTCCAGTCTGGGCAACAGAGTGAGACCTTGTCTCAAAAACAAACAAACAAAAAAAAAATTGGCCAGATCCGGTGGTGGGCGCCTGTATTCCTACCTACTTGGGAGGCTAAGATGAGAGGATCCCTTGAGCCCAGGACTTTGGGCTGTTGTGAGCTATGATTGTGCCACTGCATTCCAGCTTGGATGAAAGACTGAGACCCTATCTCTCTCTATATATTTTTTAAAAAGGTGGCTGGGTGCGGTGGGTCATGCGTGTAATCCTAGGACTTTGGGAGGCCAAGATGGGCAGATTATGAGGTCAGAAAATCGAGACTATCCTGGCCAACACGGTGAAACCCCATCTCTACTGAAAATACAAAAACTTAGTCGGGCGTGGTGGCACGCGCCTGTAGTCCCAGCCACTCGGGAGACTGAGGCAGGAGAATCGCTTGAAGCTGGGAGGCGGAGGTTGCAGTGAGCCAAAATTTCGCCACTGCACTCCAACCTGGGTGACAGAGCGAGACTCCATCTAAAAAAGAAGAAAAAAAAATGCTGGGTGTGGTGGCTTATACCTGTAATCCCAGCATTTTGGGAGTCCAAAGTGGGAGGATCTCCTGAGGCCAGGAGTTCAAGACCAGCCTGGGAAACACAGGGAGATTCTGTCTCTCTTAAAAAAAAAAAAAAAAAACAAAAACCTAAAAAAACTAGATTCTGTCTCTTAAAAAAAAAAAAAAAAAAAAAAAAAACCTAAAAAAACTAGCTGGCAGGCTGGGTACAGTGGCTCATGCCTGTAATCCCAGTACTTAGGGAGGCTGAAGTGGGTGGATCACCTGAGGTCAGGAGTTCAAGACCAGCCTGGCCAACATGGTGAAACCCCATCTCTACTAAAAATACAAAAATCAGGCCGTGCACAGTGGCTCATGCCTCTAATCCTAACACTTTGGGAGGCCGAGGTGGGCAGATCATGAGGTCAGGAGTTCCAGACCAGCCTGGCCAACATGGTGAAACCCTGTTTCTACTAAAAACACAAAAATTAGCCCAACATGGTGGCATGCATCTTTAATCCCAGCTACTTGGGAGGCTGAGGCAGGAGAATTGCTTGAATCCAGGAGGTGGAGGTTGCAGTGAGCCAAGATCCTGCCATTACACTCCAGCCTGGGCAACAAGAGCAAGACTCCATCTTAAAAAAAAAACAAAAAAAATCAGCTGGGTGTAGTGGCCGCCACCTGTAATCTCAGCTACTTGAGAGGCTGAGGCAGGGAGAATCGCTTGAACCTGGGAGGTGGAGGGTGCAGTGAGCCGAGATCACGCCACTGCACTCCAGCCTGGGTGACAGAGTGAGACCCTGTCTCAGGAAAAAAAAAAAAAAAGGAAAAGAAAACTAGCCAAGCATGGTGGCATGCACATATGGTCCTGGCTACTCAGAAGGCTGAGGTGGGAGGACGGCTTAAGCCCAGGAGTTCAATGCTGCAGTGATGTATGATCATGCCACTGCACTCCAGCCTGGGTGACAGGGCAAGACCCTTTCTCAAAAGAAAAGAAAATAGGCCAGGCATGATGGCTCCCACCTGTAATTCCAGAACTTTGGGAGGCCGAGGTGGGCAGATCACCTGAGGTTAGCCGTTTGAGACTAGCCTGACCAACATGGAGAAATCTCGTCTTTATTAAAAATACAAAATTAACCAGGCGTGGTAGCACATGCCTGTAATCCCAGCTACTTGGGAGACTGAGGCAGGAGAATCGCTTGAACCCAGGAGGTGGAGGTTACAGTGAGCTGAGATTACGCCATTGCACTCCAGCCTGGGCAACAAGAGTGAAACTCCATCTGAAAAAAAAAGAAAAAAATGCAATGCCTTCTGATTAGTTTGGAAAGAACAACTGATAAACATCAGCGAAGATTCTGTAGCAAAACATCTCATGTATCCCAGAAATATATACACCTATTGGTACTCACAAAAATTAAAAAAAAAATCAGGGAAGATGGAAATAAGTCCAATTTCAATAAAAGCCTTGGTAGATGGGATTTTAAAATGACTGGTTTTGTCAAGCACAATGATGCAGATTTTAGAGAAATGGAGCATAAAAAATATTCATGAAAGTAGATAGAGTACTATAATAAACCCCTATGAGTCCATCATAGGGGTCAAGACTGTAGTCAAGACAGTCATGAAAACCAAGAATTGAAATGAATAGAACTTAAATAGCTGTAATACACATTGTTAAACCAAAAGTTTTAAAGTAATGAATACAGCCGGGTGTGGTGGCTCACGCCTGTAATCCCAGCACTTTGGGAAGCTGAGGCAGTCGGATCATCTGAGATCGGGAGTTCAACAGCAACCTGACAAACATGGAGAAATCCCGTCTCTGCTGAAAATACAAAATTAGCCAGGCATGGTGGTGCATGCTTGTAATCCCAGCTACTCAGGAGGCTGAGGCAGGAGAATCGCATGAACCCGGGAGGCAGAGGTTGCGGTGAGCCAAGATCACGCTATTGCACTCCAGCCTGGACAACAAGAGCAAAACTCCATCTCAAAAAAAAAAAAAAAGGTAAATGAATGCTTAACACTACTGAATGGTAAACTTAGAAAGGGTTAAGATGGGGCCGGGTGCAGTCCCTTATGCCTGTAATCCCAGCACTTTGGGGGTCTGAGGTGGACAGATTGCAATATAGTTGGATGTTAAGATGGGTGCAGGTTGGCTGGTTGCGGTGGCTCACCCCTGTAATCCCAGCACTTTGGGAGGCCAAGGCGGGCGGATCACGAGGTCAGGAGATGGAGACCATCCTGGCTAACACGGTGAAACCCCATCTCTACTAAAAATACAAAAAAAAAAAATTAGCCGGGTGCGGTGGCGGGCGCCTGTAGTCCCAGTTACTCGGGAGGCTGAGGCAGGAGAATGGCGTGAACCTGGGAGGCAGAGCTTGCAGTGAGCCGAGATCACACCACTGCACTCCAGCCTGGGCGACAGAGTAAGACTCCATCTCAAACAAACAAACAAACAAACAAACAAAAAGATGGGTCCGGGTGCAATCTCTTATACCTGTAATCCCAGCACTTTGGGGGGCTGAGGTGGACGGATTGCTTGAGGCCAGGAGATCGAGATCAGCCTGGTCAACATGGTGAAATCCTGTCTCTACCAAAAAAAAAAAAAAAAAGATTAAAATGCCAAATTATATATTTTACCACAATTAAAAATAAAAATAAATAAAGAAGTGTGGGTGGTAATGAAACATCTTCAACTACATTATTTTTACTAAGGATTTTTGGTATACTACAAATAATAAATATTTATATTATCTACTTCTTTCTTTCTTTCTTTCTTTCTTTCTTTTTTTTTGAGACGGAGTCTTGCTCTGTCGCCCAGGCTGGAGTGCAGTGCCGTGATCTCGGCTCACTGCAAGCTCTGCCTCCCGGGTTCACGCCATTCTCCTGCCTCAGCCTCCAAGTAGCTGGGACTACAGGTGCCCGCCCCTGCACCCGGCTAATTTTTTGTATTTTTAGTAGAGATGGGGTTTCACCATGTTAGCCAGGATGGTCTCAATCTCCTGAACTCGTGATCCACCCGCCTCAGCCTCCCAAAGTGCTGGGATTACAGGCATGAGCCACCACACCCGGCCTCTCTTTTTCTTTTTCAGACAGAGTCTTGCTGTGTCACCCAGGCCTGGAGTGCAGTGGTTCAATCTTGGCTCACTGCAACCTCCGCTCCCTGGGTTCAAGCGATTCTTTTGCCTCAGACTCCTGAGTAGCTGGGATTACAGATGCCCACCACCATGCCCGGCTAATTTTTTTTATTTTTAGTAGATACCTGGTTTCACCGTGTTGGCCACGCTGGTCTTGAACCCCTGACCTCAAGTGATCCACCCACCTCGGCCTCCCAAAGTGTTGGGAATACAGGTGTGAGCCATCATACCTGGCCTACTTCATTTCTTAACAGTTCTCTCCTTTTTGTAGTTCCCTTTTTGTATGTTTTATGATGGACATACTAATTTGATATAGCAGTTCACATAAATAATTCATAAATAACTACATATTAGTGCATTAGGGGTACAAGCTGAAAATATTTTTACTGCTAAGAGTATGTGGCAAAAATGCCTGATGCTCACTGATCTAGAGGAACTTTCCTATGGTGGGCAAGGGGACCACCTAAGAATATGAACTGATGCACTGACTGGAAAACTAGGAACTAACCTTACCATCCATCAGCAGAGGAATGGATCAGCTGGGGCATATTAAAGCAACGGAATACTATACAGTGGTTTAAATGGATGGATAAGAGCTACATGTATCAACATGGGTAAATATGCATATAAAATATATATTATATATAGATACATATATATTATATATATAAAATATATATTATATATAGATACGTATATATTATATATAATATATATTATATGGATACATATATAATATATAAAATATATATTATATATAGATACATATATAATATATAAAATATATATTATATATAGATACATATATAATATATAAAATATATATTATATATAGATACATATATAATATATAAAATATATATTAT
>NW_026652285.1:28249421-28301001 GCF_009828535.3 Hylobates moloch | reverse complement strand
TTTGAGACGGAGTCTCGCTCTGTTGCCCAGGCTGGAGTGCAGTGGCGCAATCTCGGCTCACTGCAAGCTCCGTCTCCCGGGTTCACGCCATTCTCCTGCCTCAGCCTCTCCGAGTAGCTGGGACTACAGGCGCCCGCCACCACGCCCGGCTAATTTTTTGTATTTTTAGTAGAGACGGGGTTTCACCATGGTCTCGATCTCCTGACCTCGTGATCCGCCCGCCTCGGCCTCCCAAAGTGCTGGGATTACAAGCGTGAGCCACCGCGCCCGGCATACATATACATTTTATATATATATATATATTTTTTTTTTTTGAGACGGAGTTTCGCTTTTGTTGCCCAGGCTGGAGTGCAATGGCGCGATCTTGGCTAACCGCAACCTCCGCCTCCCAGGTTCAAGCGATTCTCCTGTCTCAGCCTCCCAAGTAGCTGGGATTACAGGCATGTGCCACCACACCTGGCTAATTTTGCATTTTTAGTAGAGTTGGGGTTTCTCCATGTTGGTCAGGCTTGTCCTGAACCCCTGACCTCAGGTGATCTGCCCGCCTTGGCCTCCCAAAGTGCTGGGATTACAGGCGTGAGCCACTGTGCCCGGCCATATACATGTATATATTTTTTGAGACAGGGTCTTGCTCTGTCACCTAGGCTGGAGTGCAGTGGTGCAGTCTTGGCTCACTGCAACCTCCGCCTCCCAGGTTCAAGCTATTCTCCTGCCTCAGCCTCCTAAGTAGCTGGGATTACAGGCGTGCGCAACCACGCCCAGTTAATTTTTGTAGTTTTAGTAGAGATGGGGTTTCACCATGTTGGTGAGGCTTGTCTCGAACTCTTGACCTCAGCTGATCCGCCCGTCTCGGCCTCCCAAAGTGGTAGGATTACAGGCGTGAGTGACTGCGCCCAGCCCAACATGGGTAAATATTTTAAACAACCTTGAGTGAAAAAGCACATTGCAGAATGAAAAGTACAGCATGAACACAAATGTGATATATTATGGATACATCCATATGTTGTAATATGTATTATACGTGTAGTAATGTGTACTATGCTTAAAAACATTCAAGAAGAAGATAAACACCAAATTCAGGAATAGTGGTTACAGCTGGGGAGAGTGGGAAGAAAATGAGGTTGGAGAAAGAGCTTCAAATTTGCTTTCTTTTAAAAAAAGATACAAAGTAAATAAATATAACAGCTCAAAACCAGTCTCCTTCAGCTCTCCTCCTCAGTGACAACCATTCTCACATATCCCTGGTGTATCTTTCCAGAGATATTCTATGCACATACAAGGACATATATGTACATGTATTCCCCTACTCCACCTTCTTTTTAAATAGTGATGGGTGGCAAGCATTACACCTTGTTGATTTGTACTTTTTAAACAATATATCTTGAACTTTGATACATGTCAGTGCATAAAGAGCTTCTTTGTCCTTTTTTTTTTTTTTTTTTTTTTTTTTTTTGAGACGGAATCTTGCTCTGTAACCCAGGCTGGAGAGCAATGGCACAATCTCCTCTCACTGCAACCTCTGCCTCCCGGATTCAAGTGATTCCCCTGCCTCAGCCTCCCAAGTAGCTGAGATTACAGGTGCTTGCCACCATGCCCAGCTAATTTTTGTATTTTTAGTTGGCCAGGCTGGTCTCGAACTCTTGACCTCAGGTGATCCACCTGCTTTGGCCTCCCAAAGTGCTGGGACTACAGGCATGAGCCACCGCACCCGGCCTCTTTGTTCATTTTTTTTTTTATAGCTGCGCAATACTTCTTTGTGTGGCTACCAGAGTTTTTGAACCAGTCTCATATACATAAAATGTAGACTATTCTTTTACTACAAAAAGCTTCACTACAATGAATATCCTTAGAAATATGTCATTCTACACAAATGTACAGTTTTATTTTTTAAAGACAGAGTTTTGTTCTGTTGTTCAGGCTAGAATGCAGTGGCATCATCATAGCTCACTGTAACTTTGAGCTCCTGGGTTCAAGTGATCCTCTTGCCTCAACCTCCTGAGTAGGTAGGACAAAAGACATACACCACCGCTTTTTTTTTTTTTTTTTTTGGTAGAGGTGGGGTCTCATTATGTTACCCAGGTTAGTCTTGAACTCCTGGCCTCAAGCAATCCTTCCTTGTCAGCCTCCCAAAGTACTGGGATTACAGGTGTAAACCAGCGTGCCTGGCCATCATACAAAATATTAAATCAATTTTTTTTCTTTTTTTGAGACAGAGTCTCACTCTGTTGCCCAGGCTGGAAGGGAGTGGCATTATCTCAACTCACTGCAACCTTTGTGTCCCGAATTCAAACGATTCTCCTGCCTCAGCCTCTCTAGTAGCCAAGTAGCTGGGACTATAGGCACGCCTTACCACACCTGGCTAATTTTTATATTTTTAGTAGAGACAGGGTTTTGCCATGTTGGCTAGACTGGTCTTGAACTCCTGACCTCAGTGATCCACCCACCTTGGCCTCCCTAGTGCTGGGATTACAGGCACGAGCCACCACGCCCGGTTTAAACCAACATTTTAAAAAATAATTAATACTTAACACTGTTAAACCGTATACTTAAAAATAGTTAAGATGGCAAATTGTATATTTTACCACAAGTAAAGATAAAAATAAATGAATAACTTACGAACAAATTCCCAGAAGCAGAAATGCTGGGTCTTTTCAAACAAGCAGTCCTCCAACAAGATCAGATCCATTTACTTTCTGCTCCAACATTTTCCAATGTCTTTTACCCAAGCACAGTACAATACAGCATATTATCAGACTTTTTTGATTGGAAAAGCGGACGTGGTATTTCACTGCAATCTTAATTTGCATATTTTATTTTTTGTAAGCTTTCAATTTGTCACTTGTTCATTTATATAATTTTTTCTTTTTCTTTTTGTTGAGATAGTGTTTTGCCCTTGTTGCCCCGGCTGGAATACAATGGCCTAATCTCGGCTCACTGCAACCTCCGTCTCCTGGTTTCAAGCAATTCTCCTGCCTCAGCCTCCCAAGTAACTGGGATTACATGTGCCCACCACCACAGCTGGCTAATTTTTTTTGTTTTTTGTTTTTTTGAGATGGAGTCTTGTTCTGTCTCCCAGGCTGGAGTGCAGTGCCGCGATCTCGGCTCACTGCAAGCTCCGCCTTCCGGGTTTGCGCCTTTCTCCTGCTTCAGCCTCCCGAGTAGCTGGGACTACAGGTGCCCGCCACTATGCCCGGCTAATTTTTTTTTTGTATTTTTAGTAGAGACGGGGTTTCACCGTATTATCCAGGATGGTCTCGATCTCCTGATCTCGTGATCCGTCTGCCTCGGCCTCCCAAAGTGCTGGGATTACAGGTGTGAGCCACCGTGCCCGGCCATTTTTTTGTGTTTTTTTAGTAGAGATGGGGTTTCACCAGTTAGCCAGGCTGGTCTCAAACTCCTGACCTCAGTTGATCTACCCGCCTTGGCCTCCCAAAGTGCTGGGATTACAGGCGTGAGCCACCGCGCTCGGCCTTATATAATATTTTTTAAAGCCTGAGCTATTATTACCTTTGTAGTAAAATAGCCATTGAGGATATTCTTAAAATTTAGGGTCTGGAGAACCTTCATTCAGTTTTTGAGAAGCTTGTTGATGCTTTCAAAAAACCTTATTGCATTATGGCCGGGCGGGGTGGCTCATGCCTGTAATCCCAGCACTTTGGGATGCCGAAGCAGGTGCATCACCTGAGGTCAGCAGTTTGAGACCAGCTTGGCCAACATGGCAAAACCCCATCTCTACTAAAAATAGGAAAAATATTAGCTGGGTGTGGTGCTGGGTGCCTGTAATCCCAGCTACACGGAAGGCTGAGGCAGGAGAATTGCTTGAACCCAGGAGACAGAGGTTGTAGTGAGCCGAGATCATACTGTACTCCAGTCTGGGCGACAACCGTGAGACTCCGCTTCAAAACAAAAACCAAAAAAACCTTATTGCATTATACCTATATCAATTTCCTGATTTACTATTATATTGTCTTTATGTTTGACGTTACTATTGGGGGAAACTGGGTGAAGGTGTGCAGGACTCTATGTACTATTTTTGAAACTTCTTGTGAGGCTGTATTTCTAAAAAACAAAATTTTGTGATGTTTTTCTGGTTTGGGGGCTCTGCACTGACCAGCTATGATCCTTGAGCCACGATGGCACCCAGGTCTGTGAACTGACGAGCCCCACCTGCAAGACAGCTACTAGATTAGAAAGAATACCTGAGGACTTGAAAAAGAGGCAAGCCTTTGGAGGCTGACTCTGGCCTCTGACTTTGTTAGTGTCACATTCTATCTCACTCAGTGAGCACACAGAAGCCACGCAACTAAAATTCACACTCCGCCATATTTCTTACATTCGTATCTGTGCCATTCATTTAGTGTCCATTCATTTACATAATCCCAATGCCACTAAGGGTAGATCTCTGCAATAAGAGGACCTCTGCAAGGTATACAAACTCCTTTCCTTCTTTTTTTGTTGTTATCCCCTGAATATCTTCTATTTGAACCCTGTAGCTCAAGCCATACATGACGCTGGAGGCCCCCTAGCAAGCCTTTGAATTCACAGTTCCCCTGCATCTGGATCTACCCCCTTTTTCCCTCCAGTCCCTTTGCGTAAAGAACTCCTACCATTCTTCAAGGAAGTTCAAGCATCATCTCCACTGGGAAGCCTTCCTGGATTTCCTATGACCCTCTCCCCACCAGCTTCCAACTGCACTCCAACAGGTAAAGTTAACTCAATCTTCTAGGCATCCTACTGCAACCTCCGCTAGATAAAGCTCCACTAAAACATTTATATCACTATATTGTCATCATTTGTTTAAACATGTCTGTTCCTAATGGATTAAAAACCCCTGAGGACATATATTTTGTGACATTCATTTTTGTGTTTTCAGTGCCAGCAACAATGCCATACTGAAGGTACTCAGTACATATTTGAGGAGGGAGTTAGCCAGGACCTTGCCAGCTTCCTCTGCACTTCAGCTAAAGCCAACCAAATTCTCGGGTAATTCATTCCAGCCCAGAGCCAGGTGTTTTGACGTCAGCTGAGGCTCTCATAACTCTGCCAAGGGAGAGTTCTTGCCACTGGTTAGGCGCCCTCTAGTTGTGTGACTCTCTCCATATCTGTCTCCTTATCTTTAGTGGTTTTTTTTTTTTTTTTTTTTTTTTTTTGAGATGGAGTCTCACTGTCGCTCAGGCTGGAGTGCCATGGCGCGATCTTGGCTCACTGCAACCTCCACCTTCAGGGTTCAAGCGATTCTGAGTAGCTGGGATTACAGGCCCGCACCACCACACCTGGCTTTTGTTGTTGTTGTTGTTGTTGTTTGTTTTGAGACGGAATTTCGCTCTTGTTGACCAGGCTGGAGTGCAATGGCACGATCTCTGCTCACCGCAACCTCCACCTCCTGGGTTCAAGCGATTCTCCTGCCTCAGCCTCCCAAGTAGCTGGGATTACAGGCATGTCCCACCACGCCCGGCTAATTTTGTATTTTCAGTAGAGACGGGGTTTCTCCATTTTGGTCAGGCTAGTCTCAAACTCCCGACCTCAGGTGAGCTGCCCACCTTGGCCTTCCAAAGTGCTGGGATCACGGGAGTGAGCCACCGTGTCCGGCCTTATTTTTGTATTTTTACTAGAGACGGGGTTTCACCATGTTGGCCAGGCTGGTCTCGAACTCCTGACCTCAGGTGATCCACCTGCCTTGGCCTCCCAAACTATTGGGATTACAGGCGTGAGCCATGGCGTCCGGCCTGTCTCCTTATCTTTAAAATGTGGACAATAAAAGCATCTCCCCACAGGGCTGTAGGGAGGATTACAAGAGATAATGCATGAAAAGCTCTTGGCACAGTGCCTGGCAGAGGGTGGGGTAGGCTCCTCAAAGAATAGTCCCGTGCACGCGTTGAATCAATGAGTGAGTGGAAGAAATGACTTGAGGTTGCCTGTTTATTTACTGAGTGCCTACCATGGAATCAGGGAAGGTTTTCTGCAACCTTTACTTTGACAGGGAAGGGTTTGTACAGGTGAAGGTGGTAGCCGTCGGTAGCGACGAGGGTATTCCGGGCGGTCAGGAGGTTCCTGCCAGACAGCTGTGTGGGAGTGGGCGGCCAGCATCCCCCGAGCGCGCGGGCAAGGCAGCTCAGTGGGGTGGAGGAAGCGATGGAACCCACGCTGAGCTCCAGTCCTGGGTAGTTATTAGCTGCGTGACTTTGGCCAAATTACTGCACCTCTCTCAACTTCCCGAACTGTAGAATGAGTCTGTTAAGAATACTCACATGCCAAGCATCTTGTGAGATCACGCGACCGCACGTATGCGAAGACACGCTTCATCTGGAAAGCACAAAACTCTCAAGCCCGCCTACAGGGCTGCGCTCTCTGCACTTAACGGGCCTGGGCTCCCTCTTCAGGCATGCGCGGTGGACCTGCAGCGCGGCCCGTCAGGCACTGCGGTAGGCGCCCTAGGGGCTTGCAGGACCCTGACCCCAAGATGGCGGCGCCCAGCGAAGTGGCCGCGGTAGCCCCTGGCGAAGGCGATGGCGGAGGCGGCGGCTTTGGCTCCTGGCTGGACGGACGGTTGGAGGCACTGGGAGTGGACCGAGCCGTTTATGGAGCCTACATCTTGGGTGTCCTGCAGGAGGAGGAGGAAGAAGAGAAGCTGGACGCTCTGCAGGGCATCCTCTCTGCTTTCCTGGTAAGTAGCCTGGACACAGTTCTTCAGCCTCTGGCCAGCATCTGAGGACCTGTCAATACTTTGCACCCTCCGTCCCCTACCGGGTATCCCAGAGGCTCAGTGGTCTCACCTGGGAGAGGTATACTCCTCTGATATCTGGGCGGCGGGGGAAGGAGGTTGCTCCCCAACCAGGTGTGGGAAGCCTGAAAGCTGCAGGTACACAGAGAGGAAGGGCTTTCTCGTATTCTTGGGGACAAGGCCCTCTCCGATGCTTGTGAGTGAGCCGAGGAGCGTTCTTCCGAAGGCATTGAAATGTCAGAATGGGAATGTTATCACAAATATCTGACGACCAATTCCATTTCCATCCGTTTACAGTGTTCACTGGGGGTATTAAAATGCTCTTGGGAGGTCTGTGCCTATTACAAGGCAGTTCCCAGGGCTGTCCCATGACAGAAGCCTGCAGGAAGTGCCCTTTTGATTCTTATTTGGATGTAGGAGTCCATAAAGGTAAGCTGGTGGTAGAAGTCTTTTCATGCCCATGAAGAACTGAAGCAAACGTCGTGCTTGATCCATTACAGTATTTACAGTAATCACTGGTGGTGGGAAGGAGGGTATGAGAGAGATCAGAGCTTTAACGAAGAGAGATAAACTTAGTCCTTAGCCTATTAGAAGCAAGGTATTCAGAAATGTGTACTTTAAGCTATGTTTACATAGTAAGCCATCCAGATGTCCACTTTTTCAACCTGATAATTTCTGCTGCCTTCATCTTCACTTCCCACACCTCCAACATACACAACTTATTAGACTGGTTATTACAGATTAAATTGGCTGTAGGTGCTACCTGTGGCTGTCTAACAAATTGTTTCGTTTTAAATACAAGCTTAAAAATAAAATTTACTTGAATCATCACTAAATGCTGTAGAAGCTAGAGTTGTCTTTGCATTCATGGATTAGAGGAGATCCTGGATACCTGACTGCTACTGTGAGAGCCACCTATCTGTCCATCAGAGGCTTTATCCTCTGGCATTTATTACAATGAACAGGTTAGGAAAATGGGTTCTTTGTTATTCTCAAAACCAATTTTGAGAGGCTAGTAATAGAGAGAATCAAAATATACTATGAGGTGGGGCACAGTGGCTCATGCTTATAATCTCACCACTTTGGGAGGCTGAGGCGGGAGGATTGCTTGAGGCCAAGAGTTCCAGACCAGACTGGGCAACATAGCAAGACCCTGTCTCTATAAAAAAATTTTAAAAAATTAGCCAGGTATGGTGGTTCATACCTGTAGTCCCAGCTACTCAGGAGTTTGAAGTAGGAGGATCACTTGAGCCTAGGAGGTTGTGGCTGCAGTGAGCCGTGATTGTGCCACTGCACTCCAGCTTGGGTGACAGAGTGACCCTGTCTCAAAGAAAAAAAAATTACTATAAATATATATAGATATAAATATACATATTCATACCTCATTTTTTTAAAAGGGTAGAAGGCAGAAAACATTTTCAAATCCAAAAGTGTTTTGTGAAGGCGGAAACAAGTGCTAGGAAAAAATCACTCACATTTGGTGGAAGCAGTTCATAGATTGGGTACATGGTTGAAATATAACACCAGTGCAGCTGTCCCAGATTCTTCTGGCAGTAACCCATTTGAGTTCCAGAGCCTCTTCTGGCAAGATTGGCTTATAAATGGGAAAACTTTCAATACAGCTTGTGAAGAAGCTCGGAAGTTCACTGGAAATACAAGACAGTGGAATCAATTCTTTTTTTGGACCACAACATTACAGATTATAGGCAGAGTAGGAGGCAAGCAATTTAAGTTAGTTTTTATTTACAGCTGGGAAGTTTCTAAACACTCCATGAAGCTGTTGAAATAACTTTGATACTTCTTGGTACCAGCTTCTTGATCAGTCTGTCATTATTTGGAGCTGTTTCTGTTGATAAAGGTGGACATTAGTTTGCCTTTTTTTTTTTTTTAAGAGAGTCTCGCTCTGTTATAGTGATGTGATCATAACTCATTGTAGCTTGAACGACTGGACTCAAGCAATCCCCTCTCA
The DNA here is from genome assembly GCF_009828535.3 of Hylobates moloch. Taxonomy (NCBI): domain Eukaryota; kingdom Metazoa; phylum Chordata; class Mammalia; order Primates; family Hylobatidae; genus Hylobates; species Hylobates moloch. Next base: position 28,292,311 of record NW_026652285.1, on the reverse strand, counting down.
TCAGCCTCCCAGGTAGCTAGGACTACAGGCACCTGCCATCAGGTATCATGCCTGGCTAACTTTTTTTTTATGTTTTATGTTTTATTTTTTGAGACAGAGTCTCACTCCGTCACCCAGGCTGGAGTGCAGTAGCAAGATCTCGGCTCATTGTAACCTCTGCCTCCTGGGTTCAAGTGATTCTCAGCCTCCCGAGTAGCTGGGATTACAAGCATATGCCACCATGCCTGGCTAATTTTTATATTTTTAGTAGAGATGGGGTTCCACCATGTTGACCAGGCTGGTCTCAAACTCCTGACCTCAAGTGATCCACCCATCTCAGTCTCTCAAAGTGCTGGGACTATAGGTGTGAGCCACCATGCCCAGCCATGCCTGGCTAATTTAAAAAAAAAATTTTTTTTTGTAGAGACAGGGTTTTGCCATGTTGCTTAGGGTGGTCTTATGTTCCTGGGCTCAAAACATCCTCCTGCCTTGGCCTCCCAAAGTGCTGAGATTACAGATGTGAGCCTCTGTGCCTGACTTGGGCTAGGATTTAATATGAGGAATTAAGAAGTTTGTTAGCAATAATCTGAGGTAAAATTCAAGAACAGTGGCATATAGTTAGGAGCAAATAACAGTAAACAAAAGCTTTCTATCATCCTTCTCTTCAATAGTATTTGCATTGGTTGATTGATTTATCAAATTTTTATTGATGGATTACCGTATGCCAGGCACTACCCTAAGTGCTTGGGGCACTTCAAAGAATAAAACACTTAGCAATTCCTGCCCTCATGAGGTTACATTCTAGCACAGAAAAGCATCACTAGTAAATTATATAGTATGTTACAAAGTGATAAGTGCTAGGGAAAAAGGAGCATTGTAAGTAGGATAAACTTTCCTCTTAGTGCCTTGAACATAGCAGGCACCTTCTGTATAAATAAATGAATGGATGATTGAACTACTTTGATTTGGATGAGGAGACTGAGGAAATAAACCACTTTGTCCTCTAAGAGTTCCCGTTCTCTTTTGCCTCTCTGCTGCTCCTTTTCCTGCCATTCCTTTTCTTTTGGTGGGGGATTTTAAAAGAGCTGTACCACTTTCTCATCCTTTTTTCTTTTTCTCTTCCTTTGCTTTTCTTGCTGGTGGGGGTTGGGGGAAACCCATGAACTGTTGAAACTCTGGACCAAGGAAGTTCTTTGTGTCTAGCATATATGCTAAAAGGATGCAAGGTAGAGGAAGAAATCCTTTTTTGGGTACAAAATAAGGATATACATAATAAGTCTGTGTTCTGACTCTCCACTTTTCTTTGGGAGATGGTATATATAATGGTTAAGAACATGGGCTCGGCTGGGCGCAGTGGCTCACGCCTGTAATCCCAGCACTTTGGGAGGCCAAGGCAGGCGGATCACGGGGTCAGGAGATGGAAACCATCCTGGCTAACATGGTGAAACCCCATCTCTACTAAAAATACAAAAAATTAGCTGTGCGTGGTGGGGGGCGCCTGTAGTCCCAGCTGCTCGGGAGGCTGAGGCAGGATAATGGCGTGAACCCAGGAGGCAGAGCTTGCATTGAGCCGAGATCACACCACTGCACTCCAGCCTGGGTGACAGAGCGAGACTCCGTCTCAAAAAAAAAAGAACATGGGCTCTAAGCCAAACTGCTGAGGTTCAAATTGTATTTAATCCATTATTACTTGTAAGACCTTGGGCAAGGTAATTGACCTCTGTGCTTTGGTTTCCTCTTCTGTAAATTGAGAGTAAAATAGTACTTAATGGCATTATTTTAAGAATTGAGAGTTCTCATGTAAAACTTTTAGAGCAGTGCCTGGCACATGGTAAATGCTTAATAAATGTGAATGCTGACAGCTTGCCCTGAGAGGTAGAACGTGAAGGTGGGGAATGCAGACGTAATGAAGATGGAGGGAAGTGCTCATGTTTATTAGATGCCTGTTCTTTGACAAGTAGGTTAGGCATTTATATACATTTTCATTTATCCTCAGTAAAATCCTGGGAGGATGTGAAGATCAGAAAGTTAAGAAACTTCCTCACAGATCCAGGATTTGAACTTAAGTATCTCTAACACTAAAGACAAGATTTTTGTTATATCATGCTGAGGAGAGAGATTGGTTAGTACGCAGAATATGTATGCTTCTCTAAAATGGACAGCGGAATGGTTGGACGAGACCATTTCCTCATGTATCTCCTCTTTATTATGTGTCATCAAGCTAATGGATATGATCTAGCATGAAAGTTGATAACCTTAGGGAATGTTCTGAATTGTATACATCAGCCAAGGAATATTCCACAGAGGAGTTTTGACTTAGGGAACAGGTTTTTGCTCCAAAAGAATTGGGGGAGGTGGATGGGAAAAGGGAAGATTGTTGATCAAAGGGTACAAAATTGCAGTTAGACAGAAGGAATATACTTTAGTGATCTGTTGCATAGAATGGTGACTATAATAAGTAATAATCGGCTGGATGTGGTGGCCCAGGCCTGTAATCCCAACACTTTGGGGGGCCAAGATGGGAGGATTGCTTGAGGTCAGGAGTTGGAGACCAGCCTGGTTAAGACAGTGAGACCCCATCTTTAAAAAAAAAACAACAAACAAACACTCAATTAGCCAGGTGTGGTAGTACATGCTTACAGTCCTAGCTACTTGAGAGGCTGAGGCAGGAGGATTGCTTGAGCCCAGGAGTTTGAGGTTACAGTGAGCTGTGATTGCACCACTGCACTCCAGCCTGGGTAACAGAGTGAGACCCTGTCTCTAAAAAGTAATAGTAATAAATAAATAATAATGCATTGTATACTTCAAAATTACTAAAAGAGTACATTTTAAATGTTTTCTTTCTTTCTTTTTTTTTTTGACACAATTTCTCTCCCGTCTCCCAGGCTGGAGTGCAGTGGCGCGATCTCGGCTCACTGCAACCTCTGCCTCCTGGGTTCAAGTTATTCTTGTGCCTCAGTCTCCCGAGTACTGTGATTACAGGCGTGTGCCACCACACCCGGCTAATTTTTGTATTTTTAGTAGAGATGGGGTTTCAGCATGTTGGCCAGGCTGGTCTCGAACTCCCAGCTTCAAGCGATCCACCCTCCTCAGCCTCCCAAAGTGCTGGGATTACAGGCGTAAGCCACTGCACCCAGCCTTAAATGTTTTCATCACCAAAAAAATGAGAAGTATGTGAGGTGATAGATTTGTTAATTAGCTTGATTTAATTATTCTACAATGTGAACATATATTGAGACATCACAGGGTACCCTACATATATATATAATATATACGTTATTATTTGTCAATTATAAATAAAATACTTTAAGAGAGAATGAGGAAGGCTGCCCTGAGTTGGTATGAATCTTCCCTTGGAGCTTATCAGGATGGAGTGGCTGTTCTTGATGTAGGAGGTGTGGGTTCTGGGACACACAAGCAGGATTAATTCTGTGTCCAGAGCCTCAGAAAAGAAACATACTCTATTGTGGCTCCCAGACCCTTCCATAATTTCACAGCATGGAGAGCTATGCTTTCTTCATAGGCTTTTTTGAGGTTGCTATTGTTTTTGAGGGCTCCCTCGGGAAATTAATTGGTCTGCTTTTCCAACTAGGAAGAAGATTCCCTCCTTAATATCTGCAAGGAGATTGTGGAACGATGGTCAGAAACTCAGAATGTTGTCACCAAAGTGAAAAAAGAAGGTAGAGTCAGAGTTTCTATGTTTAACCTCCCGAGCCTTTTCCGGCAGCCTTGACTGTATAGCTGTTAGGAAGAGATCTTTTCATTTTCCCCTTGGATGCTCATTTTCCCGAAGATAGTGCACACTGGCAAACACCCAACAGCCTGTGTTAACTTTTTACCGAACATTGGCTTCCTTTTCTTTTTTTGCATTTTTCCATTTCAACTGACCAGTTTTCTTCATTGTGGTTTTTTTACTTTTTCTTTTTCATCGTCTTTCCACTGTTTCTTGTAGATTTCCATTGCAGGTATGGAGTCAACTATATTTTTACCACTTCCTACTTTTTTCATGTTGCCTTTTTTTTTGAGACAGAGTCTTGCTGTGTCACCCAGGCTGGAGTGCAGTAGTGTAATCTTGGCTCACTGTAACTGCTGCCTCCCAGGTTGAAGCGATTCTTGTGCCTCAGCCTCATGAGTAGCTGGGGCTACAGGCTCATGCCACCATGCCTGGCTAATTTTTGTGTTTTTAGTAGAGATGGGGGTTTCACCATGTTGACCAGGCTGGTCTGGAACTCCTGACCTCATGTTATCTGCCCACCTCAGCCTCCCAAAGTGCTGGGATTACAGGTGTGAGCTACTGCACCCTGCCTCATGTTGTCATTTTATAATACAAATTATGGTTGGTGTTTGGTTTTATTCCGCTAAACACTTTACCCTTTAAAATGGAAGAGAAATGGGCGAATATACCTACCACTAGGATGGTAAATTAGCTACAGAAAACTCAAATCATAAAAGCCAAATTTGGAAAGATTCTGACCTCTGTACACTGTTGGTTCTCAGTTTTGGCTGTATATTAGAATCACTTAATGTACCTGGTTGGGGCCCAGGCATTTGTACTTTTTAAAAGCTCCTGTAGGTGATTCTAATGTACAACCAAGTGTGAGAACTACTATTTTACACCATTGTTTCCTTTTCTTGAGACTGGAGAACTTACTAGTTGATTTTATTTTATAGTATGGCAAAATATTCTTAATCTAAGAATTCCACCTGGCATAATCAGAAACATAAACGGTACCAGCTTAAGTTGATTTTAGATTCCTGCTTAGGTTTTTGGGATGCCATGGGGAGGAAGTTGAGTGTTTAGAGGCTTAGTTTTCTGTGGTTCTAATGCAGTGCTTTTCAACCTTTTTTTTTTTTTTTTTTTTAAGGCAGCAGAACTTCAGTATATAAAACAAGTAAAATCAGGGCTGCTCTGATTGAAGATGGACACAAAGCTTGGCCTGCATGGCCTTTCCTTTCCTTTCTCAATGGCCCCCGAGCCATGTCCTTTGAACTGCCGGGCTCTAAGGAGGCAGCAGATGCCAATGTCTTTAGTACAAGTGCTGCCTGTGTGGACTAGTGGTTCAGTGAGCTTGTTCTGTCTCATACAACCTTGTTCTTCCTTCCACCACCTCCCAGATGAAGTACAGGCCATTGCCACCCTAATTGAGAAGCAGGCACAAATTGTAGTAAAGCCAAGGATGGTGTCAGAAGAGGAGAAGCAGAGAAAAGCTGCCCTCCTGGCCCAGTATGCTGATGTGACAGATGAAGAGGAATATCCTTTCTGGAGTCTCGGCACTATTCCCTAAAGCTCAAGCCAGACATATTTGTGGGTTTACAGTGACCTTTGGCAAGTTGCTAATCCCCCTCTATAGCTTAATTTTCCCCTCTAAAATGGCAGTAATCTATGGCCCTTTGTGGATATGTGGAGTGATATTGGATTAGTTGATACTGGACTTACATTTTTCAACACATAATCAGTATATACCTGAAAACTTTGGTGTAAAACAAATAATGTCTTAATAGTCCATTTATATTATGCTTTCAGAAAACACAATATAGCTGTAATTCTTTATATTTGTATAATACTTTTCTATACAGTGTAGTATAAAGTATAATTCATCTTTATGTTCTTTCCCAGTCAATAAGGAAACTGAGACACCAACAGAGGAATGGGTGATCAGAGGCATTCAGAAGATTAGTGGCAAAACCAGGACTAGAACCTGGGTATTTTTGGGTGAAAGATTCTCTAAATTTAGAGCAGTTTGAATCTTTTCTTTCTTATGTGACCAGGTAGTTAAAAGTAAGGCTGAACCCCCAAAGCAATACCAGAATAAATCTGGAATTTGAGTGGGAACTGTGCAAAAAGAAAGTATTGCCAGTAGGGGCAGGTTTAGTTCCCTGTGAATTTCATACTTATTTAGGAAATGCTTTGCTTACTGAGCCTACTTGAATGAAGTATGTGGCATATTATGCAGTGGACATCAAACCAGAAATGTCAGCTGTCTAATCACTAGTTTAGGAAGGAATTCTTGGGCCCTTTGGAGCCAGCTTCTCTCTCTCTCTCTATTTTTTTTTTTTTTTTTGAGACAGAGTCTCGCTCTGTCGCTTAGGCTGGAGTGCAGTGGCACAATCTCGGCTCACTGCAACCTCTGCCTCCCGGGTTCAAGCCATTCTCCTGCCTCAGCCTCCCGAGTAGCTGGGACTACAGGCACGTGCCACCACGCCCAGCTAATTTTTCGTATTTTTAGTAGAGACAGGGTTTCACCATGTTGGCCAGGCTGGTCTCGATCTCCTGACCTCATGATCTGCCTGCCTCGCCCTCCCAAAGCACTGGGATTACAAGCGTGAGCCACCGCGCCTGGCCTCTCTTCTAATTTTTTCTTACGAGTTTTCTTGCCAGGGTTGGCAGAGCTATGGTTCCGGTGACATAATTTCTCATCTTGAGCTAGAAAAGAACTTTTAAAGCAGTGGTTCTCCTGGAGGACTTGTTAAAACACAGATTGCTGGGCTTCACCCACAATTTAGTAGGTTTGGCATAGGTCCCAAGAATGTGTATTTCTAATACATTCCTGGGGGTTTTGTGAACCATACTTTGAGAACCACTGTTTAAAGGTCATCTGGCTTCCAGGTAATGTGGCAATCCACCCAGACCAACTTAAGTTTCTTTTCAGCCTCCCAAGAAAAGGATCTTACAGAAGATATATCAATCTTTCCTAAGTTGAGGTTTCCAAAGATGAATCTCCTGGGTTTATCGCCATATCCCTGAGAATGTGCTCCCTCCATTCAGTGTGCTTTTCCTACTTACCAGTCTATTGAATGTTTTCTAATGTTAGGTTGGGATGTTGTTTTCCATCTGACTTTCCTTAACATCACTTACTGAAGCAGATGAGAAGGATGATTCAGGTGCTACCACAATGAACATTGGTTCTGACAAACGTATCCTTCTGGGTCCCTCCCCATGTGTTTCTCCATAGAGTCCTCTTGAGATCAGTTTTTATTTTGCTGTCATTGCTGGCGGCTCCCCTTTACCTTCAGGAACTCATGTACTGCTAACATTGGGAGCCCTATTCCTAGGACAGCCCTAGATAGTCAGTTTAGCAAGAACTTTCCCCAGAGAAAACAAATTAACAAGTACTGTAAATGGATTAGTTTGAAGGAAGGATTTCTAAGGGAAAAATAAAAATCTATACTCCCTGTATGTAGCTCTGAGTTGCCCAGCATTATGGAGAAAATTAAAATAATATTGAGGTCAGGCATGATGGCTTACACCTGTAGTCCTGGCACTTTAGGTAGCCGAGACGGGTGGATCGTTTGAGCCCAGGAGTTTGAGACCAGCCTGGGCAACATGGCAAAACCCTGTCTCTACTAAAAAAAAAACAAAACACTAGCCAGGTGTGGTGGCATGTGCCTATAGTCATAGTCCCAGATATTCAGGAGGCCGAGGTGGGAGAATCACCTGAGCCCAGTAAGTCAAGGCTGCAGTGAGCCGAGATCTTGCCACTGCACTCTGGCCTGGGATATGAGAGTGAGACTGTGTCTCAAAAAAAAAATAAAATAATGTTGAAATTTTTTCTTTTTCCTCAAAAACCTTATAATTTGTCAGAGAATACAAACACCAAACACTTTTCCTTTTTCTTTTTTTTGAGACAGAGTCTCGCTGTGTCGCCCAGGCTGGAGTGCAGTGGTGCGATCTCAGCTCACTGCAGCCTCTGCCTCCTGGGTTAAAGTGATTCTCCTGTCTTAGCCTCCCGAGTAGCTGGGACTACAGGTGTGTGCCACCATGCCCGGCAAATTTTTTGTATTTTTAGTAGAGACGGGGTTTCACCTGTTAGCCAGGATGGTCTCGATCTTCTGACCTCATGATCTACCCGCCTCAGTCTCCCAAGTGCTGGAATTACAGGCATGAGCCACTGCGCCCAGCCTAAACTCATTTTCTATCTCTTATAAATTTAGTGTTTATGGTTATTAGAATGTGGTTTTCACTTCAGCTTTGGTAGTCTAGGAACAAAAGCCAATTGATAATGTTTAATAAGGTTAAACATCTTATTTAATTCTGTTAAGGCATTTTAACAGAGCCAAGTACATAAACATTTAGCCAGTTACATTACTACTCTGTTCACCAAAACTAGCGTAGATTCTCTAATATTCTGCCATTGAATAAGTACTTATTCTAGAATGAAATTTCATTTTGATGAAATATTTTGTTTTCTTTTTTTTTGTTTCTTCGGTAAAATATTTTAAAATTCAGATTTAGATAAATCTGAATAAGAGTTTTATTCCAAAGGACATTTTAAAACTTTTGTAATATAGCTTTAGGATTTCTCTGTTAGACCAAGGATAAACATAAGGGTTTTTTTTTAAAAAACTAGGAGTAGGTAAAGACCATTCAGGACTCAGCAGGTGGAGAGAGGATAAATAGAATGAGGAAAGACAGCAGTAGTTGTGATCTGTGTGACCTGTACCCTAATCCCTTAACTCACCTGTAGTTCTGTTCCGAAACACCAATGTGGAAGATGTCCTTAATGCCCGAAAACTGGAGCGAGACTCACTTCGGGATGAGTCCCAAAGGAAGAAGGAACAGGACAAGCTGCAGAGGGAGAGAGACAAACTAGCCAAGCAGGAGCGCAAGGAAAAGGAAAAGAAAAGGACACAGAGAGGGGAGCGAAAGCGATAACCTTCGCCTACTCTATTCTTTCCCCCCATGAACTTATCAAAGGGAGAACTGGTTGTGTATTTAAGAGAAATGAGAGTGCATTGCAAAGTAGTTTCCCAAGGCATTTCCCCTATTGTTTACATGGTCAAAAGGAAAATCACAATCACTTCTAATTACAAAATGTGCTATGTTTTGGTGGGGTGGGCAATCAGATTATTATAGCTGATGACTGTACCAAAGATCTGGAATGGGGGCCACCTTTATATTTTAATACTGAAGTTCTGTACTCCTTTTGGCCACTTTAAAAAGTCTTCCCTCACCTTGGATAAATAGCAGGAGGATTCAGAAAGCTAACAGTTTTCATTCTGAAGGAGCAGAAACAATCAATCCCTCCCTGAGATAAAATGTGGGCATGCACATTGCTTTGGAGACAGTATTCAGCTGTAAGTGTAGTATTGTTTTATGGCTGAAATAGAAAGCTAATGAAGAGCCCTACCTGGATCTAGATTTTATGTTAACATGGCACCAAAACTAGGAAAATGGGAAGAAATTATTTGGGGGATGTTCTAGATCTGATTTTTTATTTTTTTGAAAGTTTCAGCCTATGGGAGGAAAAGAGGTATCTTTTAAAATAGAGATAGTTACATATTTTTCCTCATCTAGACTGTGTCACTATTGGGTGCAAGAATATCATTGTTGGCTAGATTAATTTTGTATAATCATGTATCTTCTTGAGTGCTGGTAGAGATTTTAATCCTGATTTTTCCATAAAACATGAGTATTAAGAAATAATTCCTGGTTTAGAGAAACTGGAGAAATCACCCTTTTAAGGAAGAAACACTGGAAATTTCTGCTAACACCAAGATATTTAAGAGTGTACATAGTAGGTGCTCAATAAATTTATTGAATGAATGAGTGAATGGAAAAACTGGGAGAGTCAAAAGTGAGCAAAAGCTCTCCATTTCTATTTCTGTCACAAACCACATTAAATTGTAAATAAGGCCCTTCTCCACTTGACTTCTGGCAGCAGATTGTCTAGAAGCCTAAGGACAGCAATTTCTCTGACAAGACAAAGTAGATATTTTATACCAGGGGTTGGCAAACTACTGCCCACGGGCCGAATTTGGCCCAGTCTGTTTTTGTATGGTACAAACTAAAAATGATTTTTACATTTTTAAAGAGTTATAAAAGAAAAAAATATGTGGTCTGTAAAACCTAAAATATTTACTACCTGGTCTGTTGGAGGAAAAGTTTGCCAATCTCTGTTTTATACCATTAACTATGAGATTAACAAAAACTTTTACCTTTGTGCAGAAGGTTAAAAAAAAAAAAAAACATGGTTAAGGAAAAGGAGACATGTTGCCTCTTCATACACTCCTATAACTGTGGCATTGCAAAAAATAAAAATAACCACCTTTAAAAAAATAAATCTTATTTAAATTGCTGTCTTCTGACTTATTTTGATTCCTTCTACGTACCCACGGAAATGAAATATGTGTGAGTAGTTACTTAGGAATGTGTTGATTTTTATTTTATGCTTTGTTTTGGTTAGCCCTATAACTTATATTCCACTAGTGGAACCTCTTCCTGGAATCCATAAATTCTCTTTCTCAATTTTCGTTTTTGTGAAGTAGGAATTAGATCAGAAAGATTAGCATGGTTTTTGGAACATCAGGAAATTGGCTTAGAAGTCCTTACTATTTTTTTTTTTTTTTGAGACGGAGTCTAGCTCTGTCGCCCAGGCTGGAGTGCAGTGGCGCAATCTCGGCTCACTGCAAGCTCCGCCTCCCGTGTTCACGCCATTCTCCTGCCTCAGCCTCTCCGAGTAGCTGGGACTACAGGCGCCCGCCACCACGCCCGGCTAATTTTTTTGTATTTTTTGTAGAGATGGGGTTTCACCGTGGTCTCGATCTCCTGACCTCGTGATCCGCCCGCCTCGGCCTCCCAAAGTGCTGGGATTACAAGCGTGAGCCACCGCGCCCGGCCTAGAAGTCCTTACTATTACAGTCTTAGTCCTTTATGTGGTGGTAGCGATAGGGTATGATAGAGCCTATTTTAATTTAGTAATCCTTATTTTGGGATTTTGGGATTTTGGGTTGTTCTCACCTTGATTTTTGTCACTGAAGGAGTCAGGTTATATCCACAGTCCCCTGAAGGGTACTTGTTTCAATTCGTTAGTAGTCAGTTCTTTCTTCTGGGACTCTACTATGTATGTCACAGTTAAGTATACTGTCAAACTAATGCTTAAACAGAAAAAAGAGGATCAGCTCATTAGGCTTTGAGTTTAGTTATCCACTTGACTCAGGTGCTAATAAATCCTTTACATCTAAAATGTTCAGTATTGCAAAGGGCAAATTTTGTTTGTTTGTTTGTTTTGAGACGGATCACTGTCACCCATGCTGGAGTGCAGTGGCACCATGTTGGCTCACTGCAACCTCCACCTTGCGGGTTCAAGAGATTCTCCTGCCTCAGCCTCCCCCAAGTAGCTGAGACTACAGGCAAGTGCCACCATACCCAGCTAATTTTCTGTATTTTTAGTAGAGATGGGATTTCACCGTGTTAGCCAGGATGGTCTCAAATCTCCTGACCTCGTGATCCACCCGCCTCAGCCTCCCAAAGTGCTGGGATTACAGGCATGATCCACTGGCGCCCGGCTGCAAAGGGCAAATTTTAAACAACTATATCTTCTATGGTAAGATTGAGTTTTAGGCCAGATTTTGGATTTCAGTCATAAATTCTCAACCCTCTAAAACTTTACAGTAGCAGATTATTCAAGTGAGAAGGACACTGATAACAACTCAAGGTAATTTTGCTTTTTCCATTAAAAAGAATGAGTACACCAAGTTCTTTCAGATTAGAAGTGGCGGGAGCATCAGTTTTATCAGTTTCACTGCAAATTTTGTAAAAGTTTTATGTTTTCATAGGTTGTAATTCAGAAGTACAATGTTTTCATAGGTTGTAATTCAGAAATACAAGTACATAAGAACCATCTGTTAGAGGATATGCCATTGAAAGGGACAACCAACTAATTTAAAAATTATCTATTGGGTGATATAACAATATTTCAAAGAATTTTGTTAAGTGTTTGGTTCTTATTAATGGACTGGTATTTCATTTCTGACCAGTATCATGTAAAAGCTTCCCTAAAATTTTTATTCTGGTTTACATGGATTAGCATAAAGATAGAGCAAAAATTTCATCTTTGAAGGAGATCAGGTTAGAGCTATGGATATCTGAATGGCATTGATTTCTAAACCAACATTATTACTTGTGTGTTAATAATGAAATCTAAAACTTAGTATAAGTTCTTAAATGAAATTCATTTGACTTTCTGATATGAGTGACTCTTAAGGTTAGAAACTAATATAAATTTAGAAAAATGAAACCAAATGTTTTCAACGAAGTAATTTATTTTTTTCCTGAGACTAAATTCAGTACAGTATTTGTTTTTATAACATCCAACACGTCTTATGTTAAACTTAACCACTTTCTACGCAGTGACTGTGGTGAGATGATCTATTTTATTTGACTACCCTCAATGTAATTCATTTGGGTAGTTCTAAGGCATATATCAGTGATCAAAATGTTTCTCCCTACAGTTACTCTTGCATTCTCAATCAGTTTCTTCTGTACATCATCTAAAGAAAATTTATGTGGTATGATTACATTCTTTTTTTTTTAATACCAGAATTTCTAAAACTAAGAAAAACACTAACATTGAAAACATCAGTGTTTCTAGTCAAGGATATTTCAATTAAATTTCATCAGTACATTATAGTTTAACTCATGCTAGAAATGTTAAAACCCAAGATCTTCTGAGTCACATAATACCAACATTTCATATTAACGAATAAATTACTCAAGTTCTATACAAAGATACTAAGTGGTGAGAAACAGAAAAAGCTTAGCTTTCAATAGTTTTAAAAAAATACAGAAGCAAACTAATGAACACAACTACGCAAAATATACGCTAACCAATTGCAAGCTAAACTAGTTAGAGATTAACCTTTAAAAAAATACATTTTAGAACTTAGAAGCAAACTAATGAACACAACTACACAAAATATACACTAACCAATTGCAAGCTAAACTAGTTAGAGATTAACCTTTAAAAAAATACATTTTAGAACTTCGTGATACCCTCATAAAAGGCAGCAAACTAAGGGTATTAAAACAGTAGTCATTATTTCAGTTACTGTGTATCAAGTCTAAAAGATCCAGATAAAGGGAATGTTTTGTGATTTAATTTAAATAACTTTAAAATTGGAAACATTTAATAATTGATAATATAATTAAAATTTAAAGAATATACACAAATGATCTGAATAGGTTTTATATTCAGTAACTTGCATGGTTTTTACACTGGCACTTTTATCATTAATTTAGGAGAATCAGATGCATTTCCCTCCATATACTTAGGCATTAAGATTTCAAATTTATAAATATGGTAGTATTTTAAATATTAAATTTTTACATGAATATTGGGTTTATCCATATTTTCCTTTGTTTCCCAGGTATTATCCAGTTTTGTAAGGAAAACACTTTTATATCACAATCAAAACTTGTCTTGGTTACTAGGCTGTAGCCGTAACTGGGTTACAGTCACTTAGATTCATTATTTGGAATTATACTTAACTAAGACAGACCTAAACGAAACTTATCTCCTAGAAGAATTTCACATTTGCATTTACCTGCATGGCAGAATGGGTTTAAGCATATTTTAGCTGTTAGGAAATATTTAATTTACTTAAACTTGTTATCTGACTACTCAGAACTCTGAGTAGTCAACTGTACCTTTGTGTTTACTTAAAACTATATCGGATTCACTTCAAATAGAAGATTTTTAAATAGAAGTTAGACTTCATTAAGGTATTGGTATTAACTTTAAATCTGAAAGAAAACACTGAAAGTTTGACAAGTTCATTAAAAAATTTTTAGCATGTCTTGATATGTTTATCAGCTTTTTATTCTTCTTTCTGCTGGCATTTCCTTAATGTTTGTTTGTTTCACCTTTCTGGTTCATTGGATTGCTACTATTTATGCTTTCATGGACTTTATCTTCACAGTTTACTGTATCTTGTAAAGCCTTTACCACATGAGCTGTACTGGCTGTTTTTGGCAAGGTCATCTGCAGTTCACACCACAGGGCAGTGCGTGTTTTCCGAGTAGCCACACACATCTCTTTAATTGCTGAAGCAAGGGCAAAAACATCTGTAAAATAAACATTCAGGGTCATTTCATATTAAATGCCATTTAAATATCTGTTAAATCTTACAAAAGCCAGTGCTTTTGCTACTAAATGATCAAATGTTATTTTTGTAAAAAAAGGAGTTATTGATTGAACCAAAGTCCTGTCCTTTATCATTAAAATATTTAAAAGTATTGACACTTTATTTCTGACTTGTACGATAGTGACTATACTTTGAGTAGAACACAGACTATCTTGAAACAGTTATAATAGACAAAATTAATAAAATGGAAATACTTTTGGAGTAAATAATGTGGAGATTATTTACCAATTTATTCTGTAGATAAGTGTTAATTTTAGAAATCTAATCTTTCAACCTCAGAATCTGATTGTATCAATACCTAAATTATCGCACTGACTTATCACAAGAATATGCATTAATATTTGTACCTCTGTCATCTTGGCATCTAGGAACTCCTTGCCTTTGCCGATTGGAAGCATTAACAATTTCATCCTTTCTACGTGACTGTACAATGTGAATAGACTCCAAGTGTCTATCAAGAGCAGTAGAGATACTGGCATGAAGAAGAGAACTCCGAAGACGTTCCATTTTGCCTAGTAAAGTCACAACCTGAGGGAAGCATTTTAAATTTTGATAAGACATGTCCCACCATTAACTTAAGTAAAAACAAATCTTCAGTGAAGCAGAATAGAGATGACAGCAATAATATTCATTCAATGAATCAGAATGCTTACTGTGTCCTGACACCATGCTGGTGGAAACAAAAATGGAAAGTGTTTTCTATCTACTTGTCTATGTTAATTCTAAAAATATGTGGTAGTTGATTACTGAAAATAAGCATCAATGAAAATGTTAAATATTCGAACATTACCACGTCATTAACGGTGCAAATACAAGATCTGATACTGTTTTTGACAAATAAGAGACCAGCCTGCAAACAGCATTGTTAGGAAGTATTGTAATCTAATAGAAAAAGTTTTGAGCTAAAAAGAGAAGTACTTGACTGATTAATCCTGACCTCAACAAGTCTTTAATTTTTCTGGGCCTCCAACGTTCCCTTTTTGGAAATCAGAAATATTCAGATAGTAACACTGACTAGTGATAGCTTTAAGGAATCCATAATACAGAAAATATTGATTTAAATTTACATTAAAATAATACAAAATGACCCCTGTAACTGTCAAAACTGCTAAAGAAAATTAGGATGCTTCTCAATCCTCTGGATAATGAAACTTAAAAAAGGGCACTGATATATTAGGTCAGTAGGGGGAGTAAGTTTCATATGCCTAACATTTCAAATTCTAAACTTGGAAAGTATATGGAAAGAGAACTTTTTGAATAATTGCAATTTGAAGATCAAGTAAATACAATAATTGTCTTTGGGAGTTAAATGATTTAACAATTGATAGTAGAACTTGGTGTTCACTGATTGGAGAATATAGGGGGAAAATCTTCTCAAGAAACTAATGGCACTGGAATTAATGTTTCTCTAACCTCAAACTCGTATTAAGTTTCTTCATAGTAAGTCTATTCCGTATGTTAAATATTTTCCCCTCAACTGTGTATCAGCCAGATCCTTCAGGGGAAAACAAAACACACAAAAAAAACCTCCAGGGAACCACTAATTATTTTTAAATAAGACAATCATTTTGAGCAAATGATAAAGAGTAAAGAAATGTGCAGATTGGGGCTGGGCACTGTAGCTCACACCTGTAATCCCAGTACTTTGGGGAGGCCGAGGTGGGTGGATCATTTGAGATCAGGAGTTCGAGACCAGCCTGACCAACATGGTGAAACCCTGTCTCTACTAAAAATACAAAAAATTAGTCGGGTGTGGTGGTGCACGCCTGTAATCTCAGCTATTCAGGAGGCTGAGGTAGGAAAATCACTTGAACCCAGGAGGCAGAGGTTGCAGTGAGCCAAGATCTTGTCAGAGTGAGACTCCATCTCAAAAAAAGAGAAAAGTCTGCACAGGTGATTTTTTAATAAAAAAAAAATTTTTTTTTTCAAAATTCTACAAAGCTAGCCAATTAGAAAATAGTAATTTTTTTTTTTTTTGAGACAGAGTCTCGCTCTGTTGCCCAGGCTGGAGTGCAGTGGTGCAATCTCGGCTCACTGCAAGCTCTGTGTGCCGGGTTCACACAGTTCTCCTGCCTCAGCCTCCCAAGTAGCTGGGACTGCAGGCACCTGCCACCATGCCTGGCTAATTTGTGTTTTTAGTAGAGACCGGGTTTCACCGTGTTAGCCAGGATGGTCTCAATCTCCTGAGCTTGTGATCCGCCCGCCTTGGCCTCCCAAAGTGCTGGGATTACAGGCATGAGCCACCACACCTGGCGAAAATAGTATTTTTTAAACCCTCTGTTAATGAAATAATGTTGCTAAGTATAGATAAAATGAATTTTTTTTTTGAGACAGGGTCCCACTCTGTCCCAGGCTGGCATGCAGTGGCATCATCTCAGCTCACTGCAACCTCTGCCTCCCAGGCTCAAGTGATCCTCCCACCTAAGCCTCCTGAGTAGCTGGGACTATAGGCACATGCCACCATGCCCAGCTAATTTTTGTAAAGAAAATAAAATTATTATAACAGGCATAAACATATCCTTCTAAATTAATGTGAAGCATAAGCAAAGCTGGGAAAAGTATATCACTATCCACAGTATGTCATCCTTTATTTCCTAGAAATGTATTACTGCGATAAAGAAATTTTAATTTGGAACAGTTTTTTTTTTAAATAATAAAAGACTGAAGTTTTTATTAACATCTGGCTGTACCTCATGTTAGGCTCTGAATGTACCATGGATAAATTCCATTGTACAGATTTACAAATTTGACTCATGTTGATTTTTCTAATTCCTAAAATGGTTTTATTCAATAATAGAGGTAATCCGTTTTGCTGCATTTTTTTTTCCCAGGAAGAAACTTTATCAAATTTTATTTGGAAAACTAAGTTTTTAAGAGAGGAAGGTCAAAAAAGGAAAAGTTTACCTACCCTAAGTTGCTTAGAAAATTCTGAAATTACAAAGAAGATAATAGGAATAATCATTAAATTACAAAATGACTTAACATGAGGATTCTTTACAACATTTGACTTGAAGTCATATCCTACTTTGCCAAAACAAAAGTATTTTGTTGGCTGGTGGTGGCTCACACCCAGCACTTTGGGAGGCTGAGGCAGGTGGATTGTTTGAGCTCAGGAGTTTGAGACCAACCTGGGCAACATGGCGAAACCCTGTCTCTATAAAAAATACAAAAATTAGCTGTGCGTGGTAGCGTGCATCTGTAGTCCCAGCTATCTGGGGGCTTAGGCAGGAGGATCTCTTGAACCCAGAAGGTCAAGGCTACTGTGAGCATAGATCATGCCACTGTACTCTAGCCTGGGTGACAAAGTGAGACCCTGCCTCAAAAAAAAAAAAAGGAAAGATAGTAATTCCCTATTAAGTTACCATCTTATGTAAGCACAGCTTGCTCATCAAGCTGGAAAACAAATGTGACAAAGAAATGAGACTTTCTCCATAAATAATACTCAAAATGGTTTTTGCTTTTTAAAAAATTCTTTCAGTTGAGGATTAGCTCCACTGCCAATTTGAGCTTTAAGAGGAACCATTTAAATTACAAAAATTACTTTTTAAATGATTGAGTGGGACTATTTTCCCTTTCCTTTTTTTTTTTTTTTTTTTTGAGACAAGATCTTGCTCTGTTCCCCAGGTTGGAATGCAATGATGTGGTATGGCTCACTACAGCCCTGACCTCCCGGGCTCAAGCTATCTTCCCACCTCAGCCTCCTGAGTAGCACAAGCATGCGCCACCATGTCTAGCTAATTTTTATTTTTTAGTAGAGACAGGATCTCCCTATGTTGCCCAGGATGGTCTCAAACTCCTGGGCTCAAGTGATTCTCCCACTTCCACTTCCCAAAGTGCTGGTATTACAGGTGTGAGCCACTGCACCCAGCCCCTTTCCCAAATATTATAGTTCTAGGACCAAACATGAAAAAAATATATTTCAGAGAGTTAGATGTAAATGTGATTTAAAAACCCTTCAAAGCTCTAAAACTTGATGAGAGATTTATTTATTTATTTATTTATTTATTTATTAAGATAGAGTCTTGCTCTGTCACTCAGGCTGGAGTGCAGTGGCGTGATCTTGGCTCACTGCAACCTCTGCCTCCTGGGTTTAAATGATTCTCCTGCCTCAGCCTCCCGAGTAGCTGGGACTACAGTCGCATGCCACCACCCCCAGCTAATTTTTGTATTTTTAGTAGAGACGGGGTTTCACCATAATGGCCAGGCTGGTCTCGAACTCCTGACCTCAGGTGATCTGCCTGCCTCAGCTTCCCAAAGTGCTGGGATTACAGGAGTGAGCCACCATGCCTGGCCTGAAATTAAAAAAAAATTTAACAAAAAATCCATCCACTGTTATCTATTTTTACAGCTTACTCTGGCTAGTTCTCGAAGTTCATCCACAATTAAGCGATCAACTCTAGATGGGTTGGAAGTCAGCCTTGGAATTGGAGTGTTGTTAGTACTGGATACTTTTTTTCCAGGATAATTCTCGGCAAGGGCTAATTCAGTCTGTAAAAAATTACATACTTTTTAGATGTAGAATTTTCTAAATATGATTCGACCATGAATAATAGTTTTCGTAAGCCTAATAAATAGACTATTACCACTTTAAATGAAAATTCTGTTTTGGTATCAAAAGGCAACAAATGTAAACCACAATACCACAGTATTTTTCTATCTTTTTTTTTTGAGACAGAGTCTCGCTCTGTTGCCCAGGCTGGAGTGCAGTGGCGCAGTCTCGGCTCACAGCAACCTCCGTTTCCCGGGTTCAAGCGATTCTCCTGCCTCAGGCTCCTGGGTAGCTGGGATTATAGGCGCCTGCCACCACGCCTGGCTAATTTTTTGTATTTTTAGTAGAGACTGGGTTTCACCATGTTGGCCAGGCTGGTCTCCAACTCCTGACCTTGTGATCTGCCCACCTTGGCCTCCCAAAGTGCTGGGATTACAGGCGTGAGCCACTGAGCCCAGCTATCATCTTAATACAAATAAAATACCTGAGTATACCAACAGGTTAACACTAAAAAATTCAAAGAAATAAACTTGTAACCACTAAGGGGGTAAAAAATCTACTTCAGGGCAAGTCAACTTAGAATAACAATAACTTTAAAATGTCAAGCATTTTTCGTCTTCATTTATTTAAGCTTCCCATTGGCCAACCCCATCCACTTTTAGTTTTTAAGTAACCCACTTAATTCCTTACAGTCATGAACTTACAGCAAATCCTGGACAATATAGAATTCAGCTCAGAAATAAGGCAAGTTGGCCGGGTGCAGTGGCTCACACCTGTAATCCCAGCACTTGGGACATCAAGGTGGAAGGATGGCTTGAGGCCAGGGGTTTGAGACCACCATGGGGAACATAGTGAAACTCAATGTCTACAAAAAATTAAAATTAGTCAGGCATGGTGGCATGTGCCTGTAGTACTAGCTACTCAGGAGGCTGAGGAGGAAGGATTGCTTGAGCCCAGGAGTTTGGTTACAGTAAACTATGATTCTGCCACTGTACTCCAGCCTGGGCAACAGAGCGAGACTCTGTCTCTTTAAAACAACAACAAATAAAGCAAAAAGAAATAAGGCAAGTACTCTTAAACTACACTAAGGTAAACAGAATGAAGACAGGCAAAAGGAACATACTGTTATTCCTAAATGGTTAACTTTGTGTTACCTTTTTTCTCTCTTTTTCTAATGCTCTCCATTGTTCATAGCACTCTTCTAGACGAATATGAAGTTCACTGGCTGGTCCACTACGGGTTTTAATTGGTCTTTGAAATCCAAAAGTTGGCATAAGACCAGAAAAAGAATTATCACCATACATCATATCATTAAAATAAGGGTACAAACGGCTTAAGTCATCATAAGAAAATAAGTCATAGGAATCCAACAGTGGAACAACTGAATGGCCAAATGGGTGGGTGGATCTTAGGGGAAACCCATTTGAACCAAGTTGTTGAAAACCCTGGTTATGCCTTAAATCTCCCATCATATAATTATTAGAAAAGCATGACGCTTGTGTGCGATTCACACGGCTATTAATATTGTCTCCACCTCTCGTTCTGTGGCTGTTAGAATGACCCTGTGACTCCAGTAGATCTTGGTATGTATTTTGTGATAAGCCATCTAAATGCTTTGGACCTTCCTCAGGATCATAATGTCCACTCTGGGGCTTGGCTTGAAAATTATGTTTGTTTACATTTTCAATTATCCCATACTGCTGAGCTGAATAGTTATCACAAAATCCATTTGGCTGCTTTATTTTTTTATCCGTAACCAATTCAAAGAGATTTTCTTCTCCAGGCTTTGTTAGTCTTTCTATGTGATTGACAGATTGGATTCTTTCTGCACCATTGTAACTAAAATCAAAACTAGAAAATGCTGAAGGGTTTTCTTGGCAGTATTTCTGAAATAAATTGCTATTTGGGGTTAAGTTTGTGGATGATAGTTGGGGGAAATCTGAAGAATGGTTAGAACCTTTTGAAGCTGCACTTAAATGACTGTTTAATTTCATTAAGTTACCTTGACTTCGATAAGGAATAGGAGTGTTATTTTTTGTTTGAACATTCATCCAAGTTGGTCTGTTTAAATTGATACCTCCTGAAGATGTTGCTGAGTTTGATAATAAATTCACTGATTTAAAATACTCAGAATTTGGGGGATCAGGTTTAGCAAACTGTTGCTTTTCTGTGACGTTAGCAAAATCATTAGGGGGACAAGCTGTGTGAGGTTTTAGTCCATATTCTGATGTTAAGCCAAAATCAGCAGTGAATGCTCCTTCCTTTGCAAACTGTTTCTCTGTCAGATGTGGCGTAGTTTTTGGAAATGTGAAATTCTGCTGGTCAGGGATTGTCTCCTCCATTTTTTTCTCATTCGCTGGTTTAACCTGAAATAACTTTGTGTAGGTGTCTGCTTCTACAGTTGGTGTTTCAGGTGTGCCATTGGCTAATTTTTTGCTATCTTGGACACTAAAATTTGAACATTTATTAAGCTTAGCCTTATTAGGATGAACATATTCTGGGTATCTACAATAATCTATATTTTCATTGTATCTATTAAATTGAGAAAGAAACATCTCTGCCCTTTTTTGCTGTAATGGTGCTTCAAGACCTTTAGTACATATTCTGTCTCTTCCATAAGGGTAGATATCAACTCCTGATTCTTTCATGATATCAGACAGACCAGTTTGTGGTGTAAAACAGTTTTTGATAAATGGATATTCTTGGAATGTTGTCTTAGCTGTATCATTTGTCTGAATATTGTGACAGTTAGAATGATCACTTCGTGAGGGGTACATCCATTGTTCTTCAAGGTCTAAACCAGTAAATCCATGATAAAGTTCATCTATTTTTTGTTGTGGTGTGAGATTACTGTTATGCAGGTATTGCTTTTCCATTGCTGACACAGATTCACCACTATAAAAAGCTTGCTGAGAGATGGCTGTATCTATTGGCCTTTTGGTTTCTGTTAAGAGGGCATGGTGATCTGCAAATCTGCTTGTGTTCATTGGCCAAACTGACTTTAAATTGGAGGAGCAGGTCCTAGAACAAATAAATATATTTAATTACAACTTAGGTTTTAAAGACTTTATTTCCTCAGTGGAAAAGGGAGAAAAGGTCTTCAAAAACATTTATCTTGCCCCATGTCACCATTCTCTAATCCCTTTCAACGCTGCTTTATAAGCTAGCATTAGCTCCAGATAATTATCTATCACATGAAATGTGCTATATGTTATATAAATACGCATTTTAATGTCTTCACTGTACTTTCCCAAGAGACAATAACTAAGGCCTAATATGTGACTTCATGGTCTTAGATGAATTTTTTGTCTATAGTAAGCAGAAAATAAGTTTTTCCTTTGCTTAGGTTATTATATAAAAGCATTGCTGACCACAGTTTTTTTTTAATGAAAAAATGTGTTTTGCTTAAACTTTGTGAAATTAAAATATTTTAATCGGTTATATGTGTGCTACATACTTCCCTATTTATGAAATAGTATATTTGGGTGATATAGCTTCCAAACACCAATAAAACAAAACATTAAAAAATTTTCTAACACATGAATAAAATCCATATGTATTTCTGCATAGTACTAATGAGTTTTATTCTTTGGGATCTATGTATAAAAGCTCCCTTGAATTTATATTCTTTAAGCCAATCTTTAGTTCATGAACTCAAGGGAAATAGCTCTGAATTATGCAAGAATAATTTTTCAATGAAAGTCCTTATACAAAACCTTAGACTGAACTTCCAATTATATAGCAAATACTTCAGCAAAATCAAGTCTCCTTGAAACAATATTTGAATTAAGATACCTACTGTCAGATCATCCACTATTAAGTAAAAATAAAAGTTAATAAACAGGGTAAACTAGTGTATGTTAGTTTAAAAGCCTGTTATATACTATATAGATTATATACTAACCCTTCAGCAAAATATGGCTGTGACTTATCTTGTTCTTCCAAAATGTTAGACACAAGTCCATATAAGTCTGTTTCACTGCCATAGTCATTTCTTTCTGTTTGAATCCTAAAAATAAATGAATTCATGCTGAAATACAATATATTGATTACTCTTTCCAGACTTATCCTATCTTACCATCTTTATCTATAAAATATGTGGACTGAATCTACACCATCATCTCAAATAAAGAAGAGACTAGAACTCAAGAATATTTTCTTTTCCACATAAATATTTCTATGTGGAAATGTCTTTTCCACATAAATATTTCTCCTTCATTTCAAATCCTATATCTAACTTACAGTGTCTGCTTACCTCTTATTTCTCCACAACACACACTTTTCATTTTAGGTGACCAAGATATAAATCTCTCACCTATGATGTCACAGACATGCTTGGTATCATAGCTGCTCCTGAAAGCAAGTCTTGTCTTATTTTACATTATTCCATCAACACCTGCTCAGCTTCCTCATTTGCAATTTGAAAACCATATGAACCTGATGCTCTATTCTATTTTTGTGACTCTATATTAATATTGGATAAAAAAGTGAAATGCGATATGGTCATCCTAGACACTATAGCAATTCTGCAGTTGTCCCTTAAATGTAACAGATTTGGGAGCCATCCCTAATCCTTGCAAAGCATGACTGGATGGAGTTCCTTATATCCCAGAAATCCACCAAGTGACTGATACTGACTAAACACAAAATGTAAAAACCACAAGCACATGGAAGATTGGTACCTTTTACCTGTTACAGTTTTTGGGTAATTTCTTCCTTGAAGTAATACAGGTTGAGTATTCCTCATCCCAAATGCTTGGGATCAGAGGTGTTTTGGATTTCAGGGTTTTTTCTTGGATTCTGGAAATATACATCATACTCCAAATATATAATGTATATGTGTATATTTGGTTGAACGTCCCTAATCCAAAATCTGAAATGCTCCAATGAGCATTTGTTTTGAGCATCATGTCAGCACTCAAAAAGTTTTGGATTTTAGATCAGTTTGGATTTCAGATTTTCAGATTGGGATGCTCAACCCATACGTCTATTTGTTGGTTTGTTTATTTATTTATTTATTTTTGAGATGGAGTATTGCTCTGTTCCCCAGGCTGCAGTGCAATGGCGCGATCTCTGCTCACTGCAACCTCCGCCTCCGAGGTTCAAGCGATTCTCCTGCCTCAGCCTCCCAAGTAGCTGGGACTACAGGCGCGTGCCACCATGCCTGTCTAATTTTTTTTTGTATTTTCAGCCTGACCATGTTGGTCAGGCTGGTCTCGAACTCCTGACCTTGTGATCTGCCCACCTCAGCTTCCCAAAGTGCTGGGATTACAGGCGTGAGCCACCGCTCCCGGCCCTGTACGTTGTTCTATAATAAATTGTAACTTCCTGTTTTTTCATATTTCAACATTTCATCGTGTTGGGATATTTTAGAAATAAAATACCTTATATTTGCATAACACTCATATTTAATTGATCTTCATAACATTGGAAGGGTAAGCATTAGTAATCATTCGTTATTATCTGTTGAATAAATGAATGATCATTTGAGATATTAAGAAACTTGTATTTTGCAAGGGTATATGACTTGCCAAACTACTATATACTTGCTAAATAGTCCCCCGTAAGTCCAATACCTTTTCTGCTACATGTGTTATCTCATAAAAGTTCAATATAAAAGCTTTTTTGTATAATTATGTATTAGTATATATCTAAAAAAATATTCAATGTAATGTATACCAAACTGCTAGCAGCTGTTATTGGGTGGCGGGGAGAGAAGGTTAAGACAGACTTTCACTTTTCTTGATATATATTTCTGAAAAGTTTGAATTTTTTCACTTGATCTTAGCCAAAAGCTGAGAATAGGCTTGAATTTTTTCAATAGCATATATCAACTTAAAAAATATCTTTGTTTTTTGTAGAATTATGTATTATATAGACTTTCTAATAAAATTATTTTAGAGAATTTGCCAAGAATTTTAATTTTTTAACACTTTTCTAATAAATACAAATAACTATTTCCTGGTTAGACTAAAGATGCATCAGCCTCTATAAATAGCTCCCATATATAATTAAAGATAGATGTCACTCTCTTAGGGCTCCTCTTTGCAATAGGCTCCCATAATATCCTAGTTATCGTCATCATCATCATCATCATCATCATCATCATCAAGATTATAAAGGCAAGGATAATATTTGCCATGTTTAAATTGTGGTATCCCCCATAGAAAAGCATCTGATGTACAGGGGGCCCTTATTATTTGTGGAATTGAACAGAAAAATAATTTAAAATATCTTATGTTTGATAAAACCCTGTTTGTTGTGTAGTTGTGAGGGAAAAAAATGGAAAATTTAAAACTGGATGACAAAAACATCTAAAAGTTTTAACTCATTCATATAAGTCATCTTTAGAAAGAAGAACTTAAGATTTATGCACTAAATGTTCCCACTAATGAATTTTTTTAAGTAATAACCTAGCTGGGCAGAGGCTCATGCCTGTAATTCCAGCACTTTGGGAGGCCAAGGTGGGAGGATGGTTTGAGGCCAGGAGTTCAAGACCAGCCTAGGCAACAAAGTGAGACCTCGTTTCTGAAAAAGAAAAGGAAACAAATTTTTTTAAAGTTAGCTGACCACCATGGTGCATACCTGTAGTCCCAGCTACTGTGGAGGCTGAGGCAGGAGTATGGCTTGAGCCCAGGAGTTCAAAGTTGTAGTGAGCCATGATCTCACCACTGCACTCCAGACTGGGTGACAGAGCGAGACCCTGTCTCAACAAAACAAAACAAAACAAAACAAAACAAAACACCGTAAAAACTATACACAAATAACTACCCAGTTTACACTTTCCTAAAAGTTTGAAAAACACAAAATGCCGCAACAGTAAAATGATGATGTAGGGAACAGAGAGAAAATAAACCTCAGTTCCTATGTAATTAAATTTAAAAATAGCTCAATTACCCTGAGAAATGAATTAATTTACCTGTTCTTTATATTGATCTGAGAATTAGAAGGTTGTTTAATATCATCTCCATAAGTAGACCATGGTGCACAGAAAAGTGAAGAATCTACAGAACTTGAATATTCTGTTGAAGAAAATGGAGTATAGGTCTGCCTTAGGTCTACATTGTCTTCACTCTGAAAGTTTTAAGAAATGTTTATCAGACACATCAAAACTTCATTTGTTGTAGAATATTAGAAAAATAAGAAAGCAGGGGAAATAACACAGATATAAGAGTTGGGAGAATTACATTCAAATGTAGACTCAGTGACTTAAGCTTGCTTTATACCAGGGATTGGCAAACTTTTTCTGCAAATGGCCAAATAGTAAATATTTTAGGCTTAGCTGGCCATTAAGGTTGCTGTCAAAACTCTTCAACTCTAATGCTGCAGCACTAAATCAACCACAGACAATAAACAAACGGGTTTGGCTGCACTGCAATAAAACTTTATTTACAAAACAGGCATTGGGCCGATCTGGCTCCTTGTTGCTGGTCCGTGGTATAAAATACCTATAATTATTGTAGTTTTTTTGTAATTTTTTGAATAGATAAGCGTTATGTGGATACTAGCAATGTTATTTTTAATACATTATATATAAAATTCAGTCTTGGGGCCAGGCGCGGTGGCTCAAGCCTGTAATCCCAGCACTTTGGGAAGCTGAGATGGGCAGATCACGAGGTCAGGAGATGAGACCATCCTGGCTAAACCCTGTCTCTACTAAAAACACAAAAAATTAGCCCAGCGTGGTGGTGGGCACCTGTAGTCCCAGCTACTTGGGAGGCTGAGGCAGGAGAATGGCGTGAACCCGGGAGGCAGAGCTTGCAGTGAGCCAAGATAGCACCACTGTACTCCATCCTGGGCGACAGAGCGAGACTCTGTCTCAAAAATAAATAAATAAATAAATAAAATTCAGTCTTAATGTCCCCAATCTCTGAAAAAAGTTAATGTATATTTATATAGAATTTTACACTATTCAAATAAATTTCACATATATTATCATATTCAGTAAACCTTGTGACGAGTATTATCTCTACTTTAAAAACAAGGAAACTGAGGCTGCAAGTCACTCAGCCAATATGTAACAAATCTAAAACCAAAACTCAAGGTCTTCTTCCTCCTAGTCGAGGGCCTTTTATGCAGTATCTTTTTTTTGAGACAAGAGTCTAGCTCTGTTGCCCAGGCTGGAGTAGAGTGGTGAGATCTCGGCTCACTGCAACCTCTGCCTCCCGGGTTGAAGCGATTCTCCTGCCTTAGCCTCCCAAGTAGCTGGGATTACAGGCACCTGCCACCATGCCTGGCTAATTTTTGTATTTTCAGTAGAGAGTTTTAGGGTTTCACCATGTTGGTCAGGCTGGTCTCGAATCCTGACCTCAAGCGATCTGCCCGCCTTGGGCCTTCCAAAGTGTTGGGATTACAGGTGTGAGCCATTGCACCCAGCCTCGGCGAATGCTTCTGTAACGAACTTGAGTAAACAAAAAGTCTGGGTGTTAAGTTTCTTTTTTTTTAAATAGAGATGGGGTCTTGCTGTGTTGCCCAGGCTGGTCTTAAACTCCTGGCCTCAAGCGATCCTCCTGCCTTGGCCTTCCAAAGTGCTGGGATTACAGGTGTGAGTCACTTTGCCAGGCCTTGGGTTTTAAGATTTTAATGATTTAAACCCTGCCTCCTTCCAAAAGGGACCATGTAGGGAAAGTGAATTTAACAAACAAAAAAAGATTAAGCTAATTTATACATTGTTTATTCTAGAAAATGCTTCCCTAAAGAAGACTGAAAGTATAAATTCAAAATTTTTAACTCTCCAGATAAGTAACTATTAAAACCTGGGATGCAATAACTATAAATACCCAGACATAAACACAATGAAAATAGTATTTTCTTATAAATACAGAAGAGATGTAATTTTAGCCAGGCACGGTGGCTCACACCTGTAATCCCAGCACTTTGGAAGGCCTAGGTGGGCGGATCACCTGAGGTCAGGAGTTTAATTCCTGACCAACATGGTGAAAGCCTGTTTCTACAAAAATACAAAAATTAGCCGGGTGTGGTGGCAGGTGCCTGTAATCCCAGCTACTCAAGAGGCTGAGGCAGGAGAGTCACTTGAACCCAGAAGGCGGAGGTTGCAGTGAACCAAGACTGAGCCATTGCACTCCAGCCTGGGCAACAGAGGGAGACTCCATCTCAAAATAAATAAATAAATAAATAAAAGAAAAGAAAAAAGAAAAAAAAAGGAAAAGATATAATTCTGGCTAAAAGTATTTTCTAATTGTTTTTATTCTGTTAATATTTCTAAATTTTTGTTCCTAATAGATATGATCACTGAAAAACATTTAAACTATACAACATTATATGATACCAACAAAATGTGAACATTAAGAAATACCTTCCAATCATCCATCTTCAAGAATCTCAAAATATTTTACAACCATTTGTTTAAGTTCTGGTTATGATTCTATTTAAAACCCACACATAATTTTTCTGTTTATAGTTTATATTATGACTATTCTCAAGTTGAGGAAATGGAAACACAGAAGGGATTTTGCTGAGAGCTAAAACTAAAAACTACCTTTCCAGAATTTGTTGGTTAGCAGAAACTTTTACAAAGGCTTTTTATCTTTCTTTCCTAATTTTATCCTTTGAGTTCTAAAGTTATCATCATAGGCCTATTCTTATGTGTGAAGTATCCAAAGTGACATAAATAATTGTTCATCTTTTTGAAATAGTTGCTTAAACAAAAGGAACATTTTCAGATTATGTAATGTCAAATGAATAAACAGTATTGGAAATTAAAAATATTTTGGGAGTATTCTTTCAGGTACATTTTACATTTTAAAATACATTTTGAATGTTATAAATAAAAATCCTTTTAAAGGACTGACTTAACTTTTGTATTCTTGGGTTAAAACAACTAAAGTAATGTGGTGGATTCAAACAATCATACTTGAAATATCTGCATCCCTTTCCTTAACAGAGGCCAGGAAATACGCAAATATTTGAGTGGGCATATTAACTGGATTAACTTTAAAATGTATCACTTATATCCTTAACATACTTAAAACAGTGAACTGAAATTAAATCCAAGTAAATTTTAGTCCAGACGTAAACACTGCAGAGAGCAGTGGAACTATGGTCTGGGTTCCACTTGAGCTTTGTCATTTAGGGCACAAATCAAGCTCTTTGAGGCTCAGTTTCTCAATCTGTACAGTGGCATGATTCTTAGTGTGAATTAAATAAACTAATTTATTTCTAGATATTGTTATAATTCAAAGTACAACAATATCAACATTGATGTCCTGGTTAAATAATTTCAAATGAAAATTACTTACATTACCCAAGCTTTATTTCCTTTGATTAGTAAATCTAAATGTCTTGGTGAGGTAAGTGGTAGCATATAATTTAAGACATTGTTAAAACCAGAAAATAAAGGAGTAAAGTGAAATTTTCACCTTTAAATTGTCAAAAATATGTTTCTACCAACTTGCAATAAATGCCTGAGGAAAAAAACATATTTTGATCTGACTAAATAAGTGGATTTTCTTACATTTCTGGCATCATGTTATGCTGAGGACAAGATGGAAACGAATCAATGAAAAATCTTATTCCTTAATTTGTTTTCTTTTTTCTTTTCTTTTTTTTTTTTTTGAGAGGGAGTCTCACTCTGTCACCCAGGCTGGAGTGCAGTGACATGATCTTGGCTCACTGCAACCTCCACCTCCCCGGTTCAAGATTCTCTCACCTCAGTCTCCCAAGTAGCTGGGATTACAGGTGCCCGCCCCCACATCGGCCAATTTTTGTATTTTTAGTAGGGATGGGGTTTCACCATGTTGGCCAGGCTAGTCTTGAACACCCGAACTTAGGTGATCCACCCGCCTCGGCCTCCCAGAGTGCTGGGATTACAGGCATGAGCCACGGTGCCCGGCCCCTAACTTATTTTCAAAGCAAAGTATGTATTCTGCAAACACTGTATTTAAAAGATTGTAGCCGGGCGTGGTGGCTCACGCCTGTAATCCCAGCATTTTGGGAGGCCGAGGCGGGCAGATCACGAGGTCAGGAGATGGAGACCATACTGGTTAACACAGTGAAACCCCGTCTCTACTAAAAACACATAAAATTAGCTGGGCGTGGTGGCGGGTGCCTGTAGTCCCAGCTACTCGCGAGGCTGAGGCAGGAGAATGGCGTGAACCTGGGAGGTGGAGCTTGCAGTGAGCCGAGATCGCGTCACTGCACTCCAGCCTGGGCGCCAGAGCGAGACTCCGTCTCAAAAAAAAAAAAAAAAAAATTGTTCCTGGGCTGGGCGCTGTGGCCTGAAATCCTAGCACTTTGGGAGGCCGAGGCGGAAGGATGGCTGGAGCCCAGGAGTTCGAGACCAGCCCGGGGAACATGGCGAAACCTGGTCTCTAAAAACAATACAAAAATTAGCCGGGCATGATGGCAGATGTCTATAATCCCAGCTACTGGGGAGGCTGAGACGGAAGAACTGCTTGAACCGGGGAGACAGAGTTTGCAGTGATCCGAGATCGCGCCACTGCACTCCAGCCTGGGCAACAGAAGGAGACTCTGTCTCAAAAAAAAACAAAACAAAACGGCTGGACGCGGTGGTTCGTGCCTGTAATTCCAGCAATTTGGGAGGCCGAGGTGCGCGGATCACCTGAGGTCGGGAGTTGGAGACCAGCCTGACCAACATGGAGAAACCCTGTCTCTACTAAAAATAAAAAATTAGCCAGGCGTGGTGGCGAATGCCTGTAATCCCAGCTACTCGGGAGGCTGAGGCAGAATAGCTTGAGCCCGGGAGGCGGAGGTTGCGGTGAGCAGAGATAGCACCACTGCACTCCAGCCTGGGCAACAAGAGCAAAACTCCATCTCAAAAACAAAAACAAAAACAAAACAAAACAAAACAAAAAAACAGCCGGGCGTGGTGGCACGTGCCTCAGGAAGCTGACGCACACGAATCTCCTGAGCCCGGCTGGGGGAGGTTGCAGTGAATCGAGATGGCGCCACTGCACCCCAGCCTAGGAGACAGAGCAAGACCCTGTCTCAAAAAAAAAAAAAAAAAAAAAAAAGGTTGTCCCCTGTTTTCTCTTCCTTAACTGTGGAGCCATTAAACACCTATGAATCGGTGGCTCGAGTAAATCAATTTGAGAATAAATCGTCTAACAGAGGCGGAGTTTACTAAAGGACCTGCGATTTGTAGCAATCGTAGAAGGAAGCGGAGCCAGTCAACATCACGCTGCCGAAGACATCGGTTAACCTGCTGCCGGCGTCGGCGCCGAGGTTCCAGCAGCGATTCGCACCTCCGGGGAACGCGACTTTGGGCTGCAGCACACAGGAATAGGAAATATCAGAAAGTGGTCACGAGGGTGACGCCGGAGCTGAAACGGCCCGACACCTGTTCCACCTCGGCCGTTCGGCTCAATTCCGAACCCTCTCAGAGGACAAGAATTTGAGGGCCCGCGCTTCCAGCCTCTGGATTCTCACTCTCCCCTCGGGCCCCGTGAGTGCTGACCCCGAGGGGCACCCCCTCCCCGGCCATCGCCTCAGCGCGACGACTGCTTCCCGGGAATCGCGGCGACCCCTGAGTGCCGACCCCGAGGTGCGCCCCTCCCCGGCCACCGCCTCAGCGCGACGGCTGCCTCCCGGGAATCGCGGCGACCCGGGCTCCGTCCGGCCCGTCCAGTCAGCTCATGCCGCGCCCGCCGCCCGCCCGCCCCGTCCGGCCTCCCCACTGACGACCCGCCCCTGCCGCCCCGTCTGGGGACGCGCCCCCTCCTCAGCCTCTCCTCCTTGTCGCCTCTTGCAAGCCTGGCCGCCCCCTGGACCCTGCCCTTCCTCATCCGTTACCTCAAGTCCTTCCTCCCTCAGGCCTGAGGGGTGACGGCGCGGGCAGGTGTCTCCGCGTCTCACCTCCATGGGGCCCCCCCAGCCTCTCCTGGACTAGGCACAGCTCCTGGGGTACGGGGGTGGGGGGGCGTCCAGGCCCGGCTCCCTCAGCCCGCACCCCGCCGTCTCCGCAGCCGCCTCCGCTGCCCGGGCGCTGCCTGGAGCCAGTGTGCGGGTAGGGGGAGCGGGAGCGGGGAGGGAGGAGCGGGGGCAGAGGCCGTTACCTGGCCTGCCTGGGGCTCGCGACTCGGCACGCGACACGGCACAGGCGCGCCGCGCCCCGCCCCGCCCCGTTGTGAGGCCCGCCCCCCTCCCCCGCTTCGCACCCTGCCATTGGCCCAATGCCCATCCAATGGGCGACCACTCCAGGCTCCGTTACCCCCCAGAGACAAGGAGAGAAAGGGACGGTTAGCGGACCTCGCTCTCTCGCTGCTTCTGAGCTTTTCCCGCTCAAAGTAAATGTGTTCAGGATTGGCCCGGACTGGCAGGCACCGGCCCGATGATTTGCTGATAGGGCAGCGGAGAGGCCGGTCGTGGAAGGTTGAAAGAGCGAAAGAGCGCAGCCCTACCGGGTGGGAGAGGTGTTGGAGGCACTTGGAAGATTTGAGAAGTCGCTCAGCAACTGGCTTATCATCCAAAACCTAGCCGTCGCGCACATTTCATTTGTCCGACATTTCATATTTGTCCCTTAGTCCCTCCCGTAGCTCTCAGAATCCGTTGGAGATGCCCAGAGACTAATAAATCTTGTACCGGTTTGGGGAGGGCGAGGAGCAACTTGTAGATTGGGTGTGGTCGGGAGACCCCTTTTTGAGGGAGAGCTGCCCTGTGTCCTAAGCCTGGGCTTTCAGTGGGGGTTAAGGCATTTGAGTGTTAATGTGACTTTTGAACAAAGTTCGCTGTGACCTTTTTGTTCGTTTTTGTCTGTGTAAAACAGGGTCTTGCTCTGTCGCCCAGGCTGGAGTGCAGTGGCGCTATCATAGCTCGTTGCAGCATTGAACTCCCAGGTTCAAGCGACCCTCCCGCCTCAGCCTCCCGAGTAGCTGGGGCTGCAGGCACGTGGCGCCACCACTCCTGGCTAAGTTTTTAAATTTTTTGTAAAGCTGAAGGGCGGGGGAGTTGGGTCTCCTTATGTTGCCCAGGCTGGTCTCAAACTCCTGGTCTCGAGCGATCCTCCCAACTGAGCCTCCCGAGCAGTTGGGGCTACAGGCGCGTGCCACCACTCCCAGCTAATTTATTTATTTATTTATTTTTTTTATGGTGAGACGGAGTCTCACTGTCGCCAGGCTAGAGTGCAGTGGCACAAAGGCTCACTGCAACCTCCGCCTCCTGGGTTCAAACGATTCTCCCGCCTCAGCCTCCCCAGTAGCTAGGACTACAGGCCCACGCCACCATGCCCCGCTAATTTTTGTATTTTTAGTAGAGACAGAATTTCACCATGTTGTCCAGGATGGTCTCGATTTCTTGACCTCGTGATCCGCCCGCCTCGGCCTCCCAAAATTCTGGGATTACAGGCGTAAGCCACCGCGCATGGCCCCAGCTAATTTTTAAATTTTTTGGTAGAGCTGGGGTTGGAGGTGGGGATGGGGGTGGGGGGGCTGGGTCTCCTTATGTTGCTCAGGCTGGTTTTGAACTGAACTCTTGGCCTGAAGTGATCCTCCACCTCGGCCTACCAAAGTGTGGGATTACAGGTGAGAGCTTACATAAAGAAGCCATTGCAGGCGCCCAACAAACCATTCACATGGCAGTCAGATTGGGGATGTGATGGTCTCAGAGAAATGCTAGTTTTTGTCCCCAGACACTGCTAAAAAATCAGATAGTTGAAATATAAAAGAAGTAAACACAGTAAGCACCTTTAGGCTGTTTTTATATTTAAAATCAAAACTTGAGAAATGAGCACTTAAGTGGAAGATACTGTTTTAACTCAGACACGAATGGAAGTAGGAGGATGAGTTTTATTGACCCATATTGTCCTGATAGTTACTTCAGGTCTCTACTCAGCTTTGAGTTCAGAAACCTCACCAAGGCTGGGCGCAGGGGCTCATGCCTGTAATCCCAGCACTTTGGGAGGCCAAGGCAGGAGGATTGCTTGAGCCCAGGAGTTGCCCAGCCAGGGCAACATAAGGAGACTTCCTCTCTACAAAAAAATTAACAATTAGTTGGGTGTGGTGGTGTGTGCCTGTAGTCCAGGTACTTGCACTTGGGAGGCTGAGCTGGGAGGATCGCCTCAGCCGGACAGTTCGAGGATGCAGTAAGCCATAATCACTCCATCACACTCCAGCCTGGGCAACAGAGCAAGACCCTGTTTCAAAAAAAAAAAAAAAAAAGGAAGAAAGAAAAGAAAAAAAGCTGCTGGACTCACACCTGTAATCCCAGCATGTAGGGAAGCAAAGGCAGGAGGATAGATTGAGCCCAAGAGTTTGAGATTTGCCTGGGCAATATAGTGCTCCACAAAAAGGAAAAACAAAATGTGCTGCATGCACACACACACACACACACACACACGCGCACACACTTAAAAAAAGCTGACCAGGTGGTGTGGCTCTAACAGTTACATTTCTCTGCCTCAGCCTTAAAGTTGCCGGTGTAGGGCTCATTGCATTGAGGACTACTGGCTTTTTCCCCCTCTCCTATACTCCCTAGAAGAATTTTGAAAAACTATGAATCCCCTTATGTATTTTTGTAGCAAAATATACATAAGATTTGTCATTTTTAAGTGTTCAGTTGAGTGGCATTAAGCACGTTCATAATGTTGTGTAACCATGACCGCTCTACAGTTTCAGAACTTCATTAATCACAAACAGAAACTCTGCATCCCATAAATAATTATTCCCCATGCCCCCTTCTCCCAGTTCCTGGCAACCACCATTCTACTTTCTATCTCTATAAATTTGACTACTCTAGGTACCTCATGTAAGTGGAATCATACAATATTTATCCTTTTGTGCCTGGCTTATTTTACTAAGCAAAATGTCATCAAGTTTCCTTCATGTTATAGCATATACCTGAATGTCATTCCTTCTTATGGCTGACTAAGGTTCCATTGTATGGATATGCCACATTTTGTTCACATCTGTTTATGGACACATGGGTGGTTTCCACCTTTTTTTTTTTTTTTTGAGTCGGAGTCTTGCTCTGTGCTGCAGGCTGGAGTGCAGGCGCAATCTTGGCTCACTGCGACCTCCCCCTTATCGGAGGAATGGTTCAAATGATTCTCTTGCCTCAGCTTCCCCAGGAGCTGGGATTACAGGCATGCGCCACCAAACCTGGCTAATTTTTTTTTTTTGAGACAGAGTCTTGCTCTGTCACCCAGGTTGGAGTGCAGTGGCATGATCTCAGCTCACTGCAACCTCTGCCTCCTGGGTTCAAGTGATTCTCCTGTCTCAGCCTCCTGAGTAGCTGGGATTACAGGCATGGATCACCATGCCTAGCTAATTTTTGTATTTTTAGTAGAGACAGGGTTTTGCCATGTTGGCCAGGCTGGCCTCAAACTCCTGACCTCTGGTGATCCCCCTGCCTCAGCCTCCCAAAGTGCTGGGATTACAGGCGTGAGCCATGTGCCCAGCCTAATTTTTGTATTTTTAATAGAGACGGGATCTCACCATGTTGGCCAGGGTGGTCTCAACCTCTTGACCTCAAGTGATCTGCCTGCCTTGACCTCTCAAAGTGATTACAGGCATGAGTCACCGCACTTGGCCCTCAACTTTTCACTATTGTGAATAGTACTGCTAGAAACATTGGTGTACAAGTATTTATTTTTTTCCAATTCTTTTGGGTATATACCTAAGAGTGGTATTGTTGGGACATATGGTAATTGTATTCGATGTCTTGAGTAATTCCAAAATGTTTTACACTGTGGCTGCACCATTTTACATTCTCATCAACAATGCATGAGAGTTCCCATTTCTCCACATCCTCACCAACACTTGTTATTTTCTTTTTCTTTTTCTTTTTTTTTTTTTTTTTGAGACAGAGTCTCCCTCTGTCGCCCAGGCTGGAGTAAAGTGGCACGATCTTGGTTCATTGTAACCTCCGCCTCCCAGGTTCAAGGGATTTTCGTGCCTCAGCCTCCCGAGTAGCTGGGATTACAGGCACGCACAACCACACCTGGCTAAATTTTTGTATTTTTTAGTAGAGACAGGATTTTTCCATGTTACCCAGGCTGGTCTCGAACTCCTGAGCTCAGGCAATCCACCTGCCTCGGCCTCCCAAAGTGCTAGCATTACAGGCGTGAGCCACTGCACCCAGCCTATTTTTCTTTTTAAAATTTCTCTCTCTATAGATATACATATAGATAGATATAAATAGATATAGAGAGATCTATCTCTGTATATCTATCTATATATACAGGGAGATATAGCTATAGATCTATATATATCTATATATCTCTGTATAGATCTATATATAGTAATCTATGGTAATCTGAAATTACTATATATATATTACTGTATGTGTGTGTATATATACACACATACACACACACACACACACACACACACACACACACACAGAGATTGAGAGAGAGAGATGGGATCTTGCTCTGCTGCCCAGGGTGGACTAGTAGACTGCAGTGGCATGATCATAGCTTACTGAATACTCAAACTCCTGGCTTCAAGTGATCCTCCCCACTCAGACTCCCAAAGTGCCGGGATTACAGGCACCACACCCAGTCTCTTTTCCTTTCTTAAAAAAAAAATTTTTTTTTTTTTTTTTTGTAGAAACAGGGTCTTTCTGTGTTGCCCAGGCTGGTCTTGAACTCCTGGCCTCAAGCAATCCTCCCAAAGTGCTGGAATTACAGGTGTCAGACATTGCACTCAGCCTTTTTCTTTTGTTTTGTTTTCTTTCTTCTTTCTTCTTTTTTTTTTTTAAGAAAGTCAGTTGGATACAGTGGCATGCTCCTGTAGTCCCAGCTAGTCTGGAGCCTGTAGTGGGAGGATCCCTTAAGCCCAGGAATTTGAGGCTGCAGTGAGCTGTGATCATGACACTGCACTCCATGCTGGGTGACAGAGTGAGACCCCATCTCTCAAAAAAATTTTTTTTTAAAAATATGGCTATCCTAGAGGATGTGAATTGGTATCTCATTGTGGTTTTGACTTACATTTCCCTAATGACTAATGATGTTGACCATTTTTCATGTGCTTATTGGTATATCTTCTTTGAAGAAATACCTATTTAAGTTCTCGGCTCATTTTTTGAAGTCATACTGTCTTGTCGTGTATTAATATGGTTTGTCGTAGAAATAAAAATTACTGGCAAATTTAACACTCCATTGAATTCAAGTGAATACATTAACAAAGAAAACATTTTGGTTATGAACAGAGTAAGTATATAATATGTAGTTAGTTCTTTCAGTTCTTGCATTCTCTTTTGGAAGACCTCATTTTCAACGTGTGTGTTGAGGGTTGGGTGGGGTTGGTTTCCCAGTCTTACTCAGACATATATACACACCTCAGATTAAAGTGAGAAAGAGTTAGGAATACTCAAATAGTTGTTTTATGTCTTCTCTGCCTTCATCTGAACTTAAAATTTTGTGGAGGGAGAGACTATTGACCCTCTTTCTCCATTTATTGTTTCTATACATGGATAATGACGAAAGACATGTTTATACAATAAGATTAATTACATTTCAGTAACTTTGATCCAATTCAGAATGATGCTGCCCTCAAGTAAAAAACTTTTTTTTTTCTTTTTCTTTTCTTTTTTTTTTTTGGAGTCTCACTCTGTCACCCAGGCTGGAGTGCAATGGTACAATCTCGGCTCACTGCAACATCCATCTCCCGGGTTCAAGCAATTCTCCTGCCTCAGCCTTCTGAGTAGCTGGGATTACAGGCACACACCACCATGCCTGGCTAATTTTTCTATTTTTAGTAGAGATGGGGTTTCACCATATTGGCCAGGCTGGTCTTGAACTCCTGACCTTGTGATCTGCCTGCCTCGGCTTCCCAAGTTAAAAACTTTTTTTTCCACTTGCTATTTTGGGGATATTTAAGTGAATCTGAAATTACTATTGGATTTTTTTTTTCTCTTGAAACAGAGTTTTGCTTTTGTTGCCCAGGCCCGCCACCACGCCCAGCTAATTTTTGTATTTTTAGTGGAGACGGGGTTTCACCATGTTGGCCATGCTGGTTTCACCATGTTGGCCGGGCTGTTTTCGAACTCCTGACCTCAGATGATCCATCTGCCTCCCAAAATGCTGGGATTACAGGCGTGAGCCACCGTGCCCGGCCCCACTATTGGATTTTTAAAGAAAGATATTTAAGAACATTCTTTGCTAGAACTGAGGACAATTTAAACTTATTCCATTCAAAAAAACTTAGTGCAGAATGCAGACTTTCTCTTTCAAGTATATGTAAAAGTTAACTTCTTTTTTTTTCCACCTCTGGAAGACAATGTACAATGTAGTGCTCTTCAGGTACACTAATGAGACCCTTTTTATACTTTAACAGGGACATAAACATTTCCTTTTGTAACAAAAATAAATTACGAGTTTCATTTTAAAAAGCCTATTCCCAAGAAATGTTTTGAGTGTTAATCTAAGTAAGATTTCATTATTATCGTAAATAAACCTTTGAGTTCAAATATTTTTTTTTGAAAATTGAAGGTATATGTAGGGGCTCAACCTAAATGCCAGGGAATTAACCCCCCACAGGAAGCAATCATATAATTCTAAGTCAGTATATAATTGAATCGATGTAGGATTTTCAAGTATTCTCTCAACTTTATTAAATGAATTGTTTTTCCAGTTTTCTAGTGGTCTAAAAACTTAAATAGGCTGCAAATCTGCTGTGATTCAAACCGTGCAATTCCTCCCAGGCATCTCTGACTTGAGGGACTAAGTTCCTGTAATTATATGTCCTGAAATTAACTGGGTTGCCAGATAGGTTTTCTCAACCTTTAATAGCTTGTTGGAAGTCTTACAGAATGCTCTTTATTAGAAATATTTGGAACTACTTCCCCCTTTTTGGATACTCAAATTAGTGTTTTTCTAGTTCTCTGGCATAATTTGTATAGCTGCTTCCTTTGTAGAAAGTAAGCTTATGTTCTGCTTTTCCCCTTCTGGTTGGCTGGAGTGCTAGGTCACTCTTATATGTGCTCTAGGAAACTTTTACGTTTCTACTTAGCTTAGGATGACACCCTGAAAGATTTAGGGTCTGCTTCTGTTTGGGTTAGGGGGTAGACACCTGAATTCATTGGTCTTTTTTTGGCTCACTGCAGCCTTGACCTCCAGCACTCAAGGGATCCTCCCACTTCAGCCCCTAGAGTAGCTGCAACTATAGGTGCGTGACACTATGCTCACTAATTTTGTGTATTTATTGTAGAGACAAGGTCTTACTGTGTTCCCAGGCTGGTCTCGGACTCCTGGACTCAAGGGATCTTCCTTCTTCAGCCTCCCAAAGCGCTAGGGTAATAGGCATGAGCCACCATGCTCGGCCAAATAGATTGGTTTTTATCAAAGATGCTGTAATATTAATATGCATCTTCCTGCTTTCCCTTCAAAAGTGAGAATTAATGTTGTTTTCTTTTCTTTTCTTTTCTTTTTTTGAGATGGAGTCTCTCTCTGTCACCCAGGCTGGAGTGCAGTAGTGCGATCTTGGCCCACCGCAACCTCTGCCTCCCGGGTTCAAGCAATTCTCCTGCCTCAGCCTCCCGAGTAGCTGGGATTACGGGTATGCACCACCACACCCAGCTAATTTTGTATATTTAGTAGAGATGGGGTTTCTCCATGTTGGTCAAGCTGGTCTTGAACTTCTGACCTCAGGTGATCCGCCTGCCTCGGCCTCCCAAAGTTCTGGGATTACAGGTGTGAGCCACCGCGCCCAGCCCAAAAAAGACTTTATTTTTTAGAGCAGTTTTAGGTTCACGGCAAAATTGAGAGGGAAGTACAAAGAGTTATCATATACAAATTTGCTGCCCCTTCACAGACGCAGCCTCCCCCAATATCAGCATCCTGCACT
Source organism: Hylobates moloch (assembly GCF_009828535.3). NCBI lineage: Eukaryota > Metazoa > Chordata > Mammalia > Primates > Hylobatidae > Hylobates > Hylobates moloch. The sequence goes on along the minus strand of NW_026652285.1, from coordinate 28,253,158 downwards.
AGAATGGTACATATGTTATCATCAATGAACCTACATTGACATATCATTATCAATCAAAGTCCATAGTTTACATTAGGATCGACTCTTGGTGTTGTACTTTCTGTGGGTCTGGAAAAGTATATAGTGACATGTATCTACCATTTTGGTATCATACAGAATAGTTTCACTACCCTAAAAATCCTCTATGCTCCGCCTCTTCATTCCTCCCTCCTCCCAACCCCTGGCAACCACTGATTTTTTTTTTCTATCTCCATAGTTTTGCCTTTTACAGAATGTCATAGAATTGGAATCATACCATATGTAGACTTTTCAGATTGGCTTCTTTTACTTAGTAATATGCATTTAGGGTTCCTCCATGTATTTTCATGGCTTGATAGCTCATTTCTTTTTAGCACTGAATAATATTTCATTGGATGTACCACAGTTTATCTACTCACCTACTGAAGGACATCTTTCAGTTTTGGCAATTATGACTAAAACTGCTATAAACACCAGTGTGCAAGTTTTTGTGTGGACATAGTTTACAACTCATTTGGGTAAATACCCAAGAGCACAATTGCTGGATCATATGGTAAGGGTATATTTAGTTTTGTAAGAAACTGCCAAATTATCTTCCAAAGTGGCTATACTATTTTGCATTCCTACCGGCAATGAATGAGAGTTTCTGTTGTTCCACATCCTTGCTAGTATTTGGAATTGTCAGTATTTTGGATTTTAGCCATTCTTCTTTTTTTTTTTTTTTTTTTTTTTTGAGATGGAGTCTCTCTCTGTCGCCCAGGCTGGAGTGCAGTGGCATGATCTCAGCTCACTGCAACCTCCGCCTCCTGGGTTCAAGTGATTCTCCTGCCTTAGCCTCCCAAGTAGCTGGGATTACAGGCTCATGTCACCACGCCCAACTAATTTTTTTTTGTATTTTTAGTAGAGACGGAGTTTCACCATGTTGGCCAGGGTATTTTCGAACTCCTGACCTCAGATGATCTGCTCACCTCGGCCTCCCAAAGTGCTGGGATTATAGGCGTGAGCTACCATGCTTGGCCTAGCCATTCTAATGGATGTGTAGTGGTATCTCATTGTTAGTGCTTTTTTTTTTTAACAGGGTCTTGCTCTGTCACCCAGGCTGGAGTGCAGTGGTGTGATCACAGCTCGCTGGAGCCTTGACCTCCTGGGATCAAGCGATTCTCCCACCTCAACCTTTGAAGTAACTGGGACTCGTCAGTATCATGCTTTGTTGATTTTTAGGTTTTTTTTGTTTGTTTGTTTGTTTTTTGTAGAGAGGGGGTTTCCCTGTGTTGCCCAGTTTGGTCTCAAACTCCTGGGCTCAAGTGATCCTCCCACCTTGGCCTCCCAAGGTACTGGGATAACAGGCATGAATGAGCCATCTTGCTTGGCCTAGTTCTTTTTTTTTTTTTTTTTTTTGCAGTGGCACGATCTCAGCTCACTGCAACCTACTTCTCCCAGGTTCAAGCAATTCTCCTGCTTCAGCCTCCCGAGTAGCTGGGATTACAGGCATGTACCACCACACCCATCTAATTTTTGTATTTTTAGTAGAGATGGGGTTTTCACCATGCTGGCCAGGCTGGTCTCAAACTCCTGACCTCAAATGATCCACCCGCCTTGGCCTCCCAAAGTGCTGGGATTACAGGCGTAAGCCACCGCGCCTGGCCTTTTTTTTTTTTTAAACCACTTTCTTTTACATATCCCTGGCTCCTAATTGCTTCTCTACTTTTTCTTACTGCTCCAGCTTCTAGATAAGTGGTTCTCAAAGTATGGTCCTTCAACCAACAGCATCATCACTACCCAGGAACTTATTAGAAATGGAAGTTCTTGCACCCTGCCAAAACCAGAAACTCTGGGGATGGGTCCCAGCAATCTTTATTTTAACAGCCCTTCAAGTGATTCTGATGCAAACTTAAGTTTGAAAACATTGTTCTATTAAAAGTAATGGCAAAAACCGCAATTACTTTTGCACCAACCTAAGAGCTCTGCACTGTTCAATATGGTAGCTTCTAACTATTGAATTTTTTAATGCTATTATCTCCTTTATTCAAAAATAAATATTTCACTTTGATTCAACATATTTCAAATCACATTAAGCACAGAGAAGAAATACATTCCCTTTGGAGATTGTGAACACGTGTTGGAAAGAGGCATGATCCAAACAATGGGGATGAGGTGAGTGCGGATTCCAGCTGCTTCCTGACCCAGAAGTTCCGCCCCTCTTCAGGTGGAGCTACTTATCGATTTTTAGGCGAGAGAAAGACACACACACACACACTGCTTTGAAGTCTGAAAGGCACATGAGTGGACCATAAGGTATATGGCATGTTCACCGATAAAACATCCCCTATTCCCTCCCAAGAAAAGCGGAGACACTTTAATCAAGTCAAAGGCCGGAGAAGGGCCTGGTGCGGTGGCTCATGCCCGTATCCCAGCACTTTGGGAGGCCGAGGTGGGTGGATCCTGAGATCAGGAGTTCGAGACCAGCCTGACCCATATGGTGAAACCCTGTCTCTACTAAAAATACGAAAATTAGCTGGGCGTGGTAGCGCATGCCTGTAATCCCAGCTACTCGGGAGGTTGAGGCAGGAGAATCGCTTGAACCCAGGAGGCAGAGGTTGCAGTGAGCTGAGATCTCACCATTGTGCTCCAGTCTGGGTGACTGAGCGAGACTCTGTCTCAAAAAAGAAAAAAAAAAGCAGAGAAGACAGGGTGCTCCTGCTTATAGCTCAGCAGCATGAACATCTCTGAATATGAAAGCCATTTTTCATTTGCTCCCACCTCCTGTGCCTCCTCTCCCTGCAGACCAGGTCTGTGGATGGCCGCGGTGCTCACTTGGTGATGGTGGGGTGTGTGGCTGCGTACATAAACACCACAATCAGGAGCACGACCACGGCCAGCGTGGGCAGCACCACCGTGGTGATCTGCTGCCGGGCCTCCTGCATGGCTTGCTTCTGCTCCTTCTTGTCCTTCCATGTCTCCTTCCTGGGCTTCCCTTTGAGCTGCCACATCTTTCCTAGAAGATGCTGGGAGGATGTGTCCAGAGGGATTCCAAGAAGGGCCATTATCCTCTTGTCGAGGCTGGAACCTCCTTTTCTTCAACTTGCTTCAATAATTTCAGCAAACTGATTTCCAGTACAGGTGACTTGACTTATTTGTTGTAACAGATCATGTCTTCAACATGCAACACTCTCAGATGATGCAGCTGGGCAAATGGACAACATCTTTACTGATCTTCAGCAGTCCGTAACTATTGAATTCTTATAACATGTTTAGAATGAACCGAGATGGGCTATAAGTGTAAGATACATCCTGGATTTCAAAGGCTTAATATGAAAACAGGGAAAGTAAAATATCTCACTGGTAATTTACATATTGATAGCATTAAAATTATATTTTTCATATACTGGGTTAAATAAAATATTAATTTTACCTTTCTAAAAGTTTTTACATGAGATTACTAGAAAATTTTAAATTACATATATGGCTCTCATTATATTTCTTTTTCTTTTTTCTTTCTTTCCTTTTATTTTTTTAGAGATGGGTCTCACTATGTTGCCTAGGCTACATCTAACTCCTGAGCTGAAGCAAATCCTCCCACCTCAGCCTCACAAGTAACTGGGACTGCAGGCATGTTCCACTGTGCCTGGCTTCAGCTCTTGTATTTCACGCCATTCTCCTGCCTCAGCCTCCCAAGTAGCTGGGACTACAGGCGCCCACCACCACACCCGTCTAATTTT
>NW_026652285.1:28179923-28239421 GCF_009828535.3 Hylobates moloch | reverse complement strand
GTTTCACTGTGGTCTCGATCTCCTGACCTCGTGATCCGCCCGCCTCGGCCTCCCGAAGTGCTGGGATTACAAGCGTGAGCCACCGCGCCTGGCCTTATATATACAGTTTTTTAACCTTAATTTCCACTTCTTTCTTAAGTATGGGTTTTATATTTTACAAAGAAAGCACTGCTGGTCGTAGAAAGGTTAAGTAATACACAATGGGTTAAAGAAAAAAAAATCTCCTAGAGATTGCACCATACTGTTAAAGAAAAGCCTTCAGTCACACACACACACAGAGAAACACTAAGGCATAATTTTAACTACCACATGGTAGTGGTAAATATCTCCATGAGATGGTGCTCAAAGATTAGTTTTAGTTTCTATCCTGACTATTGTGAAATTACAATTCAAAATTTATGTAGGTGAGTTCATGCCCTTTAATGTTCATACACATCTTTGTGTGTGTTTTATTGTATTTAGGGTGATTATAAAATTTCACCCCTTTGGGGCTTTTGGTCATTACATTGTTTCTTTGGAAAATGTTATAAAAGAGATGAGGAGGACATTGTAATGTGTACCCAATTTTCACCAGACAATATTTTATGGAAATCTTTCCAAGTCAGAATATACATGTATATGATATTTATAATCCTTTTAAAGTCTTTCCTTATTTGAATATTCTGTAATTTATAATTAATCTTCAAATTTAATTGTTTTATTTGATTGTAAAATTAATACATGCTTGCTGTAAAACGTTTTAAGACAGTACACAAATGTACAAAGTAAAATTTAAGTTTCTTCCCCCATCTTCCCCAGCCCCTTCCAGAAGTATCCACTGTTAATAGTTTGGAATTATTCCTCCAGACCTCTTTTACCTTTGATACAAACAAAAGTAATATATAGTTGGATATTTATTTATTTATTTATTTTTAATTTTAATTTTAATTTTTGAGACAGAGTCTCGCTCTGTCACCAGGCTGGAGTGCAGTGGCACGATCTCGGCTCACGGCAACCTCTGCCTCCTGGGTTCAAGCAATTCTCGTGCCTCAGCCTCCTGAGTAGCTGGGATTACAAGCATGCACCACCACACGCTGCTAATTTTTGTATTTTTAGTAGAGACAGGTTTTCACCATGTTGGCCAGTATGGTCTCAATCTCCTGACCTCATGATCCGCCCCCCTCAGCCTCCCAAACTGCTGGGATTACAAGCATGAGCCACCATGCCTGGCGGATTTTTAAATTTTAATTTTTTTAAAACAAAAACAGAGTCATAGTACAATGTACTGTGATTCTGCAACCTTTTTAACCAACAGTAAATATATCATGGTACAAATATCGAGGTATATGGTTTTTAAAATTAATTATTTACCTTTTCTTCTTTCTTTTTTTTTTTCTTTTTTTGTTTTGTTTTGAGATTCTGTCACCCAGGATGGAGTACAGTGGCGCACTCACGGCTCACTGCAGCTTCCTTTAGCCTCAAGCTCTTGGGTTCAAGTGATTGTCCCGCCTCCGTCTCCCAAGTCACTGGGACTATGGGCATGCACCATCACACTTGGCTAATTTTTAAATTTTTCATAGAAATGAGGTCTCACTATGTTGCTCAGGCTGGTCTTGAATTCCTGGGGTCGAGTTAGCCTCCTGCCTCCGCCTCCCAAAGTACTGGGATTACAGGCATGAGCCACCATGCTGGGCCAGGTGTTTTTTTTAAAATGACTACATCATATCATAGAATATGGAGCAATCCTCTATTGACGGACACAGGGTTTTTTCCTTAGCTTTCACTTATTATTTTTGTTTACTTGTCTTATTAACGGTGAATGATAAAGTTATAATAGAGTTATAATAGTTATAATAGTGGGATTTCTGGGTTGAAGGGTAAACTCATTTAAAATGTTGATACATGAGGCTGGGTGTGGAGGCTCACGTCTGTAATCCCAGCACTTTGGGAGGCCAAGGAGGGCGGATCACCTGAGGTCAAGATTTTGAGACCAACCTGGCCAACATGGTGAAACCGCGTCACTACTAAAAATTCAAAAATTAGCTGGACATGGTGGCAAGCACCTGTAGTCCCAGCTACTCAGGAGGCTGAGGTCGGTGAATTGCTGGAACCCAGGAGGCAGAGGTCGCAGTGAGCCAAGATTGTGCCACTGCACTCCAGCCTGGGCGACAAAGCCAGACTCAGTCTCAAAAAACAAACAAAAAAATGTTGATTCATGAGACAAAATTGCCCTCTAGGAAAGTTATACAATTTTATACCTTCACTAGAAGTGCAGAGAGGGTTGTTTCTTTATCAATCTGTTAAGCAATAGAAACATAGGCCAGGTGTGGTGGCTGACTCCTGTGATCCCAGCACTTTGGGAGGCTGAGGCAGGCAGATCATCTGGGGTCAGGAGTTCAAGACCAGCCTGGCCAACGTGGCGAAACCCCGCTTTACTAAATATACAGAAATTAGCTGGGTGTGGTGGCACATGCCTGTAATCCCAGCTACTCAGGAGGCTGAGGCAGGAGAATTGTTTGAACCCAGGAGGCAGACGCTGCAGTGAGCCGAGATGGCGCCATTGCACTCCAGACTGGGTAATGGAGTGAGACTGCCTCAAAAAAAAAGCAATAGAAACAATCTCATTGTTAGTTTTATTTGTATCGTATTTCTGGATTACTAATGAGGTTAAACATATTTTCATATGTCTATTGACCACTCAGAATTCTTTTCTAAATTATCCATTCTTATTTTCTTTTCATTTTCTTTTTTTTTTTCTTTTTTGAGACAGTCTTCCTCTGTCACCCAGGCTGGAGTACAGTGGCAATGGCGCGATCTCAGCTCACTGCAGCCTCCACCTCCCAGACTCAAGCCATCCTCCCACTTCAACCTCCTGAGTAGCTAGGAGCACAGGCACATGCTACCACACCTGGCTAGTTTTCGTATTTTTTTGTAGAGACAGGGTCTCACCACGTTGCCCAGGCTTGTCTCAAACTCCTGGGCTCAAGCAATCTGCTCAACTCAGCCTCCCAAAGTGCAGGGATTACCATGCCTGGCCTCCCTGCTGATTTTAACGGTCTTCGTTAGCATATACTAAATCCCCATATAAAAAAAGAAAAAATAAAAAGAAACAAACAAAAAAATCCCCATATATATTTAAATCTGCCTCTGGACTCCATTCTTTCCTTTCCTATTTCTGTACCAACTGCATATTGCTTTAATGTGCATAGGTTAAAAAAAATTCTAATATCTGGTAGGGGTACTCCTTTAAAAATAGTTTGTTTGAGACAGGCTCTCACTCTGTCACCCAAGCTGGAGTGCAGTGGCGTGATTTCAGCTCACTGCCACCTCCATCTCCCAGGTTCAAGCTATTCTTCTGCCTCAGCCTCCCGAGTAACTGGGATTACAGACGCATGTCACCACAACCAGCTAACTTTTGTATTTTTTGGTAGAGACAGTGTTTCACCACGTTAGCCAGGCTGGTCTCGAACTCCTGACCTCAAGTGATCTGCCCACTTTGGCCTCCCAAAGTGCTGGGATTACAGGCGTAAGCCACTGTGCCAAGCCAAATAGTTTTATTTTATTTTATTTTATTGTTACTTTTTTTTTTTTTTGAGACCAAGTCTCTTTCTGTCGCCCAGGCAGGAGTGTAGTGGCGCCATCTCAGCTCACTGCAACCTCCGCCTCCTGGGTTCAAGCTATTCTCCTGCCTCAGCCTTCAAAGTAGCTGGGACTACAGGCGTGCGCCACCAGACCCAACTAATTTCTATATTTTTAGTAGAGACAGGGTTTCACCATGTTGGCCAGGCTGGTCTCAAATTCTTGGCCTCAGGTAATCCGCCCACCTCAGCCTCCCAAAGTGATGGGATTACAGGTGTGAGCCACCACACCTGGCCTATTTCTAAATTTGTATAAATTTTTAAATTGAGGTGAAATTGTAGCATAAAGTTAACCATTTTAAAGTGAACAATTCAGTGATATTTAGTACATTCACAGTGCATGTAACCATCACCTCCATCTAGTTCCAAAGCATTTTCATCACCCCAAAAGGAAGCTCTATATTCATTAGGCAGTTTTTCCCATTTCACCCGCTCCACACATTTTTAACACATAAAAAATAAACTTGTTATAAAATCCCAAGCTTCAGGTTTACCAGGTATTAAGGAAGCTTAAAAATCAAGTCCCAGTTCAGAATCATACAGAAGGTTTTCCAGATTTAGATCATCCTCCGGCAGGGTGTCTGCATTCTCCAAGCATGATTCTACATCCCCAGTAGCCCAAGACTCAACTTGGATTCTGAAAATTTGCTGCTAAATTGCTTTGTGATTTTTCTCAACTGTCTATGACTTCTGTTGTCTCTTAAACAACCTTGTTTTTATTGTTGTTGTTGTTAATGTTTTTTGTTTGTTTTTGAGACAGGGTCTCTCTCTGTCACCCAGGCTGGAGTGCAATGGTGCAGTCGAGGCTCACTGCAGCCTCCACCTCCCGGGCTCAATCAATCCTCCTGCCTTAACCTCCCAAGCAGCTGGGACTACAGGTGCATGCCACTATGCCTGGCTAATTTTTTATTTTTATTTTTAGTAGAGATGAGGTCTCACTATGTTGCCCAGGCTGGTCTCAAACTCCTGGACTCAAACAATCCTTCTGCCTCAGCCTCCCAAAGTGCTGGGATTACAGGTGTGAGACACTGTGTCCAGCCTTGAACAATCTTGCAAACCTGCTACTTTTTTTTCTTTTCCCCTGCCCACCCATCCATAGCATCTGGCACTGGCTTTGCACCATCACATGCCCATCAAATTATTGTTGATTGATTGCTTTCAAAATTTCCATATTAGAACCTCAGCAGCATGTCAGGAGACTGTCTGGAGCATGATTTAAGTGGGTGTTGAATTAAGAAATTCAACACACTGTATCTTACATTCAGATAATATGACACTACTGGCTGCCATTTATTTAAGTGCCTATTAATTTTCATACCCTACAAATGGTTTTATTTAATTCTTATAACAATCTCATGTGGCGGAAGCTTACTGATGATATTCACAGAGGTTAAGTGACTTGCCTAAAGTCCCTGGGCTTAATTGTCAGAGCCAAGCTTTGAACCCAGTTTTGTCTGACTACACAGCACTTTCTAACATGCTATATTGCCTCCACATATTTTCTCCATCAAAGCCCATCCATCATGTTATCCAGGTTTGTTTTTACTTCATTGTCATAGTCATGTTTGCCTGGAGGGAGCATCCAATCCCTCCTGCTGAGGTATATGATGGAGATACTCAGGAAGCACCACAGAATCATTGCTTCTCTCACAGGTGACCTTACTTCCTGCCCTGGCCAAGCTATCAGGAATCAAGTTAATTCCTCGCTTTACTATATTCTAGATAGTAAACCACAACCGCTTTACTATGTTCTAGATAGTAAACCGCGCTGGGCCAGCGTGGTGGCTCATGCCTGTAATCCCAGCACTTTGAGAGGCCAAGTAGGAGGCATTCCTTGAGTCCAGGAGTTCAAGACCAGCTTGGGCAACATAGGGAGACCCTGTCTCTACAAAAAATAACAAAAAATTAGCTGGGCATTAGGCATGCATCTGTGGTCCCAGCTGAGGTGGGAGGATCACTTGAGCCCAGTTACTTGAGCCAGGGAAGTCGAGGCTGCAGTGAGCTGTGATTGCCTCACTGCAGTCTGGCCTGGGCAACAGAGGGAGACCCTGTCTCAAAAAAAAAAAAAAAAAAAGTGTGCTGGATGGAGTCCCATACTGTCTGGCCCACGTGTTATAACTGTCGCCTTAGCTAGAGCTGGAGCAAGAATATGGAATTGAAGCCAGGCTCAGCCTCCACTGTAAGGATGGGAGACATTATTTTCCTAAGGAAGAGAATCCCAGTGAGTGCCTGTGAGTTCCATCTCTTCCCAATCTGCCCATACTTGGCCTCCTCCTATTTCCTGTCTTCTAAAAATGTATGAAATTCAGGGATGTTACAGAGTGCTATTTGGAGAAATTAAGTTTAAATGAATCAGAAACACATGGATTGGCTTTCCCTCAGAAGAGACTCACATTTTAAAACGGAAAGGAAAATATATGGGACGAAGACCAGATGGGATTTTAAGTATGGAAGAAGGGTTGGATTGTTTGAGCAAATCCTAATCAGTTGGGCACACCCAGCTCTAGCTCCCCTTCACAGCTGCAGAAAGACAGGTCACCTCCGGGATGGTACGGTCCTGGATGTGTGTTCTCAGAGGACAGAGGCCCTGGATGTGGAATTAGAAGGCATGAGTTCATGATGAAGCAATGTCACTTAGAAGCTCTTATGGCCTTGCTACTGGGCATTTGGCCCTTGTAAATTTTCTTATCTGGCCGGGCGTGGTGGCTCATGTGTGTAATTCAGCACTTTGTGGGGCTGAGGCGACCATTTTGCTCGAGCTCAGGAGTTCGAGACCAGCCTAGGTAACATGGCAATCCCCCTTCTTTACAAAAAATACAAAAATTAACGGGGTGTGGTGGTGTGCACCTGCAGTCCCAGCTACTCGCTCAGAAGGCTGAGGTGGGAGGATGGCTTGAGCCTGGGGGACGGAGGTTGCAGTGAGCTGAGATTGCACCACTGTACTCCAGCCTGGGCAACATAACAAGACCCTGTCTCAAAAAAAAATTTTTTTTCTTATCTGCTTTAAAAAAGGGGGAGGAGTTTATAATAACATCTTTACTATCTGCTTGTACGGCTTTTGTGACATCATGGTTCCAGTTTGCCAAAAACTATTAAGCCATTATTGTAATTTAGCTGCATAATAAAGACTTTGAGGAGGGTAATAAGTGATGAGAATGACCACATTAGGGCAAGTAGGTTGACAATTTATAAAATGGCTTTAAGACTTTTCCTTCAAGGGAATGTTAGTGTAAGTGCTAACATCAATAACTGGTTTTTGTTAGGTGATCCTTATCAGCCCAGCCTTCTAGGTCACAGTCATTCAGTCAATAATGCCACTTTTAGATGACTTGCATGCAGGAACCCAGCCTCTGGTGCTACATATGAGTATGTTTGGGAGTGGGGTAGTGGTGGGGATATGGAGCACTGTGACGATGAGCAAGAAAAATAAATGCTAGAAGGATGCTTAGAAATAATTATGTCCAGTTTCCTCCTTCTCCAGATTAGAAAACTGTTAGCTAGGCACGGTGGCTCATGCCTGTAACCCCAGTGCTTTGGGAAGTTGAGAGGGGAGGATGGCTTGAGGTTAGGAGTTTGAGACCAGCCTAGGCAACATGGAGAAAGCCCTGTCTTTACCAAAACAACTTTTTTTTAAGTTTTTTTTGGACAGGGTCTCACTCCATTGCCCAGGTTGAAATGCTGTGGCATGACCACCGCTCACTGCAGCCTGGACTTCCTGAGCTCAGGTGTTCTCCCACCTCAGCCTCCTGAGTAGCTGAGACTACAGACGTGTGCCATGGCCAGCTAATTTTTTCTGTATTTTTTGTAGAGATGGGGTTTCACCATGTTGCCCAGGCTGGCCTCAAACTGCTAACCTCAAGTGATCCTCCTGTCACAGCCTCCCAAAATGCTAGTGAAATGGGAAAAGTTCCCTTGTCCCCCTTGCAGGGCATGCAATAGGGGTGTGGCTCGCTTCTTCAGTGCCCCGCTGCTCAAACTTCTAGGGGAGGCATACAGACAGGCAGGCTGTGGGGCTCCGGCCCTACCGCAGTGTCCAGGGGTGAATGCTTACAGCTCCTGGAGCCCCACTGGGCACATGTTCCACGGTGCTCTTTCAGGTTTGCCGTCGATAGATGGCTTGTCTTACCAGCTCAATTAGACCTTCTTCCTTGGCGCAGGGACCGAGAACAGAGGGCTGTATCCCGGGGTTCTTCCCTTGGTGTACCAGAATCGGATCACATCTGGGCTTGGAGTATGAGTGCAAGGTTTTATTGAGTGGAAGTCGCTCTCAGAAGATGGGACAGCCAGAAGGTAAATGGTTGTCGCCTAGGAATCAGGCCGCTCTGTGGCCCACGCTCTCCTCTGACTGCTCCAGCAAAACTCTGTATTGTTCTGCCTGGTCAGTGGCCTGCCAGCATACTGGTGCCTATCAGTGTGTTCCTCTCAACGCCTAGCCGCTTGTGTGTGCCTCCGCTGACGTGCCCCTCTTTAACATCCAACGGCTTGGCTTTGCCTTGCTGGGGTCTCGGGGTTTTATAGGCACAGGATGGGGGCGTGGCAGGACAGGGTGGTCTTGGGAAACACAACATTTGGGCAGGAAAACAAACATGCCTGTCCTCACCTAGGTCCGTGGGGGTGGCGCCCCAACCAGGGACCACGCCCTCCTGTACCCAGCACTTCCCTTACCCCTTTCCGTATCATTTAAAGGCACCACACACTTCCCTTCCCAGTACTTACTTATCAATTTCAACAGAAGAGGATGATTTCCTGGGTTCTCACTTTTTCTCCCTGACTCAGGGTACCAGCCCAGTGTCTAAAGGCTCTTCGGGGTGGTAGTGGGCAGTGTTTTTCTTCCTCTCTCTCCTCTGATTGGGACAGAAATGTCTTACTCGCCTGAGTGAGCAGGGCACACACGCAGGCGGGCTCTCTCTCCAGCCCGCTTTGAAGCCCACTAATTAGGGCTTGGGCTGTTGCAGCTGGCTTCCCCTGCGCCTCCCCTGCCCCTGCCCCTGACGCTGCCCCTGCCTCCCAGTCTGAGAGCTCCTCCTCTGCTGCCTTGTCTTCCACGGCCCGGCCCGACTCGTGGCTCTGCCAAGCCATCCGGCAAGGCCCCGGGATCTGAGGCCTGGAAGGGCCAAGGCGAAAGCAACCGAGAAGGGACAAGATGAGGCGTGGGACATGGAGCGAGCCTACAGACCACGGGGTTTCTAGAAGACTGCCTCTTTCTGGAAACTCTCATTCATAAGGAAGCCTGGAAGAGAGCCGGCCTGGGCTAGGGACTGAGCCGTGGGCACTTTGTTTGAAAGCCAAAGCTTTCTGAAGGCTCCAGCCTCCCAGCCTGGCCCTTATAATTAGCCCCAATCAAAGTGTTTATGTCGGGGCCTACTGCGGAACTCAGGGCCCCATGATTTCATTCCAAACCTGGGGGGAGGAGAGGGGAGTGAGAGGGAGTTTTGTTGGGACAAAGAAAACAGAGGGATGGGTAAGAAAGTTGGTGAGGGAAGAGGAGGCTGTCCTGGAGCAGGGAGGACAATCAGCCTCCGTTTGGCCATCAGCACAGGGGTCAGGAATCCACCTAGAGGAGCTGGTGCCCCAGCATCCTGACCTGGGCCCGGCCTGCCTGCCTTCTGGGCAGGCTCTGTGGGTGGGTGGGCTTGTGCCAATCGGAAATGGCTCGGATATAATTAACCCAACTAATCACCAGCCTCAGCCCTGTGGGAGGGGAGGGTACAGCCCATAGCCACAGCCCCTCAAGGAAGCTCCCATCTCCCCATGCTCCCTCCTCTGACTGGGGCCTGGGGTGTTCCAGGCTCTGCAGCTGCTTTGGATGGTAGAGTTAGAGGGCGGGCAGGGAAGGGATGTGGGAAGAGACATGTTGCTTATTCTTATCTCTGTCCTCAAGGGGGATGTGACGGGAGGGAGTGTGCCTGAGTGTGTGAGCTGGCAAGGGTGGGTGGGGGGTGACTGAAGGGATTGTAGGGGAGGGCTTGGGGAGAGACTCCCAGCCATGGCTCCCAGGTGGCACTGGCTGTGTCCCACACTCAGCACTGCCCTCCTGTCTAGCCCTCCCGGGGAACTCTCCGGGGTGGGATACAGCTTGTAGGGAATTCTGTGTACTGGGTTTAGTGTCCTGGGCGGGGCAGGTGGAATGTGGGGTCTGAGTTCATATCTCCCTTGCGCACAGTCCTGCGAGGCCTCCAAGGGGTATCCCAACACCCTTCCTCCCTCAGCATGTGAAGCTTTCCAGGATCTGGACCTGGCTCCTCTCTCCAGTTTCACTTCCCTGCACTTCTGGGCTCCAGCCTTGGGACTCTCACCTTCTCAGACCAACCATACCAGTGGCCTGAATGCTCTTCCCTTCCTCTGGTCTGAACATTAACTACCAGTAGCCTCAGAACTTGCCTCAGGTCAGGTGGCCCCTCTACAGTCAGCCACACCCCTGTCCAACCCTCTGACACTCTCTGTCCCTAGCATCGTGTTCTCACTTGCCAGAGCACGTCACATTCTTTTTAGTTATTTGTTGCCTTTCTTCAGTGTGACCTCCTGAAGGAAAGTCTGTGTTTGGTGTGTCTTTTGTCTCTGTATATCAGAACCTAGCAAGATTCCTGGCACATATGGGTGCCCAAGATCATAGGCTCAGGAGCCAGGCTACCAGGGCTTGAATTCTGCCTCAGCCACTGCTAGCTGTTGACCTTGAGCAAGTTCATTCACCTCTCTGTATTATGTGTAAATGAGGATGTAATTAATTGTACTTACCATGTAACTAGTTTGAGGATTAAATAAACTAAATAAAGTGTTTAAAATAATGTTCAGCACATAGTAAACTCTTAGTAAAGTCTTGCTGGGCTTATTCATTCATGTGTTGGCTCAGTGGATGTGTCTTTAGTACTCACCATGAGTTAGGCACTTGCTAAGCTCAAAAGAGGCACAAATGCAGCCCCTGCCACATGCAACTTCCTATCATTGAATGAATACATGGATAAGTATTTGGTTTGGTACTTGTAGGTTTATTATATGTTTTCTTAAACAAATTCATAAATGTTTGAGAATGTGTCCAGCTCAAATATGGCATCATTATGTATCTATTTGGATGGCATAAAACAAGCAATGAGGTGGGGGTAATTCCCTATAAATCTGACAGATGGGTCGGATGTGGTGGCTCATGCCTGTAATCCCAGCACTTTGGGAGGCCAAAGCAGGCGGATGACGAGGTCAAGAGATTGAGACCATCCTGACCAACATGGTGAAACTGTCTCTACTAAAAATACAAAAATTATCTGGGTATGGTGGCGTGCGCCTGTAGTCCAAGCTACTCTGGAGGCTGAGGCAGGAGAATCGTTTGAACCTCGGAGGCGGAGGTTGCAGTGAGCCAAGATCGCACCACTGCACTCCAGCCTGGCGACAGAGCAAGACTCCGTCTCAAAAACAAAACAAAACAAAAACCTGACAGATACAATGGTGTTTGGGGCCTGTGGAAAAGCTTGTCCGGGGCAGAAGATCTTGGAAACCTCCTGCCCAATCTTCACTGTTAATGAGAATGTCAAAAAAAAGATTTTTTTCTACAAAGCAGAATAATTACTCTCATAGAAATATACAATAATCATGTCAAAATTTTTATTTAACTCATTAATTAGTGAAGGAACCAGTAAGATGTTACAGTCAGTTCAAAGGACAATCCAAAGAGCAGAGACATATTTAGGCCATTCAGAATGATGAAATAGGCTGGGCGTTGTGGCTCACGCCTGTAATCCCAGCACTTTGGGAGGCCGAGGCAGGTGGATCACTTGAGGCCAGGAGTTCAAGACCAGCCTGGCCAACATGGCAAAACACTGTCTCTACTAAAAATACAAAAATTAGCCAGGCATGGGGGTGCATGCCTGTAATCCCAGCTACTCGGGAGTCAGAGGGATGAGAATCACTTAAGCCTGGGAGGCGGAGGTTGCAGTGAGCCACGTTCGCACCATTGTACTCCAGCCTGGGTGAACGGAATGAGACTCTGTCTCAAAAAGAAAAAAAAAAAAGAATGATGAAGTAGCAACCTGGGCAACATAGTGAGACCCTGTCTCTACCAAAAATTTAAAAAATTAGCCAGGCATGGTGATGTGCACCTGTAGTCCCAGCTACTCAGGAGATTGAGGCTGCAGTGAGCTAAGATCATGCCTCTGCACTCCAGCCTGGGTGACAGAGCAAGACCCTGTCTTAGAACAAAACAAACCAAACAAAAAGAGTGATTAAGTAGGCAGGGCACAGTGGCTCACATCTGTAATCCCAGCACTTTGACAGACCAAGGTGGGAGGATCACTTGAGCCCAGGAGTTCAAGACCAGCCTGGGCAACATAGTGAGATCCAAAAAATAATCTACAAAAAATTTTATCTACAAAAAATAATTTTAAAAAGTTAGCCAAGGATGGTGATGCACGCCTGCAGTCCCAGCTACTCAGAAGGCTGAGGCAGGAGGATCACTTGAGCATGGGAAGTCGAGGATGCAGTGAGCCATGATCGCACCACTGTACTCCAACCTTGGCAACAGACCTGTCTCAAAAAAAAAAAAAAAAGATGAAGTAAATCTGCTTAATAGATGCCAAATTGGTCAATAACCACTGAGCAATAATCAATTGCATATGCACCAGGCGATTCACATTTCTATGGACAAGAATTATTTCCATTGACTGGGTGGTAAAATAGCTCGACGACAATAAAACTAGAAAATAACACACAAGGACAGACAATAATCTTTTTGACCATATCGGAGTCTTTCACAACTTTCCTTGAAAAGAAGTTCTGTACTCAGGTATTTCAAGATGATAAGTGCCACTCACCTCTTTCAAAGAGCTTTAGTGTCAGTAGGGAGCCCAGGGCCATCCGGAGAGAGCTGGGAATCTGCCCACAGTCTCAGGCAGGAATAGCCTTTGTCATCTATTCTTCCCCACCCCAGCACTCTGCCTCCTGTCTCCCTCTCTTCCTCTTTCCCATTCCACCACCATGTCCCGTCAAGCTGTGCAGGCAATATATTCACCCCTCTACGTGGTCGTCACCATTTATTTTATTTATTTTATATATTTTTTTATTTTATATTTTATTTTATTTTGTTTTATTTATTTTTGAGACAGAGTTTGGCTCTGTTGCCCAGGCTAGAGTGCAGTGACAGGAGCTTGGCTCACTGCAACCTCTGCCTTCCAGGTTCAAGTGATTCTCCTGCCTCAGCCTCCCAAGTAACTGGGATTACAGATGCACGCCACCATACCCAGTTAATTTTTTGTATTTTTAGTAGAGACGGAGTTTTGCCATGTTGGCCAGGCTGGTCTTGAACTCCTGACCTCAAGTGATCCGCACTCCTCAGCCTCCCAAAGTGCTGGGATTACAGGCGTGAGCCACCGTGACAGGCCTAGCCACCATTTATTGAATATCTGCACATTCTATGTGCCAGACACTTAATATTCATAATATCATTTAATGTTCTTTGTTGTTGTTGTTTTAATTGAGACAGGATCTCGCTCCATCACCCAGGCTGGATACAGTGGCGTGATCATAGCTCACTGCAGTCTTAAACTCCTGGGCTCAAGAGATCCTCCTGCCTCAGCCTCCCAAGTAGCTGGGACTACAGGCGTGTACCACCAAACCCGGCTAATTTTTAAAATTTGTTTGTAGAGTTGGGGTCTCGTTATATTGCCCAGGCTAGTCTCAAACCCCTGGGCTCAAGCAATCCTCCTGGCTTGGCCTCCCAAAGTGCTGGGATTACAGGCATGAGCCACCACACCCAGTCTCATTTAACGTTCAAAACTACAAAATGAGGGCTCTCTTTACCTCAAAGTACAATGTATTAAAATAACTGACGTTCATGAAAGCTGCTGTAAGGGCGTCAATCTGGCGAGAGTGGAGCAAAAGCAGTCAGACTCTTAACCACAATACCAGAAATAGCAAGTGTGATTATTTCTCATGCCAACTGTAATTAATTGGGTGACTACCTGGAGTACTGTGGTGAGATGGATTCTGAAGCATCCTTTTGGCTTAGTGGGAGATACTGCTGGGATCCACTAGTGATGTCTGCCATGGTCACAGAATCAAAGAATGGAAGGGTAGGCATGCAGGCCAGATTTTTGTCAGGCTTGCTTTGTGTATTGTCTCCTGCATCATCTTCTGAACATTTTACTGATGTTGCTGATGGCAGCTACTCCCTTTAAGGGCTGAATTCTCAGCATCTGGATCAGTTTTTTAGGTCTTTGCTACTCAAAGTGCGATTCCACCTGCGTTCTGGCCCCTACCCTCTACCCTTCCAACAGTGCCATCACCTGGGAGCTTGTTAGAAAAGCAGGATCTTGGGGCTGACCTCATACCTTCCGAATCAGAAGCTGCATTTTAACAAGATTCCCAGGGAATTTGCACATTCAAGTGTGAGGAGCACTAATCTTTTATTTAATTTTTTTTCAGATGGAGTTTTGCTCTGTCACCCAGGCTGGAGTGCAGTGGTGCAACCTCGGCTGACTGCCAACTCCGCCTCCCAGGTTCAAGTGATTCCCCTGCCTCAGGAGAGTAGCTGGGATTACAGGTGTAAGCCACCACATCTGGGTAATTTTTGTATTTTTAGTAGAGATGGGGTTTCACCATGTTGGCCAGGCTCGTCTCAAACTCCTGGCCTCAAGTGATCCACCCTCCTCGGCCTCCCAAAGTGCTGGGATTACAGGCGTGAACCACCGCGCCCAGCCAGGAGCACTGATCTTGGGGACTTCTTTTCTCAACTGCACCTTCCCCCACCTCAGCAGCCAGAATTATTTTCTTCCAGCAGGGTAGTGGCTCAGTCCCAGTCTAAGTATTCCCAGCAGACCCTAACACGTAACCCAATGTTTACAGACTATTTCGGACTTTGAGACATCCTCCCCAATATTAGAAAGACCCTGCAGAATTCTCTGGCTTTTCCCACTATGGGTGTGAGGGCCTGTGGGCCTGCCGGGCCCACCTCTACAACATAGAATCCTTCCCTGTTTTTGGAGACTCTGCAGAATCTCCCTGGGGCCTCAAGAATGCAGCCCAAACTTTACACTCTAGCCTTTGGGACCCTTGCCCCTTCTCATAGCAGCCCAGGGAATTGGGGTGGAGTTGGACAGAGCAAAGACACGGAGGAGAAATAGTTGCTGAATCTGGGAGCAATAGCTGTTCATTCAATCATTAGTTCAACCAGTGTTTGTTGAAAATTATTGTGTGCCAGGCACTAGTGATATGGCAATGAGTAGAGCATGGTCTCTGCTCTTGAGGAAAGTGGAGCCATTAATATATACAGATCGCCAGGCATGGTGGTTTACGCCAGTAATCCTAGCACTTTGGGAGGCCCAGGCAGGCGGATCACCTGAGGTCAAGGGGTCAAGATCAGCCTGGCCAACATGGCGAAACGCTGTCTCTACTAAAAATACAAAAATTAGCCAGGTGTGATGTCACATGCCTGTAATCCCAGCTACTCGGGAGGCTGAGGCAGGAGAATTGCTTGAATCCAGGAGGCGGAGGTTGCCGTGAACGGAGATCACACCACTGCACTGTAGCCTAGCAACAGAGTGAGACTCTGTCTAAAATAATAATAATAATAATAATAATATATACAGATCATTGCAATATCACGTGATACAAATGGCAGACACTAGGGTTGTCAGGATAAAGAGGGGGCAAGGGCATTCCATGCAGAGAGAACAGTATGGGCAAAGCTATGGAAGAATGTGGCATGATCAGGGAACGGTGAGTACGCATGGGACAGAGGATGAGTATGGGGAAGAGTGTGGCAGGACTGGTTAGACTGAGGATTTGGGCTGACCCCTGCAGAATTTAGATCTCACTTTGGCTTCCTTGGATTTGTAGAATGTGTCTGAGCCATCCAGCCTGCTCTTAGCACCAGACCTCACTTCTATACTGACTTGAGCCAGTCAGAACCAGGAGGCATTTACGCACGCACGTGCATGCACACCCCAGAGAACACATCAAAGTCAGACTCCCCAGTCAGTGACTGACTGGGTTCCATCCCAACACCCCCTGTTCACACCAGTGGGAACAGGAATGGTCAGTAAATTAACTTCCCAGGAAAAAACTCTAGGGCAGGACTCTGGGTCTCCTTGACCTGAAAAACGGATAGAAATGGAGACAGAGTTGGCTACACAGATGTACCAGATCTGCCTGTGTGAATGCCTGTGTGTGTGCATGTGGATGGATATGGGCGAGGCTATACCTGCACACCTCCAGGGAAGGGTGTGAAATGGTTGCCTCTAAATCACAGGAGATATAATCCTAATTCCTTGTCAGAGAAAGAAGGATAGACTGTTCCATCGGCATCCCTCTGGAGTTTATCCCTCCGGGAAACTTCTTTTGGGGGTCAAAAAGTGAGGAGCGTTTAATGTATAACTTCAAATTCTTTGACACTCCTCCTATTGAGAGGTAAGGTCTGTGTCTCCTTGCCTTGAATCTGGACTACTTTGACCAACGGAATATGGTGGCAGTGACTCTATGTGACATCCAAGTCTAGGTTATAAAAGCCTATGCAGGGCCAGGTACAGTGGCTCGTGCCTGTGATCCTACCATTTTGGGAGGTCAAGGTGGGAGGACTTCTTGAATCCAGGAGTTCAAGACTAGCTGGGGCAACATAGCAAGACCTTGTCTCTATCAAAATTTTTTTAATTAGCTGGGTGTGGTGACGCATGCCTGTAGTCCCAGCTACTCAGGAGGCTAAGTTGGGAGGATCACTTGAGCCCAGAGTTTGAAGCTGCAGTAAGCTGTGATTGCACCACCGCACTCCAGCCTGGAAGACAGAGCAAGACCCTGTCTCTAAAAAAAAAAAATTTGAGACCAGCTTAGGCAACATAGGGAGACCCTGTGTCTACAAAACTTAAAAAATTAGCTGGACGTGGTGGCACCCACCTGTAATCCCAGCTACTCAGGAGGTGAAGGGGGACAACTGCTTGAGCCTGGGAGGTTGAGGCTACAGGGAGAAAAAAAAAAAAAGCTCATGCAGCTTCAACCTTGTTCCTTGTAATGCTCAAACCTGTGCCCTTTGAGCTGCCTGAGCTGTCATGTAAGAAGTCAGACTATCCTTAGTCCACTATGCTAAAGAGGTCATATGGAGATGTTCTGTTTAATAGTTCTAGTTGAGTTAATAGTTCTAACATTTTTTTTTTTTTTGAGACAGAGTTTCGTTCCTGTTGCCCAGGCTGGAGTGTAATAGCAGGATCTCGGCTCACTGCAACCTCTGCCTTCTGGGTCCAAGCGATTCTCCTGATTCAGCCTCCCAAGTACCTGGGATTACAGGCGTGTGCCACCATGCCTGGCTAATTTTGTGTTTTTAGTAGAGACAGGGTTTCTTCATGTTGGTCAGGCTGGTCTGGAACTCCCGCCCTCAGGCGATCCACCCACCTCGGCCTCCCAAAGTGCTGGGATTACAGGCATGAGCCACCACGCCCAGCCAATAGTTCTAACTTTTAGCCATGCTCACTAACACAATAGACATGTAGGTGAAACTGTTTTGAATTCTCCTGACCAGCCCATCTGCCAGCTGAATATCATCAAGTGTCCTTATCAACACCTTGTGGAGTGTGGAGTGGAAGAATCTCCCAGCCAAGCCCTGCCCAAATTCCTGACACATAAAATCGTGAGATATAATAAAACAATTGTTGTTTTAAGCTACTAAATTTTGGGGTACTTTGTTATGCAGGAATAGACAACTGAAACAAATGGTAATAATAATTATTAAGCTATCGCTGAGTGCAGTGGCTCACACCTGTAATCCTAGCACCATGGGATGCTGAGGTGGGAGGACTGCTTGAGGCCAGGAGTTTGAGAGCAGCCTGGGCAACATAGCAAGACCTCGTCTGTACTCAAAAAAAAAAAAAAAAAAAATTGGCTGGGCGCAGTGGTTCACGTCTGTAATCCCAGCATCTTGGGTGGCTGGGGCAGGCAGACCAAGAGGTCAGGAGTTCGAGACCAGCCTGGCCAACATGGCGAAACTCTGTCTCTACTAAAAATACAAAAATTAGCCAGGTGTGGTGGTGGGCGCCTGCAATCCCAGCTACTCAGGAAGCTAAGGCAGGAGAATCGCTTGAACCTGGGAGGCAGAGGTTGCAATGAGCCGAGGTCGCGCCGTTGCACTCCAGACTCAGTGACAGAGCACGACTCCATCTCTAAATAAATAAATAAATAAAATTAGCCAGGTGTGGTGGTGCACACTTGTAGTCCCAGCGCCTCAGGACGTTGAGGTAGAAGGATTGCTTGAGCCAGGAAGGGTTGAGGCTACAGTGAGCCATGATCAGGCCACTGCACTCCAGCCTGGTGACACAGCAAGACACTGTCTAAAAAAAAAAAATTAAGTTTATATATGTGGCACTGTTTTAAGTGTTGGACATGTATTAACTCATTTGTTCCTCAGAAGATGAAGTAGAGCTTGCTGGGCGCAGTGGCTCGCGTGTGTAATCCCAGCACTTTGGGAGGCCCAGGCGGGCAGATCACCTAAGGTTGAGAGTTCGAGACCAGCCTGACCAACATAGAGAAACCCTGTCTCTACTAAAAATACGAAATTAGCTGGGCGTGGTGGTGCATGCCTGTTAACCCAACTACTTGGGAGGCTGAGGCAGGAGAATTGCTTGAACCCGGGAGGCAGAGGTTGTGGTGAGCCAAGATCACACCATTGCACTCCTGCCTGGGTGACAAGAGCGAAACTGTCTCAAACAAAAAACAAACAAACAAAAAACCACTACTAATTTTGGGGCCGGGCATGGTGGCTCACACCTGTAATTCCATGTTGGTCAGGCTGGTCTTGAACTCCTGGGCTCAAGCGATCTACCCATCTTGGCATACCAAAGTGCTATGAGCCACTGCACCTGGCCACCTATTGTGGTTTTGATTTGCATTTCCCTAATGATTAGTGATGTTGAACATTTTTTCATTTGTTTATTGGCCATTTGTATATGTTCTTTACAGAAATATCTTTTCAATTCCTTTGCCCATTTTTATTTATTTATTTATTTATTTATTTTTGAGATGGAGTTGCTCTGTTGCCCAGGCTGGAGTGCAGTGGTGCGATCTCGGCTCACTGCAACCTCCGCCTCCAGGGTTCAAGCTATTCTCCTGCCTCAGCCTCCCGAGTAGCTGGGATTACAGGCACATGCCACCACGCCTGGCTCATTTTTGTATTTTTAGTAGACACAAGGTCACCATGTTGACCAGGCTGGTCTCGAACTCCTGACCTCCTGGTCTGCCCACCTCGGCCTCCCAAAATGCTGGGATTACAGGCGTGAGCCACCGCACCTGGCTCCTTTGCCCATTTTTAAATCAAGTGGGCTTTTTTGTTGTTGAGTTTTAGGAGTTCTCTATATATTGTGGCTATTAATCCCCTACCAGCTATATGATGTGCAAATATTTTTCTCATTCCGTGGGTTACCTTTTTACTCTGTTGATATTGTCTTTTAATGCACAAAAATTTTACACTTTTATAATGTCACATCTAATTTATCAATGTTTTCTTTTGTTGTCTGCGTCTTTAACGTCATACCAAAAAACCATTGCCAAATCCAATGAAGTGAAGCTTCTGCTTACATTTAGGTCTTACATTTATGTCTTTGATCCATTTCTTTCTTTT
The DNA here is from genome assembly GCF_009828535.3 of Hylobates moloch. Classification (NCBI taxonomy): domain Eukaryota; kingdom Metazoa; phylum Chordata; class Mammalia; order Primates; family Hylobatidae; genus Hylobates; species Hylobates moloch. The sequence continues at coordinate 28,220,224 of NW_026652285.1, read as the reverse complement.
TTTCTTTCCTTTTTTTGAGACGGAGCCTTGCTCTGTTACCCAGGTTGTTGGAGTGCAATGGCTCGATCTCAGCTCACTGCAATCTCCGCCTCCCAGGTTCAAGTAATTCTCCTGCCTCAGCCTCCTGAGTAACTGGGAATACAGGCACGCACCACCATGCCCAACTAATTTTTGTATTTTTAGTAGACAGGTGGTTTCGCCATGTTGGTCAAGCTGATCTCGAGCTCCTGACCTCAGGTGATCCACTGGCCTTGGCCTCCCAAAGTGCTGGGATTACAGGCATGAGCCACTGCGCCTGGCCCTTTGATCCATTTCTAGTTAAATTTTGTATATGATGTATAAGGGTCCAACTTCATTCTTTTGTGTGTGGCTACCCAGTTTTCCAACTCCACTTGTTGAGAAGACTATCCTTTCCCCATTGAATGGTCTTGCCACCCTTGTCAAAAATAATTTAACTATGTATGTAAGAGTTTATTTCTGGGTTATCTATAATTAACTCAGTTTTGAACACATATACTTTGAGGAGGAGTTATCTAGTAGGCAGTTGCAAATGTGGTTGTGATGCAGACAAGAGTTGGGAGCTAGAGCTGTAGGTTTGGGCTGACCTCTGGAGGGCTTATGTTATAGACGGAGACAGAATCATACACAAATAGCTGTGATCTACCAGAGGTCAACTTACATGCTATCTGGCTGTGAGCAAAGGGCCATGAAAAGAAAGACAGAGGAGCAGTTAATCCATAATGGCGAGTAGGAGTTCAATAAGGAAAAGGCAATAATAGCTGATCTCTCTGTGGACTGTTACACCCATACAGGTAAACAGCGCATGGAACGGCAGGGCATGGTGGCTCACACCTGTAATCCCAGCACTTTGGGAGGTTAAGGTAGATGGATTGCTTGAGCTTAGGAGTTCAAGACCAGCCTGGGCAACGTGCTGAAACCCCATCTCTACCAAAAATACAAAAATTAGCCGGGCGTGGTGGTGCGTGCCTGTGGTTCCAGCTATTCAAGAGGTTGAGGTGGGAGTATCACTTGAGCCAGGGAGGTCAAGGCTGCAATAAGTCAAGACTGCACCACTGCACTCCAGCCTGGGTGACAGAGTGAGACCTTGTTTCAATAATAATAATAATAATAATAATTTAACAACAAATAAAAAAAAGTACAAGGAAGCATGCATTGTGTGGTGGATGTGGGGAGAGAGGGCACGAAGAAAGGGAGACAGACCTGGAAGGACGACTGGGGGCGCAGATAGAAGAACGCTTTAATGTGAGGTCAAGGAGTCTGGGCTTTAAGCGTAGTAATGGAAAATCCAGTGAAGGCTTTGGGAGGGAATGGGAAGTGCATGAAGAGTGATGAGCAATTTTTTTGCAGTACTTTCCTCCTATCAATATAAACCAGTTTCCTCACTCACTTGCATGCACACGTGTGTACACACACGTGTGACACTGCTTTTTCTGCCTAGATCCCAGTTCCACGTCTTAGTCCTAGATTGTAACTGCTTTATCACTCTCACCCAACTAGGCAGTTGACTTGAATTTACAGCCAAATTTTTTTTTTTTTTTGAGACGGAGTCTTGCTCTATCACCCAGCCTGGAGTACAGTGGCGCAATCTCGGCTCACTGCAACTTTCACCTCCTGGGTTCAAGCAATTCTCCTGTCTCAGCATCCCAAGTAGCTGGCATTACAGGCGTGCACCACCATGCCTGGCTAATTTTTGTATGTTTAGTAGAGATGGGGTTTCACCATGTTGGCCAGGCTGGTCTCGAGCTCCTGAGCTCAGATGATCCACCCACCTTGGCCTCCCAAAGTGCTGGGATTACAAGCCATAAGCCACCGTGCCTGGCCTAAATAATTTTATTTATTCCTTTAAAAATTCTTTCCTTCGTTTTTTCCTTCCTTTCTTTCGAATTTCTTATTGAAATAACATAGACTAAAATGCGTAAAGTGCTTTTTAAAAATTTTTTTGAGACAGGGTCTTGCTCTGTCACCCAGGTTGGACTGCAGTGGTATGAACACAGCTCACTGCAGTCTCAACCTCCTGGGTTCAAACGATCCTCCCGCCTTAGCCTCCCAAGTAGCTGGGACCACAGGCATGTGCTACCATGCTCAGCTTTCTGAAAAAAATTTTTTTTGTAGAAATGAGGGTCTTGCCGTGTTGCCCAGGCTGTAAAGTGCATTTAAGTTTTAAGTACAGCTTAATAATTTTTTTTTTGAGATGGAGTTTCATTCTTGTTGCCCAGGCTGGAGTGCAATGGTGCGATCTCAGGTCACCACAACCTCCGCCTCACGGGTTCAAGCGATTCTTCCGCCTCAGCCTCTCGAGTAACTGGGATTAGAGGCATGTGCCACCACGCCTGGCTAATTTTGTATTTGTAGTAGAGACAGGGTTTCTCCATGTTGGTCAGGCTGGTCTCAAACTCCCAACCTCAGGTGATCCGCCCACCTCGGCCTCCCAAAGTGCTAGGATTACCGTGCCCAGCCAGCTTAATTAATTTTTACATGTGTCTACACTCATGTAAACACTATCTAAGTAACCAGAGAGAACATTTTGCTCCTGCTACCTTCCAGTGAGTACTGTGCTAGAGGTAACCACTATTCTGACTTTTATCACTGTTGATTAATTTTGCCTGTTACAAAACTTCTAGAAAAGAAATCATGTAATGGTTGTATCTCTTTCGTATCTAATGTCTATGATATTTATTCACATGGTTGAGTCCACATGGCCACATAATTCCTTACAGTAAAACTCCCCACTTCATATTCCAAAATTAGCTTCCTGACCTGCTGCAGCTTTTAAACCAACTTACCTTTCTTCTCTTTCTCTCTCCTCCTTTTCTTTCTTCCTCCCTCTCCTTTTCTTTCTTCCTCCCTCTCCTTTTCCTCCCTCCATCAGTAAGTAGTAAGCACCTTTGCATGGGTGTTTGGGAAGTAGCAGGGAGCATCACAGTCTTGGTTCCTGCCCTGTTGGAAGTGTATGCTATGGTGGGAGGGACAGGTGAAGAACCACAATAGAGTGTGAGGCTGGGTGTGGTGCCTCAACCTGTAATCCCAGCACTTTGGGAGGCCAAGGCGGGAGGATTACTTGAGCTCAGGAAATCGATACCAGTCTGGGCAACATAGCAAGACCTCATCTCTACTAAAAATTTAAAAACTCAGCCTGGCATCATGGTGCACATCTGTGGTCCAGCTACTCAGGAGGCTGAAGCAGGAGGATTGCTTGAGCCCAGGAGTTCAAGGCTGCAGCAAGCTATGATCGCACCACTGCACTCCAGCCAGTGCAACAGAATGAGACCTTGTCTCAACAAAACAAAACAAAACAGGCCAGCACAGTGGCTTATTTCTGTAATCCTAGCACTTTGGGAAACCAAGGCCAGTGGATCCCTTGTGCCCAGGAGTCTGAGACAAGCCTGGGGAACATGGTGGAATCCTGTCTCTACAAAAGAATACAAAACATTAGCCAGTGTGGTGGCATGCACCTGTAGTCCCAGCTACTCAGGAGGCTGAGGCAGGAGGATCAACTGAGCTCAGGAGATCGAGGCTGCAGTGAGCCGAGATTGTGCCACCGCACTCCAGCCTAGGTGACAGAGTGAGACCCTGTCTCAAACAAACAAACAAAAAGACAGTAGCATGTGATGAGCAGAATGCTAGAAAAGTCAAGGGCACTATGGGAACTTGTAGAAGAGACATCAAACCCCAACTTTATGGACCATGAAGGACTTCCTGGAGGAAACACCTGAGCCGAGACCTGAAGAATAGAGTGTTGTCAGCAGTCACCTGTGCAAAAGCTGCAAGCAAGAGAGCATTTGTACTTTCAAGGAAATGCAAGAAATTCAGAGAAGTTCGGCTCGACTGGAACATAGAGCGCAAAATTGAGAAGAGTGCCTGCAGGGCCAGGCGGGGCAGATCTTGAAAGGTATCTAAGCTCCATTGAGAGTCCGCATTTTATCCCGGGAGCCATGGACCATCACTGAGGAGTTTCCAGTAGAAGAGTGACACAGTGAGGATCTGGTTTATTTTATTTATTATTAAATTTGATTTTGAGTCAATTGTTTTGTGTGTGTGGGGTTTTGTTTTGTTTTGTTTTTTCAGACAGGGTCTCCCTCTGTTGCCCAGGTTGGAGTGCAGTGATGTACTGCTCACTGCAGCCTTGACCTCCTGGGCTCAGGTGATCCTCCCCCATCAGCCCCCACCCTCCCTCCACCATGTAGCTGGGACTACACCACCATGGCCAGCTAATTAAAAAAAAAAATTTGTAAGGCTGGGTGCGGTGGCTTATGCCTGTAATCCCAGCTACTCGGGAGGCTGAAAATGAGAATTACTTGAACCCAGGAGGCAGAGGTTGCAGTGAGCCAAGATTGTGCCACTGCACTCCAGCCTCAGTGACAGAGCAAGACCCTGTCTCCAAAAATAAAATAAAATAAAATAATCTAAATGATTTTTTTTTTTTTTTTTAGAGACAGGGTCTCCCTGTGTTGCCCAAGTTGGTCTCAAACTCCGGGGGCCCAAACGATCCTCCTGCCTCGGCTTCCCAAAGTGCTGGGATTACAGGTGTGAGCCACTGCACCAGGCCCTAAAAGTCATTTTAGTTTTTGCAAAGGTACACACATGGTACAAAAGAGCACATATTGAAGCACAAGTCCCCCTGACTCTCCTGTCCCCGGCCACCCAGCACCCCACAGGCGTAGCCTTTGGAATGCTCATTCTGGCTGCAAGTTGAAAAGCAACATGGTATTGAAGCAGGAGTGAAAACAGGAGACCCTTTAGGAAGGTGTGGAGTATTCTGGGTAACAGCGGATGGTAGTGACTGTGAGAATGATTTTACACTCTAGGAGGCCAAGGCGGGTGGATCACTTGAGGTCAGGGGTTCGATACCAGCCTGGCCAACATGGTGAAACCCCATCTCTACTAAAAAAAAACCTACAAAAATTAGCCGGGCATGGTGGCATGCCTCTGTAATCCCAGCTACTCAGGAGGCTGAAGCAGGAGAATTGCTTGAACCCGGGAGGTGGAGTTTGCAGTGAGCCAAAATCGCCCCACTGCACTCCAGCCTGGGAAACAGAGCGAGACTCTGTCTCAAAAAACAAAGAAACAAACAAACAAACCAAAAAGAAAAGAAAACAGAAAAGAAAAGAGAAAAAGAATGATTTGAGAGACATGGAGGAGGCATCAATAACAGAACCTGAGGGCTGACTGGACATGGGGTATAGGAGAAGAAGAAGGACGACACTCCAGAGAGGAGATAGTGCTTCAGTGTGCCAAGGAGGAACAAAAGGGGAGCCAAGTTAGGGGGATGGCGGGGTGGTCCGCGAAGATGGGCCACCAGCAATGCCGTCCCCTCACGCGCATGCTGCTCCGTTAGTGCATTTTCTCTCTCCTTAAATCCGGAGTGGAGCCGGGCGCCTGATTACATGCCTGTAATCCCAGCATTTTGGGAGGCCGAGGCGGGTAGATCACTTGGGTTCAGGAGTTTGAGACCAGCCTGGCCAACATGGTGAACCCCGTCTCTACAAAAAATACGAAAAATGACAAAATCCAACAAAAAATAGGTCTCTACAAAAAATACAAAAAATGAGCCAGCCGTGGGAGTGAACACCTGTAATCTCAGCTACTCGGGAGGCTGAGGCATGAGAGTGGCTTGAACCCAGGAGGCAGAGGTTGCAGTGAGCCAAGTGCGCCACTGCATTCCAGCCTGGGTGACAGAGTGAGACTCTGACTTAATAAATAAATAAATCCAGGGTGGCCTGTGATTTGCTCTGACCAATGGTGGCAGCAACACTGATACACTGATGCCCTGACAGGTGAGGTCTAGGTCTTTTTTTTTTTTTTTTTTTTTTTTTTTTTTTAAGACAGGTCTCTGTCACTCAGGCTGGAGTGTAGTGGTGTGATCATAGCTCCCTGTAACCTCTGCCTCCCAGGCTCAGGTGATCCTCCCACCTCAGCCTCCTGAGTAGCTGGGTCTACAGGCCTGTGCCACTATACCTGGCTAATTTTTCTTTCTTTTCTTTTCTTTTTTTTTTGAGACAGGGTTTTGCCATGTTGCCCAGGCTGGTCTCAAACTCCTGGCCTCAAGCGTTCCTTCCACCTGGCCTCCCAAAGTGTTGGGATTACAGGCGTGAGCCATTGCGCCCAACCTGAGGTCTAGGTCTTAAGAGACCTGACAACTTCTACTTCTTCCCTGTTGGAAGCCAGTCACCATGTAAAGACGTCTGGCCACCCTGGAGGAGAGGGAGCTATAGGGAAAAAGAGCAAGGGAGAAGCCCCAGAGGATGAGAGACTATGAAGGAAAAGAGAGAGCCCCAGCCAGCCCCCTTCTCCTCCAGCCATCCCAGCAGAGGGGCCAGATATATTTGTGAAGCATCTTGGATGCTCCAGAACCGCTGTGGCAAGCTGTCCACGCTGAACCTTGCCCAATTTGTAGAATTGTGAGCAAAGAAAAACTTGTATTATTGGCTGGGCATGGTGGCTCACGCCGTAATCCCAGCACTTTGGGAGGCCGAGGCGAGCGGATCACCTGAGGTCAGGAGTTTGAGACCAGCCTGACCAACATGGTGAAACCCCGTCTCTACTAAAAATAAAAAATAAAAAAATTAGCCAGGCATGATGGCACATGCCTGTAATCCCAGCTACTTCGGAGGCTGAGGCAAGAGAATTGCTTGAACCTGGGAAGCAGAGGTTGCAGTGAGCTGAGATCACGCCACTGCACTCCAGCCCAGCCAACAGAGCAAGACTCAAAAAAAAAAAGAAAAGAAAAGAAAAGAAAAACTTGTATTGTTGTAAGCACTCAGTTTTGGGGTGGATTATTTACTCAATAGATAACTGAAAAACGAAGGAAGTGGGGAGTAGAGGAGAGAGGCTATGGGTTCAGTTTGTTGCCTTAGGGTTCTAGACCTCAGAATTTCGCAACCATGGCCAGCTGCTTCCCTCTTCCTGTTTCCCTGCTAAGCGTCTACAGCTTTGTTGTCCAGAGCTTCAGCCTGGGAGGTTCAGGCGTCTGGTCTGCTGTTTCTCTGGTGCCCACATAAACAGCTCTAAAATTCAATAGCATGTTGGTAGTTCTGTTTCTTTGGTCAGTCTAGGGTTGATTCCAGTCCACCTCTGGTTTGTGGGAAGGATTTTTTTTCCTCTGATTTGATACCCCTGGGAGAAATGTTATTTCTTTGTATTATTCAGCTTCTATTAATAACACAAGCCTGAATACAAAGTAGGTGTTCACGAAATGCCAGATGAACAGCTGGATGAGGCTCACTTGGGTAGAGTCCTAAATGGGGTCCAATTCCTGAGTTCCCGTCCCACCCAGAGCCCTTCAGTTTCTCCATGTATGCAAAGGAGGTCTCACCTCACCATCTCCCTGCAACTCAGGAGCTGGTCCCATAGCTGGGGGGTGGGGTGGGGAGTGGAGATACAGATCAATGATGAGTTAAAGGGCTCAAATGTTGTGAGAGTGTCATTCCCCCTGTGCCTCCATGGGGAAATGGCAGGACTGCGAGGAAGCAGGTGATGTGACATGCATGGGCAGTGTGATTGATGGGGACCAAGACCTGGAGTGGTGGGTCTGCATTCCTCGGCCTGGAGAGGCCTGAGGAGGGGCCGCATGTGTTTGCTGTGTACACGTGAAAAAGAGAGTAGAGAGTAAACAGATCCTTGTTGTTTGGCTCAGTGGCCCTCTTCCCCTTCAACCCAGGACGGCCGCCAATTGAGATCACCTGCCTTTATCTGTCTCCATGTTGTGGTGTACTTGGTTTCCCTGCAGACCGGGACTCCCCAAGACAGGGAGCACATCCCTTTCTCAACTTCCTCTTCAGGGCCAGAGAGACTAGGGACCCTCTACGCAGTCCCTATAGGCTGCTCTTGGTGGTCCCTCCAGAGCCCCTTTCTTGCAGCTCTGAGAGGATGTAGCATCCTCCTGTGTCCCCCAACCCAGCTCTCATCACAGTGGAATCCAAGAAGGGACTCAGAAGAGACTCTTGTCCAATCTTCTCTTATTCAAGGGAAGGGAAGTGAAACATCTCTTATTCAAGTGATCAGGGAAGTGAAACATCCAACGTCCTGGCTGGTCTCTGGCAGAGTTGAGGCCAAGACCTACGTTTCCTAACTCCCAAGTCAGTGCCTCGGCTGCCCGCACAGCCTCCCTCAAGGCTCTCGCCTCATCAACCTCTTTTTTCTTTTGAGACAAAGTCCCACTCTGTCGCCCAGGCTGGTGTGGAGTAGCGTGATCTCAGCTCACTGCAACCTCCCCCTCCCTGGTTCAAGCAACTCTTCTGCCTCAGCCTCCCAAGTAGCTGAGATTACAGCCATGTGCCACCACGCCCAGCTAATTTTTGTATTTTTAATAGAGATGAGATTTCACCATGTTGGCCAGGTTGGTCTCAAACTCCTGACCTCAAGTGATCTGCCCGCCTCTGCCTCCCAAAGTGCTGGGATTACAGGCTTGAGCCACCACGCCTGGCCCGACCTCTCTTTTGTTTGTCCTCTAATTTCTCTTCTCAGCCTCTCTCTGGCACATGCCCCGTGGGAGGGACACTTGCAGCTTCGGGGAGGGGTGGCCAGCAGGCAGCCTTTCTGAGTGAGCGTGGAGCTTACGGCGTTTTTGAACACAGAGAGGCTGATGTGCACTGGCGCATGCACACACACCGCCACATCCACATGCAGGTGCTACTTGACTCAGCTGCTTCCGCTTGGCCAGGGAGACGCAGGCACACACACAGCCGCACACACCTCTGTTAGGTGGCGTGCTCTCCACCAGTCCCTGCTCAGATGGACCCTGGCACCAACAGGAGCCATGGGGCTCCTCCCACGGCCTCAGCCCTTGGTGTCCACGGCAGGCATAACTGAGGGCAACAGATCAAGGACAGATCAGGGTCAGCGGAATGACTGACCCCTGTGGCCTGGCATCCGGGAAGACAGGTTCAGAGCCATCAACCTCATGGGCTCATCTTTGTCCACTTAGGATTCCTCCCACTGGGGCCCTGAGTGTCACTCCTGGGTGGATAATGGGAGGGTGAGAACCCCCACTTTCCTTCTTCCTCTTGCTCCCTTTGCCACCCCTTCCCCCTGCTTGATAAGAATCTGTTTAAACTAAGCTGCTGCCAGGCCATAGATTCCATGGAGACCCAGCTGGATCTCTTAAAACACAAGGGGAGATGTTTATCTTTTCTCCCAGCCCTGCCTGGGTTACCTCCTGCTGGGCACTGCCAGCCAAGGGCACTGCCTGGTGAGACAAATTAGGGAAGACCAAGCTGGGCCCTGGCACCTAGGCTAAGGGTGTGAGCAGTGTTGGGGGAGGGGTGGGCCCAGCAGGCAGGGGAAGGGCAGGTAGGGAGGTGTCCTTTCAGAGTTTACTCACCTCTTCCCATCCCCTCGCCTCCCACCCCAGCCCCAGTCACTCCACTGCCCCCCACCTCTGGAGAAGCTGAATTGGGATTCGATCCCCAGCCAGTTGCTGGAGTTCCGGAGCAGCTGTCCCAGGCCTGGGGGGGGAGGGGGCCAGGAATGCTGGGGCTGAGGCCTGGGCCGCCCCAGACAGAGCCGGCTCTGAATTCTGGGAATGTTTGTGCAGCTGGAGCCCATTAGGGGAGGCAGCCAGGCCGCTTATTAATCCCAGCCTTGTTCCCCGGGAGGGGCCAGGGCCCTGCACACGAGTAGAGGGGGAGGGGGCTCTGCTAAGGGAGGCCAGCCCCCAGCCCCCAGCCGTCAGCCCTCAGCCCCCTGCTTGATGGAGTCTCAGACAGGAGCTTGGAGATCTGGGGCCCTGCACTTCACTCGCATGGTGCACATGTGTGTGTGGGTGTGTGTACCCACATGTGTGTGGGAATGAGTGTGGAGGCAGGGGTGCGGGCACAGTGAGGGGGCACCGGGGGTATGGGGAGGTTTGGCGAAAAGCGCTCCTACCTGGAGAGGCAGGGAGCACATGGTGGTCCTGGGAGGGGTGTGTACACTCCTCAGGGATCCCCACCTGCCCCCAAGAGCTCCTGCTGCCTGCTGCTCTGGCTAGTGGGAGAAGAGGAGAAGGAGGGGATGGATTTGTGTGGCCCAAGTGTTGAATGTGTGCACAGAGAGCTGAGGACTGAGTGTGGAGGCAGGACCTCCACATGGAGCCATGGGGGTCACGTCCTGCAACAGCTACAGGGGACGCCATCTGCCCTGACCTCAATTTGAGGAGCACAGTCCTGGGGTTGTGCAGTGTATGACCTGCTCAACTACTCACACGGCTCCTGGGAGTAGGCTGGGAGTCTGGGGGCCTGAGTTTGGTTCCAAGCTGGCACTGCTGTAAGATGTGGCACAAAAGGTGGTGACACTGAAACCAAATGTAGGCCTGGCATGGCATTCCAGCTCTTCTGAATAGCATGGGGCCTTGGATCTATTTCTTTTCTTTTCTTTTTTTTTTTTGAGACAGAGTCTCGCTCTGTTGCCCAGGCTGGAGTGCAATGACGCGATCTCGGCTCACTGCAACCTCCGCCTCCCAGGTTCAAAAGATTCTCCTGCCTCAGCCTCCTGAGTAGCTGGGATTACAGGTGCCCGCCATGACACCTGGCTAATTTTTTTGTATTTTTAGTAGAAACGGGGTTTCACTCACCATGTTGGCCAGGCTGGTCTCAAACTCCTGACCTCAGGTGATCCACCCACCTCGGCCTCCCAAAGTGTTGGGATTACAGGCGTGAGCCACTGAGCCCAGCTTAATCTCTCTGAGCCTTACTTCCTTTATCCACAGATGGGCATCGGGTCTGTCCTATGTACTTCATAGTAGTGTTCTAACTTGGTGCCATGGAGGGTGGCAGAGGAGGCACTGCTTGCCCGCTTGTTACATGTGTGTTCTCAGGATGCCATCTTGGAAGTGACCTGTCTCCTGTGAGGGCCCAGCGCCGTGTGGTAGACAGCTGTAGGGGGATGCTCTGGTACATCTGGTACAGAGCTGAGGTCCCCTTGTATTTACTGCTCTCACTCAGGCCCTGCCACATCTCCAGCTGGGAGCTAAGACTATTAGATGCACAGGGTGATGATACCAGAAAGGTTCCGGGAAGAATTCTACTGGAACTTGGGAAAGTTGGGAGCTGTGATGAAAATCCCAGCACCCCGTTTGGGAAACAGGGAGGAAGACGCCATGACCATTCCTTAGAGAGAGGGTTCGCTTGGACGGCCTCTGCTGAACTGCAGTCCAACCCTTCGTGGGAGAAGGTGTGACCTCGGGCTGGTATATTAGAAGGAAGGTCAACGCGGGACACGGGCGGGGTGGAGGGTGGCTTTGGAGAGGCAGTCATCGGCCTTAGCCATCCCCAGAAGCCTTGGCCAAAGAGAGGAAGAAAACCCTCTCCTCTAACCCCTTGTTTCCACAAGCCTCCCTTTGTTCAGAGGGTAAGCTCAGGTATGGTGAGTTCTCCTCAAAACTTCAGAGAGGATTTCCCTGGAGGGTTGGTGGAACAGGAACCACAGAACACCAAGGCTGGTGATTACTGCAACAACAAATGGAAATCTCGGGATGCGCAAAGAATAACAGCTGTCCGAGAATCCCCAATCATGTCCTGAGGTGGTAGCCCCAGTGGCTTCAAATGCCAGCGGCATTTCTGTCATAGGCGGTCTCTGAACCAGGCACTCTGAGGGCCTCCTCCTGTTAAAGTCTAACACCAGGGCTGTCTCAGTTGAAAAGAATTGCAGAGGTGGGAAGGAGACCCACAAAATTCTGGAGGCTCAGCTCCTGCTTTCAGGGAACCCCAGTCTAGTAGGGAAGACAGTCCCTGCCCTCAGGAAGCTCCTGTTCCAACCGAAGGGAGACACCATTTGTCCTCTAGGAATGCCTAGTGTGATGGTAAAGGCATACCCTCTGTCTAAGAAACCCTCTCATCTGATGGTGAAGGCAGGACACACACACACACACACACACACACACACACACACACACACACACACTCTCTCTCTCTCTCTCTCCCTCTCTCCCTCTCCCTCTCTCCTATGACACAGAGAGTTTTAAAGATGAAGTGGGCTGGGCGTGGTGGCTCACACCTATAATCCCAGCACTTTGGGAGGCCAAGGTGGGTGGATCACCTGAGGTCAGGAGTTCAAGACTAGCCTGGCCAACATGGTGAAACCCCATCTCTACTAGTAATACAAAAAAATTAGCTGGGTGTGGTGGCACATGCCTGTAATCTCAGCTACTTGGGAGGCTGAGGCAGGAGAATTGCTTGAACCCGGGAGGTGGAGGTTGCAGTGAGCCGAGATTGTGCCATTGCACTCCAGCCTGGGCGACAACAGCAAAACTCTGTCTCAAAACAAAAACAAAAGATGGAGTGAATGTGAGACGAACTAATGGATCAAGTTCTAGGCAGTTGTGAGTAGTGAAATGAATGATAGAGGAGAAGAAATGAGGCGTCTACTGGGGCAGCTCCCTGGAGGAAGATCTTGTGTGATGGCGTGGGCTGCGGTAGTGTAGGCTGCAGCTTTTCATTGCACAGTTAGCCCTGGCTACCCTTCCCCTCTGGGTGAGGTCTGGAAAGAGCATTGGCCTGGGAGATCAGGTTTGTGCTGGGCTCTGACACCAATTTGCTGTGTGACACTGAGCAAGACACAACCTCTCTGAGCTTGTAAAAGTCATGAGCTGATCCCTCAGATCCCTTCCAGCTCCCACATCCTAGACTTCCTGGCCCCAGCCCTTTCGCCCCCGCTTCCTCTCCCCCAGAGCCTCCCCACCACTGCCCTTCCTCTTGGCCTTCCATTTGGTCTCTCCTGGGGCAGGTGGTCCAGGCAGCTGCCTGGCCTGTGTGGCGTTGAGATCCCACCCACAGCGAGGGGTGGTGTTCGGTAGGAGTGGCTGTGACCTGAGGAGCTGGGTTTGGGGCTCAGGTTGGGGGATGTCGGGTGAGGACCTGACTTTTGGCAGCTTTTCCCAATGCCCTTCAGAAGGGGGTATTTGAGGGCAGGGAGAAAAGGGTTCAAGAGATGTCTCGGTTCAGGCTGTGGTGGGTCTGGGTCCCTTGGGGAGGCCTGGGAGGGGCAGTCATGGAAGAACAGGTTGAACTCCACTTCCCCTGAGCTTGGGGACATTGGGGCCAGCATTGGGCCAGGGTGGTTCCTGCAGCTGCTGGGTGTGCTTGTTGTGAGGGAGTTGGGTGGGGGGGTGGGATGTGGATTGGAAGGGACAGCTGGGTCTGCAGGAAGCCTTGCCTGACATCCCTCCTGAGACGCTTCCTCTCCCATCCCCACACTCATGGACGAGAATGAGGGGGGTACTCTCCACCCACCCAGAACAAGAGGCTAGACAGACACTGGGGAGAGAATCAAGAGGGGCTGGCCTAAGAGAGCCAGGTCATGTCCATCTCTGCGCCTTTCCAACAGAAAGGCTTCCGTGAAAATGGCTTGGGTGACATAGAGGAGGTGGCAACAGATGACAGCTGGATGGAGGACTCAGCTCCTGTTGTCGCTGATTCGGCCTCGAGCCCTTCCAACATTTTGCCCTCTCCAGTGTGGGTCCTTCAACTTTAGCAGTGCCTGAGTATCACTTGGTATGCCTGTGAAAACACACGGGGCTGTAAGCCTGGCCTCACTTCAGAGATTCTGGATCAGTAGGTCTAGGGTGGGGGCTAAGAACTGGAATTCCCAGTGAGTTCCCAGGTGATGCTGCTGGTGCTGGTGCACAGGCCCCACTTTGAGTAGCACTTGAATGCTGCTTTCTCCCTTCCCTGCTCGGCTGTCTCATTCCTCTCCCCTCCCTAAACACAAGCCACCCCAGCTGTTAGGGGCTAAGCACATGGTGGGCATGGCAGAGGGCCAGGGTCAGACCCTGCTGTGGGAGGGACCCTGTGTGGGAGTCCGAGTGGGGAGGTGTAGAACAGGGCTCAGCCTGGTTTCTTCTGTCTGACCCAGGCCCCTGCAACACCCTGGGGTGACGCTCTATTCCCTCCTTTCCTCTCTTATCCAGCACAATGGGCCTCAATCTGCACAGATCCTGGGAATTATAAGTGGACCAAGCATCCTATGTGGACCATGTATTAATATTTTCCACTCTTGCCCAGGTTTGTGCCCTGTTGTTCCCCAAATATGTGTGGAGGGTGTTGTGGTGAAAAAAAACATAAAATTATTTAAAACTTCTTGATTAATTTATACTTTCTGGCCGGGCATGGTGGCTCATGCCTCTAATCCCAGTACTTTGGGAGGCTGAGACAGGAGGATCGCTTGAGGCCAGGAATTGGAGACCAGCCTGGGCAACATGGCAAAACTTCATCTCTACAAAAAAAAGAAAATTTAGCCAGGCGCGGTGGTGCATGCCTGTAGTCCCAGCTACTCAGAAGGCTGAGGTGGGAGGATCACCACAGCCCAGAAGAGCAAGGCTGCAGTGAGCCACAGTTGCACCACTGCACTCCTGGGCAGCAAAGACACAGTCTCAAAAAAAAAAAAAAAAAGATAAATTATACTTTCTTAACTTCTAAAAATTATAGGGCTGGGTGCAGTGGCTCACAACTGTAATCCCAGTGCTTTGGGAAGCTGAGGTGGGAGGACTGATTTTGGCCAGGAGTTCAAGACAAGACTGGGTAACACAGCAAGACCCCATCTTTACCAAAAATTTAAAAAAATCATCTGAGCATGGTGGAGCATGCCTATAGTCCCAGCTATTCAGGAGACTGAGGCAGGAGGATTGCTTGAGCCCAGGAGGTTGAGGCTGCACTCCAGCCTGGGCGACAGTGACCATCTCTAAAACCAAAAATTATAAAATAGATCACACTTATAAAACATATTGGCTTTTTAATCAAGATGATTTCCGTGGTGATGAATGACCCTTAACGTAGCTACTGTTCCAGCCTCATCCAGATCCCCCTCTCTTCCAGGCCTTATTTCAATTACACAAATGGACTTTGTTCCTCTGGCCTCAGGGCCTTTTCACTTGCTGTTCCCTCTGCCTACCACCAGCTGCCTCATTCACACTCACCCCCTCCACTCCTTGGCCTGATTAACTCTTGCTTTTCCCTCCAACCTTGGCTTCCTTAGGAAACCTTTCCCATCCTCCTGACCATGTTAATTCCCTCATTAGCGGCTCTTATATCCAGGTATTTACCCCTCTGTCTGCAGCCCTTAAGTTACTTTTACATTTGTGTGTGACTTTGACTAATTTCTGACTCCCCATCAGTCTGAAAGTTCTGCGAGGCAGAGCCCATTCATTTCTCCCGCTTATTGCCCACCACGGTAGCTCTAGAGCCAACCACAGTGCCTGGCACAAACCAGGTGCTTAATCAATATAAGATAAAGGATGCCATCAATTAGCCAATTGGTGAATAAAAGATCACCTCCATGTTGGAGGTAATAGCCAGAGACTTGCAGCCAACCTGGCATCGAAGGATAAAAGTTAACAAAAACCTGCACCATGGCCTTCGGGATTTTCTGACCACCTGTTCTCATAGGTAGACCACAGCTTTGGCTTCCGCAGTGGAGATAAGAAAGGAGACAGGTGACTGGCAGGCCGCCAGCTGCAAAGTAATGGGAGTTGGGAGGAGAGAGAAACATGGAGGGAGAAGGGCAAATGAAAAAGAAGGCAGAGAAGAAATTGTGGAGACAGAAGAGAGATGGCGAGGAGAAAGCAGAGCCTGAAGAAGAGAAAGAGGACAAAGCCCCCTTAGGACAAAGCTGAGGGAAGAGGGTCTCCAGGAGGGTCGATGGAGTGGGGTCAAAGGGGCATCATTTGACGGCCTTGTTTTGTGACCCCCGCCACCCATCTCAGCCACCTTCTCTCTTTCCCCACCCCCTGCGCCTTTCCCCTCTGCCCCAGGAGCTGGGCTAGTTTATTTTCCTTGGGCAGGCTTCCTGAAAGGGGAGCGTGGTTTTCCTGACACATGAAAAGTGTCTCAGACTGCTGTCTGACCCTTCCTGCAGAGCCCCAGCTCCAGGGAGTTTGTTTGACAAGCAGTCACACACGTGGACACATGCAGACATCCTGGCACATGGCACACACATGCACCCAGAGACCCCAGGGTGGGTCTGGGAGTTGTGCGGCCACGAGCATGTACACACACATGCACCCTCACATGTAGAAATAAAATGTAAGGCACATACACCCCACGTGTACTCCCCACATGGGTGCCGGGTGCCTGCGCTTGCAGGCTCAACGCGAACTGGCTCATTCACACACAAGACGTTATTCCCAACACCCACATAAGCCTGTTTCCCCTCTTCACTGTACCGCTGGCGGCGAGGAGTTAAGAGTGATATACACAGGTGGTGTGAGGGCCGTGTAAGTGGCTGGTGTGGCCCAAGGCCAGCTGCAGCTTCTCCTTGAGTCAGAGGAGGAGCCCTGGGCCAGAGCCACCACCCACTGCGATGTCAGGGATCCTCCCCTGCTTGTGGGTGGGAGGTGGGATGTCTGTGTCCCCCGCAACCCCTGACTTCAGGCTCTTGGAGTCAAGTATACCATTGCCTTCGTCGCTGTGCTTCCGTTGAGGGCTCCTGGGACTGGCATTCTCCCCTGCAGGTGCTTCCTCTGCCCAACCCCACTTTCCAGGGGCAAGCCTACGCCACAGGGCCCACAGCCCCTGCCTTCTGAGACAGACCTTGGCAGAGAGCGCCCAGGGATGGGGATGGGACTGTGGCAACAATTATAATCTCAGCACCTACCAATGCCAGTTGCCAGGTATTTCATGAACAATGTCTGATTTATTTATTTATTTTTGAGACAAAGTCTTGCTCTGTCACCCACGTTGGAGTGCAGTGGTGCGATCTCAGCTCACAGCAACCGCTGCCTCCTGGGTTCAAGTGATTCTTCCACTTCAGCCTCCCAAGTAGCTGGGACTACAGGCATGCACCACCGTGCCCAGCTAACTTTTGTATTTTTGGTAGAGATGGGGTATTGCTATGTTGCCCAGGGTGGTCTCAAACTCCTGGCCTCAAGTGATCTACCCGCCTTGGCCTCCCAAAGTGCTGGGATTACAGGTGTGAGCCACCACACCCAGCCAATATCATTTATTTTATTTTAGACAGGGTCTTGCTCTGTCACTCAGGCTGGAGTGCAGTGGTACGATCATGGCTCTTTGTAGCCTCGACCTCCCAGGCTCAAGTGAACCTCCCATCTCAGCCTCCCACATTGCTGGGACTATAGGCATGCACCACCATGCCCGGTTAATTTATAAATGTTTTGTAGAGAAGAGGTCTCCCTGTGTTGCTCAGGCTGGTCTTGAACCCCTGGGTTCAAGTGATCCGCCCGTCTTGGCCTCCCAACGTGCTGGGATTACAGGTGTGAGACACCATACCCATATTATTTAATACTTCTAACAACTCTGTGGAGGGCTGTACATCCTTCCTTTAGGGATGGGGAAACTGAGGCTTGGGGGAGGAGAGGTAAAGAAACTTGCCCCTGATGAGTTAATGGGTGCAGCACACCAACATGGCACATGTATACATATGTAACAAACCTGCACATTGTGCACATGTACCCTAAAACGTAAAGTATAATAATAATAAAATAAAATAAAATAAAAAAGAAACTTGCCCCATTCACGGAGCTGATGAGGCCAAGAGCTGGGATTTGGTCCCAGGTCTGTCTGCCATCCAAGTTCATGGTCTTGATCAGTGTGCCATACTCGCCTCGCTGCGTCTTCAGCTGTAAAGTCTCACACGCTTTCCAGGGAAGAGCTGAGATGATTTTTGTAAAATGGCCTAGCACAATGCCTAGCACATAGGGAGCATTTGACAATTTGGTTTTCTCTCTCCTTTGGGTTCCTATGTGGAGGAAAGGGGGGTGTGCAACACTCCCCTGGGCCAATGGATGGGGCATCAGCAGCAAGGAGGGAGGTGGGCAGGGTGGGCAGACAGGCAGTCATAGAAACCAAGCCCCTCCAGCCTCTGAGAAGCCAGCGATCATCACCCTGCACCCCCAACACTCACCACATTCACCCACCCGATCTTGGGCTTAAGAGGCCCAGGAACATCCCCAACCACTGCATGTCCCTCCTTCTCTGTGACACCCCCAGGAAAAGGAGGCATTCCCAGACTCCCAGACAGAAGGAGGAGAGGAAAGGGCTGGGGGAGGAGGGGGGAGGGGCTGTCACACACTGAAGCCTTTGTGGGATTCCCAAGCGTCTAGGTGGAAACACTTCATATATCAAGTGTGTTTGTCCCTCCCTGGGGAAAGTGGGGGCAGGAGAGGGGAGGAGAGGCTGGGCCATTGGCAAGTGCGAGGGCCTGAAATAGGGAACACCAGTGTGTAATCCGAGAGGATGGGGAGGGGGCTGCCGAGAACCTTCCTTGATGAACTGACCTGGTCTGGGCTTCTGGGAGTCTTTGATTCTCCAGGCCTCTGTTCACTGAGCAGAAACATGCCCCCCACACCCCTCACTCCTTCCAGAACTCTGGGCTCTTCCTGCAGGGGTCTACCACTCCCTTCCCTGCTTCCACTCCTGCTCACTCCCAGGCCTGCCCCTTGGTCCTCCCTGAGCCAGCTCTGCCCTCCCCCGCCATCCCTCACCATAATCCTGCCTCCCCTCCCCCTCCCTCCTGCCTTCTAAACCCTGCTCTGTTGAGTCACTGAGACCCGTGACCTCCATATCACCCGTTCCAAGATCCTAGCCCAGTCTCCTCTAAGTCTTGGCAGGTTCCCTGCCTCCACTCTCGCCAGCCCCCACTCATGCCCTGACTCAGCCCCTAGCCAGCGTGCTGTGCTGAGAGCGGCTGTCCTAGTAACCCTTGTAATGAATATGACTGTGATGGTGATTTTGGAAAAGTTAGCATTATTCATTTACGTATTCAAGAATTTCTCACTGAGGGCCTACTAAGTGCTAGAGATTCCGCTAGATGCTAAAGCCCTCACGGAGCTCTCAGTTACTGTAATACCACACTGAGGCTCCAGGCAACATGGGTCCCTGTTCTGCAGCCTGTTCTGGGAGCTTCTGGTTGCTCCTAGCCCCACAGAGCAAAGATTCCCTGGGATATGCATGCCCAGAGCCTGCACAGCCCGCTTCGCCCTCCTTTCTACACATACTCTGGGTTCCCGGCCCAGGGCTGTGTAAGATCTTATTGGAACCTGAGGCAAAAATAAATAAATAAATAAATAAAATAAAATAAATCAGTAATACTGATCCTGTCTTTAAAAATTTGATATTTTGTTTATTATGGATTTTTACATTAATTTTGATTTTTAAAATATTGCATTAAAATATCATCTCTATCTGCTGGGCACAGTGGCTCACCCCTATAATCCCAGCACTTCGGGAGGCTAAGGCGGGAAGATTGCTTGAGCCCAGGAGTTTGAGATTAGCTTGGGCAACATGGTGAAACCCCATCTCTACCCCAACAACCAGAGAAATTAGCCAGGTGTGGTGGCCTATGTCTGTAGTCCCACCTATGTGGGGGGCTGAGGTGGGAGGATTGCTTGATCCTAGGAGATAGAGGCTGCAGTGAACTGAGATTGCGCCACTGCACTCCAGCCTGGGTGACAGAGACCCTGTCTCAAAAACAAACAAACAAACAAACAAAAACAACTATCTTTATTACTGAGTTTTGTTGTATGCGTGTACCTTCAATTTTGCACCTGGGTGAGGGCCTCAATGGACTCACCCCAGTCCTGGCCGTCTCCTGGTCCCCAGAATTCCCCATCCAAGTGACCTCAGCCTATTTCCAAGGCCTGAGGAAGCCTTTGCCCCGTCCATCCTCCTGAGGGCCCACCAAGCTGCAAGTGCGCATGCCCTTGGGCTGAGGGGTGGTCTAGGGATGGCTGTCCTACAGGGGTGGGAGGAGTTTGCCCACAGGGCTGATGAAGTGTCCCCTCAGGGGTACAGCAGAGGAAAGTGGGGGTAGGCCAGAGGGTGGAGGCAGTACCGCCATGTCCCAGTGCAAAACTCCAGTCATTATGAAAGGATATTTGTCAAGGGAAGAGGATAGAATACATTTTTATTTAACAGTTTGTTTGCTTGATTTATACGTTTTGAATATTTAGAAATTTCGTTTGAGGCCTCTTATGTGTACTTTTGCCCCAAGTCCTCAAATGTTAAAGGCGGGCCCGTTTACAGGGTTGGGGAGTGGGGGGACAGAAGTTGTCAGGATGGAGTGAGCCAATTTGATGGGCTCACTGCCATGTGCACCATGAACCTCTGCTCCTGCTCTTCTCACCACTGCCAATCCAGCCCAGCCTTTAAGTCCCCTTCTTCTGTGCAGTCATCAGTGGTCCCTACTGACCTTGGTGGGCCTTCTTCCTCCAAGCCTGTGACATTTACTGGCAGTCCCACTCCCTGAGCCGTCACCCACACTGCTTGGTAACAGCCTCCCAAAAGCGATGTCATGCTGTTATTTAACTATTAGAGTGTGTGCGCCATGTCTGGGCTGCTGGGTGATCCGTGTTTTGATAGCACTGACTATGTATTCTTTTATTCTTCATGTTCCCTACAGTGTCAAGCCTGGAAAAGAATGGGTTTGAAGTTAGCCTGAGACCTAGGGTTGCTGCTGGCCTTACCTCCTATTAGTTGTGTGATTGAGCAAGTTAACCTCTCTGAGTGAGTCTCAGACTTCTCATATATAAAATGGGATAATACACTCCAGCCTAGGTGACAGAGTGAGACCGTGTCTCAAAAAAATGAAATGAAATGAAATAAAACTAAATAAAATGGGACAATAAGCCCTGCTTGGCAGGGTGTTGTGAACAAAAGAGGTAACGTATAGAAAAGGTCTGACAAAGTAGGAAGTCAATAAAATGTTAACCATAATTGTATTATAACGCATAATGTATTAATATATAGCTTACATGTATTATGTGCCATATATGTATATACATACATATATATATTTCAATTTGAAAGCAGTAATTGTTTATTAATTGACTGAATTACAAAAATGATGGTGGTGGACCCCTTCCCAGTTCATTCTTCTAATGAGCCTGTTAATCTGGTCTTCCCTGTTACTAGTATCTCCACTTTCTACCAAATGAGTGTTCTTCTTCTTCATTCCACCTGTTGGGAAGATAATTTGAATAGCCCTGGGAAGTTATTTGCTTCTTTGAAGTGTTTTTGTTTTTTTAACAATGTAGATCTCATGAATCAGATCCTTCATGCAGGTGACGCCACATTCACCAAGAGATCAAGCAGTAAAGTGTTATCTGTCACGGCAATTTGCTTCTTTTTTTTTTTTTTTTTTTTTGCAAAGAATCTTGCTCTGTTGCCAGGCTGAACAGGGGCGGACTTACTGTAACTCCTCTGGATCAATCCCGAGTAGCTGGGATTATAGGCATGTGCCACCACGCCCA
Organism: Hylobates moloch; assembly: GCF_009828535.3. NCBI lineage: Eukaryota > Metazoa > Chordata > Mammalia > Primates > Hylobatidae > Hylobates > Hylobates moloch. The sequence goes on along the minus strand of NW_026652285.1, from coordinate 28,199,028 downwards.
GCTAGTTTTTGTATTTTTAATAGAGACAGGGTTTTACCATGTTGGCCAGGCTGGTCTTGAACTCTTAACCTCATGATCTGCCTGCCTTGGCCTCCCAAAGTGCTGGGATTACAGGCATGAGCCACTGCACAGGGCCCTCTCCTTGCCTTTTGAAGTGTCTTCTGGGCAAATGTCTTTCTTGATCTTTAGCTCTGAGAAATTCCTTTTCTTAAGGATTTCTGGCACAGCCAGAACCTTCCTTTTCTTCTCTTTGACATTCTCCATGGTTCCAGGTGGGAAAGAGTCCATCATATTATTTATTTATTTTTAAAATTCGATTTGGCAGGTGAGTTGTCACACATTCCTTAGTGGAATCTTATTATTAATATATCAGTTTTAATTATATATTACTAGAAGCATTATATAAATTAAATGATTGAATGGGACAGTCAGGAGTGGAGGGGGAGGTGAGGAACTTAAGGGAGTGGAAATGGGTCCCTTCCAACTTAAGGCTCTTCTAAGAAGAGAGAATGAGGGGCCAGGCGTGGTGGCTCACGCCTGTAATCCCAACACTTTGGGAGGCTGAGGTGGGCAGATCACCTGAGCTCAGGAGTTCGAGACCAGCCTGACCAACATGGAGAAACCCCATCTCTACTAAAAATACAAAATTAGCCAGGCGTGGTGGCACATGCCTGTAATCCCAGCTACTCGGGAGGCTGAGGCAGGAGAATCACTTGAACCCAGGAGGCGGAGGGTGCAGTGAGCCGAGATCCCGCCATTGCACTCCAGCTTGGGCAGCAAGAGCGAAACTCCGTCTCAGGAAAAAAAAAAAAAAAAAAAAAAGAGAATGAGGAAGCCTCGAACGGACCCTTGGAATACACAGTTCCTCCCTGGGCATTTGGCACAGGAGTGAGCAGTACGGGGCTCAGAATTAATCCCTCCATGTAGCTAAAGCACCCTGACCCTGGGCACTTCATTTAACCACCCGAGCTGCACACTTGGCACAACCCTGTCCCTGTCCCGCTGGCAGAGGCAGCTGTGCACCAGGCACCACCTCCCTCTGCTGAGGTATTGGCCGGTCTCCCCAAGTGGTTGCCCAGCCCCAACACACCTCAGAGTGCCTGCCCAGGAGAAACCACAGGAACAGAGGGCTGCGGGATCCAACAGGAGATGACTAGATCCCAGCTCCCAGGACCACCCACCCTGACCCCCTCCCCTATGATTATTACAAACATATTTCCAAGGGATTAGCAACCGTGCCAAGGATGTTGATAGTTAACCCTCAGTCCAACCAATGGTTTTAATCACCAGCTGCAGCCATAGTAACATTACTAACTAATGAGCAGTCTGCTAAGGTGGGGTGGGCATAGAGTGAGGAATTGGGCTGCAGAGGGAGGCACCTGCTGTACAACCGAGCCAAGGGGCCACCCTGGGAGAGGGTGGCTCAAAACTGCATTCCACCTCATCAGGAGGTCAGCTCCTTAGGGCATTAAAGATACTGGTTTGAAGATGGGGAGCCTATGTTCAGGGATTCTGAACTAACACATCTTGCAGGGGGCCCCCAGTTAGGCTCCCCCATGGGAGAGTCCACACAACAGGACGCTCAACCTTGTCTGGCCAGGTTCCTAGATGGGAGCTCCCTGTAAATGCCGACCTCTTGAGTCTCGGTGTGTGCAAAAGTGTGGGAGGCTCAGGCTCGGAGCCTTTCTCATTGTCCCATGGCAGGGACAATAGCTGAGTCTACTCCTTGTCTTAACTCCAGCTCTCCTAGCTGGGCTCTCATTTTTAACAGGCAACTCTGAAGTATTATCCAATGGGTGAGGTTAAAAGGTGGCCAGTGGGCCCGGCGCGGTGGCTCACGCCTGTAATCCCAGCAATTTGGGAGGCCGAGGTGGGCAGATCGCTGGAGGTCGGGAGTTTGAGACCAGCCTGGCCAGCATGGTGAAACCCTGTCTCTATTAAAAATACAAAAATTAGCCAGGCATGGTAGCAGTTGCCTGTAATCCCAGCTACTCGGGAAGCTGAGGCAGGAGAATCACTTGAACCCAGGTGGAGGTTGCAGTGAGCCAAGTTCACACCATTGTACTCCAGTCTGGGCAACAGAGTGAGACTTTGTCTCAAAAAAAAAAAAGGTAGCCGCTGGTACCCCAGAAGTTCCCTTTGTCTGGGGACATTGAGAAAGCAAGTTAAGGGGACAAGAAGGGCATAGCCCAGGAAGATGATAGGAGTAAAAATCAGAGGCAGATGAGGTGGTAGAGGGAGAGTAGAAAGGCTGAGGGGAGTCCGGAGACCCCCTCTGACTCCTAGGAACGTTCAGGAAAGTGAACGTTAGTCCAGAAGGAGTCTGTCCCTGTAGATCATGGTTGTTAAGCTTTTTGTAAGCCAGGTTGTAACCTGGCCCTGTTACACATACACATCCTCATCCCTTCCTCGCTCTCTCTCCCTCCTTCTTTCCCTGTGTCTCTTTCCTTCATTCGTTCTTGTTCTAGACAATGGCTGAGACCTAGAGTTGGCTTCTTCATCTACTGCAGTTTTTCCTGGGGAAACTCCTAGGAGCTCTACCTCCACCCAAACCATGAGCCACACCTCCTCGCTGTCAGCCCCATCCGCCTCAACTTGAACAGAGCATCCCCTCTTCTCTGTGTGTTCCTCTGTGCTTGGCACTGAGGAACAAGTTGCAGGAAGGCGGGGACCTGCTGGAACCTGCAAACTCAGAGGCAAAAAGGTGCAGATTCCAGAGCCAAATGGAAATTCCAGTAGCCCAAGTAGGCATCCAGCTAATCAGAGTGAAAGAAGAGGGAGAAAAGGCCCTTCTGAAGGAGGGGCATGCAGGTGAAGGAGCTGGGACCCGGCCCAGGCACAGAGGGCTAAGCTGATGGGTAGAGATGGAGACCTATTTGCTTCAAGTGAGCTTATAGGTTCTAAGATGAGGGCTGGGATGGGAGGGCAGGGGGTGGCATGGCCTTGACCCATGGGAGCCCAGACTAAAATGTCTGGCATACAATTGAAGGGAACAGAAGCTCCTCTCTGGGGCCTTGGGCAGGGAAGAAGGCAGCCTCCCTTTCTGTGCACCTATGCCCCAGGTAGAGGCAGGCATGGGGGAGATAGTGTCCTGGGGGCAGTTGCCATGGAAATTGTCCCTCTACCCTCCTAACCTGGTGTCTCTGAAACCCAAGGGCCTCCGAAGCCCCTCCTGCCCCACCCCATGCAGCCAGTGACAACAGAACCATCTCTGAAATAAACACCATATAAAAACAGCAACCCCCAGAAACTCCAAAGGGGCTTTGATGTTGGGGCCAAGGGTTTCAGCTAAACAAGCTGGAAGCGATCTAGGCCAGGAAGGCTGCAGCGGTGCTGTAGCAGCTGCCCTGGGGAACTGAGTCAGATCACCAGAAGCAGGGAGGGGCGCTACCCCCACCCTACCCTCCCCAACCCACCACCCTGGGCTCTCAGAGACCCGTCTGGAGAGGCAAGGGCATGGGCAGCTCCCTGTCATGATTCTTCCTCCTGCCAGGGGGGCTGAACCATCTGAGGACACCGCGTCTCCCAGCCAATGCCAGGCTATGAAGCAGGTGAGTGGGCAAGCAGGCCACTGCTGTGTCCTCTCCTCCCCTCCGCCCTCAAGCCCCCAGAACACAAATCTATCCCCCTCCACGTCTGCCATGTCTTCTCCCCATCTAGTCCTCACTGGAAATTTCTTTATGAGGAACAGCTAATCTGGGGAGTAAATCTTGCCCCAGTCCAAAAAGTCCTCAGCCCCATAACAGCCACCACTGCACTGGCACTGGGAATGATCTGCCCCAACTAAAGAGTGAGAAGAACTTCAACCTCTTTCCTTCCTTCCTTCTTTCCTTCCGTCCGTCCCTCCTTCCTTCCTTCTTCTCTCCCTCCCTCCCTGTGTCCTCTGTCTCTCTTTTTCCTCTCTCTCTCTCTCTTGCTCTCTCACCTGTCGCCCAGGCTGGAATAGTGTGATCATGGCTCACTGCAGCCTCGACCTCCTGGGCTCAAATGATCCTCCCACCTCAGCCTCCCGAGTAGCTGGGACTGCAGGTGTACACCATCAAGTCCTGCTAATTTTTTAATTTTTTTTTAGAGATTGGGTCTCGCTATGTTGTCCAGGCTGGAGAACTTCAATGTCTGAAGCATCGATTCCCTTCCTAGAGAGTGGACTCTGTGAAGGCAGGAACTATGCCTTGTTCATCTCTGTGTCCCTCATATCTAGTGTAGTGCCTGAGCAGATAGGTATTCAATACATGGGGGCCAGGCGCAGTGGCTCACACCTGTAATCCCAGCATTTTGGGAGGCCAAGGCAGTCCACTGCTTGAGCTCAGGAGTTTGAGACCAGCCTGGGCAACATGGCAAAACCTCATCTCTACAAAAAAAAAAAAAAAAAATTAGCCAGGCATAGTGGTACACTCATGTAGTCTCGGCTATTCAGAAGGCTGAGGTGGGAGAATTGTTTGAGCCTGGGAGGTGGAGGTTGCAGTGAGTCAAGATCATATCACCGTACTCCAGCTTGGGTAACAGAGCCAGACCCTGTCTCAAAAAAAAAAAAAAATTCAATACACGTTTATTGGATGAACAAATGAACCATCACTTGAGGGGAATCATGAAGGGTTAAAGTCCTTACTCATCTATCATAAGCCTCAGTTTCCTCTGCAAAAAGGTAATAACCAGCTTATGAGTGATTTTACACACACACGCACACACACGCACACACACACACACACAGATACAAAAACATATGTAAAGTGCCCAGCTGGAGTCTGATGTGCAGCAGGTACACCATGGCTAGCTGTGGCTCTTACGATGACGACTACTTCCTAACTGGTCTGCATGTCATTTGTAGCAAAATTCGCATTAGTGAATGTGCACATAGGCCTTTAGAAGAAAGGGGCTTGATTCTCCTTCCAGGGTACAGATTCAGGCAGGAAGGCAATAGGAGCCCCTCCCCTGCCCAACCTTCAAGGGTAGAGGAAGCTGAAGCGCTGTGGAAGTGCTTGTTGCCTTTTTCCATCAGAGAGATGGGGGAACCTGGGGCCTTCTCTGTACCTCCTAAAAGAGCCCCTCTGCCCTGCAGGTCCCCTTCACCCTTGGCTGTCTGCTCTCAAGGCACTCTGGCTGCTTTCTAGCCCTCATGTTATCTCCCCGAAGGCCATCTGCCTTCCTGCCTTTTTAAAAAAAAATCTTAATTATTGTATTACATTTAATCACCAAGTCGTGAGTAATAAGATCCTGAAAGGACTGGTGGGGACTCTCCAAGCCAGACTGAATCTCAAAGGAAAAAAAATGAAACAAAACAAGGGAGCCACTCACAGAGCCCCACACACACACTTACACACTTTCTCACACTTACACATACATGCCGAGTCTTAAACACTAAAGATGTACAAGGAGCGCAGGTACCACACAAACACACATGCACACACTAGACACAATACATACAAACACACATGAACACACTAGACACAATACACACAAAAACACATGCACACACTAGACGCAATACACATAAATACACATGCACACACTAGACACAATACAAACACACTAGACACAATACACAGTTTCCAACACAAGTATCTGCACACACACACACATTCAGATACACATATAAGTAATAAAAAACCCCAACCAAGCAGTGTGCACACACACACACGGACTTACAGGAGGCCCGATGACTGTATTTCAAACTTCACCTCCCAACCCAAGTCCAAAATCTGTCTCCAATTATCTGGCCTGTGTCGAGAGCAACAGGAAATTCAGAGCTGCCTCTGTCTTCTGTGGGAGATGCCGGGATTTCAGCCATCTCTCCATCGTTGAAAAACAAAAGCCTTCTGGCCTTGCCTCCCTCTCCCTGCCTCTAAGTCAGCGGGGGCTAGGAGGGTGTGGATGAAAGGTGTAGGCGGGATAGGGGAAGAGAGGTGTCAAACCAAGCCTAGAACAGCATGAGGAGCCTGGGAAGCCGGAGTCCTGAGCATGAGTCTTTCCGCCTTCCCTCAAAACACTGCACAGGGCACTTGCGTGGGTCAAGGATGGGGCAGATAGTGGGGACTTGGACAATCAGTAATGACTCTAGACACCAGCCTCACGAGTGACCAAGCAGCATAGCAGAATAACCACTAGACTTAGGTTCAGAAGACCTGGGCTTGGTCCCAAATCAGTGAGCCAGCTGCCAGTGATTTCATTTCTCAGAACCTCACTTAGAAAATGGGGGTGATCATAGCCACACGCCCTACAGGATGGTTGTGAGTGGTAAGTGACTTGTGCTTGTGTAGCTGGGAAAAATGACCACACTAACGTCATTATTAGCTATGAGATGGTGTCCCAGCCTGTGTGCAAGTGGCCGCTCTCCCCTCAAAGGAGGTAGTTCTCATTGCTTCTCCAGATGCCCTTGGCTAATCCCAGAGAAGAGAAAATACTGTTTCAAGAAACCTGGGTGGGTGGCCAGGTGCAGGGGCTCATGCCTGTAATCCCAGCACCCTGAGAGGCTAAGGCAGAAGAATCGCCTGAGACCAGGAGTTCAAGGCCAGCCTGGACAACATAGCAAGACCCTGTCTCTACACTTTTTTTTTAAATAAAGGATCCTGGGACTTCCATTATTCAGAATGGTTCAAAACTTGCTTCTGGACAGTCATGCCACAATGCTGATCATTCTCTGCAGCACCAGCATTTTGAAGGATTTGCAATTGTGACTATATTGCTCTGTCAGTCTTCCATTGCTTTAGTCTAAGTTCCTCCACCAGACTGGGGGTTCCCAGAGACCACACTCTGTCTCCCCCACACAACATTACAGTCAGGTCCTTGCATCCTCCAAGAATGCAAGGAGACCAGAACTGTGTGACATGCTAGAATTTAGAGGGTAATAATTCAGCAGCCCCTCCCTGTGCCTTCAGAGTGGGACATTCTTATTTGCATTTCAGACTTCTACCAACACCCAAAATATAGGGAATCCAAAGAAGAAAAAGGAGTAAGACGGAAAAGGAAGACTCTTCCCCCTCCCCACCGACCCTTCTTGTATTGTGAAAGATTTGATGGGCTGATATGGTTGATGGGAAACAGGAGAATGCTGGGTGCTGTGGCTCACTCCTGTAATCCCAGCATTTTGGGAGGCTGAGGTGGGAGGATTGCTTGAGCCCAGGAGTTCAAGACCAGCCTGGGCAAAATGATGAGACCCCATCTCTACAAAATTGAAAAAGTAATTAGCCAGGCATCATGGCATGTACCTGCGGTTCTAGCTACTTGAGAGGCTGAGGTGAGAGGATCGCTTGAGCCTAGGAGGTCAACGCTACAGTGAGCTGTGTTCACACCACTCCACTCCAGCCTGGGCAATAGGGCAAGACTGTGTCTCAAAATATAAATAAAAATAACGTCTGGGCACGGTGGCTCACACCTATAATCTCAGCACTTTGAGAGGCTGAGGCGGGTGTTCATGACTAGCCTGAGGTCAGGAGTTTGTGACTAGCCTGGCCAACATGGCAAAACCCGGTCTCTACTAAAAATACAAAAAATTAGCCAGGCTTGGTGGCAGAAGCCTGTAATCCCAGTTACGTGGGAGGCTGAGGCAGGAGAACTGCTTGAACCCGGGAGGCGAAGATTGCAGTGAGCCGAGATTGCGCCATTGTACTCCAGACAGAGCGAGACTCTGTCTCAATAAATAAATAATATATAATAAAATAAAATACAAACAGTAGAATGGTGGAGAAAAACCTGAGAGGGAAGGAGGAGAGGGGAATGAGAAGGATGTGAGTGCCTCAAGGTCGAGGAACAGCCTTCAGCAAGGGAAGAAAATAACCCCAGAGCTTGGGTTTGGGTCCCCACAGTGGGTCAGCAGAGGACAGGGTCCTGGACAGGGTCAGGAGCTCCGACGGCTCCCGCTTCTCTCTTGAAAAGCACAAAGCGGACAAGTTTTTTTTTCTCCCTGCAGGCTCCCAACACATAACCTTTTAACATGTGGGATTCTCAATGTGGGGTGAAGGCAGAGGAAACAGTTCAGCTCTGGAATTAAGAGGCCCCCGCTCTGCCTGCCTGACCTGGAGCTCAGAAGGTTGCATGGTCTGAGTGGCTCTCCTGGGAAGGCCAAGCGGAGAGGTTGAGCTTTCCAGACTGCAGGGAGTGAGTCACAGTCTAACAATGTTATCTGTCAAGTGCTGCAACTCCCTGGCTGGTCATGCCCATGGCCTCTCTCAGCCTGGATTCTCATTGGGTGTCCTCTATCTCACAAATGTGGAGGTCACACTGGTGGCTTTCTGTGCACTCCCCACCGGCCCCAGATCCAGTTATTTCTTTCAGCATAGACAATCTCATGGGGAACCCAGCTAAAGCGATGGGTCAGAGGTGCAAAATGCTGGAAATATGGGGCAACTTTTAAGCCCAGAACTCTTAAGGAGTTAAGAATCAGGGCGGGGTGCAGTGGCTCACGCCTGTAATCCCAGCACTTTGGGAGGCCTAGGCGGACAGATGACGAGGTCAAGAGATCGAGACCATCCTGGCTAACATGGTGAAACCCCGCCTCTACTAAAAATACAAAAATTAGCTGGGGCCGGGCGCGGTGGCTCACGCTTGTAATCCCAGCACTTTGGGAGGCCGAGGCGGGCGGATCACGAGGTCAGGAGATCAAGATCACGGTGAAACCCCATCTCTACTAAAAATATAAAAAATTAGCCGGGTGTAGTGGCGGGCACCTGTAATCCCAGCTACTCGGAGAGGCTGAGGCAGGAGAATGGCGTGAACCCAGGAGATGGAGGTTGCAGTGAGCTGAGATCGTGCCACTGCACTCCAGCACTCCAGCCTGGGTGACACAGCGAGACTCTGTCTCAAAAAAAAAAAAAAAAAAACAACGAAAACAAAAATGAAAAAAACCCACAACAGGTTGAGTATTTATATACTAAAAACCATTGAACTGTACACTTTATTATTATTATTATTATTGAGACAGGATTTCCCCATGATGGCCAGGCTGGTCTCAAACTTCTGGGCTCAAGCAATCCGCCTACCTCAGCCTCCCGAATTGCTGGGATTACAGGCATGAGCTACCATGCCTGGCCTGAATTGTACACTTTAAAAGAGTGAACTAGGCTGGGTGCAGCAGTGGCTTATGCCTGAATCTCAGCACTTTGGGAGGCCAAGGTGGGAGGTCACTTGAACCCAGGAGTTTGAGACCAGCCTGGACAATATAGGGAGACCCTGTCTCCACAAAAGAATTTTTTTTTAAATTAGCTGGGCATGGTGGCATGAACCTGTGGTCCCAGTTACTTGGGAGACTGAGGCAGGAGGATGGCTTGAGTCTGTGAGGTCGAGCTGCAGTTTGTCGTGACTGCACCACTGTACTCCAGCCTGGGCAATAAAGTGAGACACTGTCTCTTAAAAAAAGAAGAAGGTGGACTTTATGGTATGTATAGTACACATACACACACACACACACCATCAATAAAACTTTATGGTATGTATAGTACACACACACACACACACACAATCAATAAAACTTTTCTAGAAGAGTACCTGAGTGGAAAGTAGGTAAGTTTTTTTTTTTTTTTTTGAGACAGTCTCGCTCTGTCGCCCAGGCTGGAGTGCAGTGGCACAATATCGGCTCACTGCAAGCTCTGCCTCCCAGGTTCACGCCATTCTCCTGCCTCAGCCTCCCGAGTAGCTGGGTCTACAGGCGCCCGCCACCACGCCCGGCTAATTTTTTGTATTTTTAGTAGAGATGGGGTTCACCGTGTTAGCCAGGATGGTCTTGATCTCCTGACTTTGTGATCCGCCCACTTCAGCCTCCCAAAGTGCTGAGATTACAGGCATGAGCCACCGCGCCCAGCCTAAAGTGGGTAAGTCTTTCCCCAGAAGGAAGTAGCACTGGGTGTATGTGGTAGGTGGGGGGATGGATACTATGGATACTAGGACCTGGCTGCCTCCAGGTTCAAGTGGATCTGGGTTTGGATTACAGCAGTGGCATCTATGTGGAGAGTGAGGTTGGGATCATCCCTGCCCACGGAGATCCAGGGTCTATCCAGAATTTGTCAGCCCTGCTATAAGCCTTCAATCTGTATGCCACATACCCTGAAATGCCACCACCCCAAGTCACCCCTTCTGCAGATTCAGAAAACACTTTACAGTTTACCAACAACATTGAAATCTACCTACAGCAAACAAGGCATGCATTTAACCTCATTTCTGACTCATTATGCCGTGTTCTTTTTTTCTTTTTCATTTACTCCCACTTTTAATTTATGCTATCTTTACATCTTATGTATCTTTTTAAGCCTCTGAATTCATTCCACAAAAGGCAGGATATAAATAACACTTAAAAATATAATTTGCAGGCCGGGTGCAGTGGCTCACACCTGTAATCACAGCACTTTGGGAGGCCGAGGTGAGCAGATCACGAGGTCAAGATCGAGATCATCCTGGCCAACATGATGAAACCCGGTCTCTACTAAAAATACAAAAATTAGCTGGGCATGGTGGTGTGCGTCTGTAGTCGCAGCTACTTGGGAAGTTGAGACATAAGAATGGCATGAACCCGGGAGGTGGAGGTTGCAGTGAGCTGAGATCGCACCACTGCACTCCAGCCTGGCAACAGAGTGAGACTCTGTCTCAAAAATATATATATAATTTGCAGCCAGGCAGGGTGGCTCACGCCTGTAATCCCAGCACTTTGGGAGGCCGAGGCAGGAGGATCACCTGAGGTCAGAAGTTTGAGACCAGCCTGGCCAACATGGTAAAACTCCCTCTCTAGTAAAAATACAAAAAATTAGCCAGGCGGGGTGGTGCATGCCGGTAGTCCCAGCTACTTGGGAGGCTGAGGCAGGAGAATTGCTTGAACCTGGGAGGCGGAGGTTGCAGTAACCAAGATAGTGCTGCTGCACTCCAGCCTGGGAGACAGAGCAAGGCTCTGTCTAAAAATAATAATAATAATAATTTGCATAACACACTCACGTACATTTTCTCTTTTGATGCTCAGAAAAGCCCATATAGAAGGTAAAGAAAATATAACTATTTTCTATTTTTAGGCTGAAAGGGATTAAGGAGCTTGGTCAAGGGCATCTGCTATTGAATGAATGGTGGAGTAAGAACTAAGACTCAGGTATTCTAACTCCAAGGTCCCACTCTTTGCTCTGCAGAAGGTGCCAGAAGAAAGCCCTGGCGAAGGACCAGGTTGTCTTCCTCCAGCCTCACCAGTGCATACATCACCACCTAATACCACACAGGCCATTAGCAGAGAGATGACCATGCCTATCTGCTCACGCAAGAGAGACCAGGGCCACAGGAGAAGAGATGGCTTTTGATTTCTCCCTTTCCTGGCTGCATTCATTCCAAGTACTCAAAGTGAACAAATGTTCCAGCCAGACATATAACCATGGTACCTACCTCAGGAAAAGAGCAAATGGGACAGCTTCGTCCCAAGCCTTGAGCACAGGTCCCCACTGATCTCTGTGGTGTTTGTTGGCTGGGGAGTGGGACATAGGGGTTCAGGGCTGACATCTCCTGACTTTAGAGGGGAGGCTCTGAGTTAAAAGGAGACCCCTCGTAGGGAAGGACCTGAAGGGGTGGCAGCAGCGGTTGCAGTGACAGGTTCCAAACTCTTCCCATTTCTCATACTCAAAGCGGAAAGAGGTGGTGGCAGCAGGGGAGGAATCTCCAATTTCAGAGTGACTCACATCAGACGATTGGCTGATACTGATCAGCGGTAGACAGTGCAAAGATGAGGGACACCTGTTTGGCTCTCCAGCGCTCACTGGGGTGGGGCAGGAACGAGGATGCAAGATAGAGGGGACTTGAGACATGAGAGGTGGAGAAACGAAGCCTGAGTGGGAGCCAGGCCAGGAAAGATCAGCCCCTGAGAGGCAGGATGAGCAGGCAGCTGTGGGCCAGTTACCTTTGAGAAAGACCCAAAGGATATGGGAAATTTATATTTCTTTCTTTTTTTTTTTTTTTCAGACAGTCTTGCTCTGTCTCCCAGGCTGAAGTGCAGTGGTGAAATCTCGGCAGACTATAACGTCCGCCTCCTGGGTTCAAGTGATTCTCCTGCCTCAACCTCCTGAGTAGTTGGGATTACAAGCGTCCGCCACCACGCCCGGCTAATTTTTGTATTTTTTGGTAGAGACGGGGTTTCACCATGTTGGCCAGGCTGGTCTTGAACTCCTGACCTCAAGTGATCCATCTGCCTCGGCCTCCCACAGTGCTGGGATTACAGGCGTGAGCCACCATGCCTGGCCTATATTTTTCTTAAAAAGGAAAACCTCGTTATTCTTACTTTCTAAACAAAGCATGACTGGGAAAAGAGAGAGAGGAAGGCATCCGCCATGGCAGAGAAGCAGGGGCACATGTTCTGGGCAGAGAAAGGACGGCTAGGGCGAAGGCGCAGGGTGGGAACGTGGGCACACGGGGAAACACTGAGTCAGTCTGGAGCGTGAGGTAGTGGAAAAAGGGACTCGGAATGTAGACCAGAGCCGTATCACGGAGGCCCTTAAATTCCAAGCTAAAGAATTTGCACTTCATTTAGTAGGCCACAGGGAACCTCTACAAGTGACTGGATTAGAAGCGCGCTTTAGGAGGAAAACTTCAGGCCGTGGATGAACTGCAGGTCTCATTACATTAGTTAAGCTGCCAAAGAAAGATGTGGGCTCCTTCAGGTTGGCGTTCTTGGGAACTGGAACCAGGAAGAGAGTCATTCAAAGTTCCCAGGTGTTGATTCTGCCCTTATTCTGAGGAGGCCTCAATAAGGTGTGAGCCTCAGGTTGATCACAGGTTTATGGAGCAGGCAGGTGAGCGAGCAGTTACTCTGCCCGGTGGGCCAGGACTCCCTCCTGTCAAGGTGAAGTGCTCCGCACTGCAAAGAAACCTGCAGAGGTTTCCCACACAGAAGGGAACAGGAACCCTAGCTTTCTCTTGGTCTCACTTTAATCTAAATAGCACTGCTAGCAAACACATTTTATGTTTAGCTGGCACCTAATCTGAGAAGTTTCAACCTGCCAGTCATGAAGCAAACAACATCTGCTGAACACAGCCAAGTGTCCAGCTACCTGCTCTTTGTCCACCATCCTGACACCACAGAGGGGTTAGGATGAGAAGACCGAAGCACTGACTGGCCCACTGGACTGGGTGAGTCTGGGAAGCCCTTGGACTCAGGGGTAACTCTGACCACAAGACAAATGTGCCTGGGCCAGGTGCAGTGGCTCACACCCATAATCCCAACGCCTTGGGAGGCCAAAGTAGCAGGATGGCTTGAGCCCAGGAGGTCAAGGTTGCATGAGCTATGATTGTGGCACTGCATTCCAACCTGGGTGACAGAGTGAGACCCTGTCTCTAGAAAAACAAACAAACAAACAAAAAAACCTGTGCCCCATCTCTCAGCTTTGCTTAATTGGGTTACAGAAATTATTATTTAGAAACAAAGAAAAGGTAAAAACAAGAACAGACCACAAAAAAAAAAAAAAAGAAAACACGCACATTCTCCTCACTCCTAACCCTCTAAAAGAAGTCAAGTGAGGTCACCCCTCCTTGACTTGCTGAGGATGGCCAAGCCATGAAAATGGCTTCCTAAAGGATGCAACAAGGCAAGACAGTACAGGGCAGGCAGGAAATGACACAGAAAGTTGGACCAGGGACAGCTGGAAGAGTTTACCTCAACACGGTGCCTGGAGGTACCTGCTGATTATTTATGGATTGTATTAATGAATCTCAGAAATCAGGAAGCACTTATTATAAGAGAAATGCAATCAAATCTGCAGTGAGGGCTAGGCACGGTGGCTCACACTTGTAATCCCAGCACTTTGGGAGGCCAAGGTGGGAGGATCATGAGGTCAGATTGAGACCATCCTGGCTAACACTGTGAAACCCCGTCTATACTAAAAATGCAAAAAAAAATCAGCCGGGGGTGGTGGTGGGTGCCTGTAGTCCCAGCTACTGGGAGGCTGAGGCAGGAGAATGGCATGAACCCGGGAGGCGGAGCTTGCAGTGAGCTGAGATCACGCCACTGCACTCCAGCCTGGGCGACAGAGCAAGACTCCGTCTCAAAAAACAAACAAACAAAAAAACAACTGCAGTGAGAAACCATCTTTTACCTATAAGATAGGCAAAGATCAGAAAGCTCGATAAAATTCTGAGTTGGTGAGGGTGTAGGAAACAGACTTGTGTGCTCCCCGACTGCAGCTCTAAATGGGTAGCTTCTGTGCAAGGCAATTTAGCAGTATTGATCAACATTACAAATGCATGCCATTTCAGGCAAGCAGGTTCACTTCTGGGAATTTGCGCACGTGCAAAGCGATCTAGGGAGAAGTGTATTTATTGTAGCTTTGCTTGTAACTGTACAAGATTAGAAAATAGAGGGCTGGTAAAATTGATTATAGTTAACCTATTCAATTAAATATTATGAATTATGATATGGACTAATCTGCAAGATAAATTACTTTGTTTTTTTTTTTGTTTTGTTTTGTTTTTTTTTTTGAGATAGAGTCTTGCTCTGTCACCCAGGCTGGAGTGCAGTGGCGCAATCTCGGCTCACTGCAAGCTCCGCCTCCCCGGTTCACGCCATTCTCCTGCCTCAGCCTCTCCAAGTAGCTGGGACTACAGGCGCCCGCCACCACGCCCGGCGAATTTTTTGTATTTTTAGTAGAGATGGGGTTTCACTGTGGTCTCGATCTCCTGACCTCGTGATCCGCCTGCCTCAGCCTCCCAAAGTGCTGGGATTACAAGCGTGAGCCACCGCGCCCGGCCGATAAATTACTTTGAAAAAGCTAGGGGAGGAATAGTGTGTATAGTATGACATCATTTGTGTGAGGCATAAAAAATAATATGTGGGCCAGGCGCGGTGGCTCACGCCTGTAATCCCAGCACTTTGGGAGGCCGAGGCGGGAGGATCACGAGGTCAGCAGATCGAGACCATCCTGGCTAACACAGTGAAACCCCGTCTCTACTAAAAAAAAATACAAAAAATTAGCCGGGCGAGGTGGCGGGTGCCTATAGTCCCAGCTACTCGGGAGGCTGAGGCAGGAGAATGGTGTGAACCCCAGGAGGCAGAGCCTGCAGTGAGTCGAGATCGCGCCACTGCACTCCAGCCTGGGCGACAGCAAGACTCTGTCTCAAAAAAAAAAAATAATAATAATAATAATAATAATATGTGCATGTTTGTATGCTAACATCGATGTGGAAAACAATACATACTTGCTTATATAAGCATAAACTGTCTCTAGAATGAAACACTACAAAACTCCCTCAGCTTGCTCCAGGAAGGGCAACTGGGTAGCTGGGAGGCAGGTACACTGCATATTCATTTGTACCTTTTAAATTTTATACTACGTACAAGTGGTACTTGCTAAAAAAAACATCCGCAGTGGCTCACACCTGTAATCTCAGCACTTTGGGAGGCTGAGGCAGGCAGATGGCTTGAGCTCAGGAGTTTGAGTCCATCCTGGACAACCTGGCGAGACCCCACCTCTACAAAAAGTAAAAAGTTAGCCCAGCATGGTGGCACATACCTGTCTGTAGTCTCAGCTACTTGGGAGGCTGAGGTAGGAGGATCGCCTGAGCCCAGGAGTTTGAGGATGCAGTGAGCTGTGATCGCACCACTGCATTACAGCCTGGGTGACGTAGCGAGACCCTGTCTAATAATAATCAGCAGCAGCAACAGCAAATGCCATGGAGATTCCTCCAACAGGGTGCCCGCCTGGCAGTGCCTGTGTGTTCATCTACAGCACCCCCTGCTGCTGTTTGTGAGCATGCGCTGTGCAGGGCTGGGGCAGGAGGTGACAGGGTGGGGGATTCTTTTTTTTTTTTTTTTTTTTGAGACAGAGTTTCACTCTTGTTGCCCAAGCTGGAGTGCAATGGCTTGATCTCGGCTCACTGCAACCTCGGCCTCCCGGGTTCAAGCGATTCTCCTGCCTCAGCCTCCCAAGTAGCTGGGATTACAGATATGAGCCACCATGCCCGGCTAATTTTGTATTTTTAGTAGAGACGGGGTTTCTCCATGTTGGTCAGGCTGGTCTCGAACTCCCGACATCAGGTGATCCACCCACCTCGGCCTCCCGAAGTGCTGGGATTACAGGCGTGAGCCACTGCGCCTGGCCAGGGTGGGAGAGTCTTTGAGGGAACACTGCATCCTCTTTAAAGAAAAGCAGAGAGAAAAGAATAGTGTATGATGCTGGAGCTGCAAGAGCCTTGGAAAGGACAGGATGAGCTGGGTGCCCTGGTGTGCACCTGTACTCCCAGCGCTTTGGAGGATCGAGGCAGAAGGACTGCTTGAGCCCAGGAGTTCGAGGCTGCAGTGAGCTATGATCGACACTGCACTCCAGCCTGAGCGACCGAGTGAGACACTGTCTCAAAAAAGAAAAAGAAAGAAAGGACAGAAAGTATTGTTTGGCGGCTGAGATCGCAGGCACAGCAGAAGGGGCAGTGGGAACGGATGGTCCTGGATTTGAGTACTGAATCTGTCTTTGTCAGCTGTGAGCCCTTGGACACATGACCTTTCTAATAAGTCTCAGTTCTTGCCCCATAAATTGGGCTAATAATGCTTTCCCTTAGGGTTGTTGTGAAGATCAAATAGGGCACAGAATGTGAACAGTGCTTTAGAATTAGAAAAGTGCTATAAAAATGCTAGAGGATTATTTTTAACTAGCTCCCCTCATTTTATGAGGTAATAAGAGGAAGTATAGGGCAGTGGATAAGTCAGGGACTCTGGAGCCCAGAACTGCCAGAATTTGAAACTCAGCTTCACTGCCGTCCAGGGTGATCTAGGGTGAATTACTTAATTTGGAGACCTGTTAATAATAGGGTTAATAATAACATTTTCATAGGGTTGTTGTGAGGATTAAGTGAATAAATATATATAAAGCACTTGGCATCGTGTGTGGCACACAGTAGATGCTGTGTAAGCATCTGCTATGACTGACTTTTCATCATACGTGCAATGCTAATGTACCTTACGTACCTTACATAGGGACTTGATAGGTGTTAACAAGCAGTACCATTTTACATGTGAGGAAATTCAGGCCAGGAGAGGGGACATAACTTGCCCAAACACCCCCCAAAGAA
Organism: Hylobates moloch; assembly: GCF_009828535.3. Taxonomy (NCBI): domain Eukaryota; kingdom Metazoa; phylum Chordata; class Mammalia; order Primates; family Hylobatidae; genus Hylobates; species Hylobates moloch. The sequence goes on along the minus strand of NW_026652285.1, from coordinate 28,182,021 downwards.
CTCTAGGCACCTCCTAGACTTAAGTGCTATAGTTTAGAGGGCATTCCCAGGTAGGGGTGTTATTTCTTAATTGAGCTCAGGAGTTCGAGTCCATCCTAGGCAACATGGAGAGACCCCATCTCTACAAAAAGTAAAAAATTACCCTGGCTTGGTGGCACATGACTGCCTGTAGTCCCAGCTACTTGGGAGGCTGAGGCAGGAGGATCGCTGGAGCCCAGGAGTTTGAGGATGCAGTGAGCTGGGATCGCACCACTGCATTCCAGCCTGGACCACAGAGCAAGACTCCCTCTCATCATCATTATCAACATCATCATCATAAGCAGCAGCAGAAGCAGATAATGCTATGGAGATTCCTCCAACAGGGCGCAACCTGAATTAACAACTTGAATTAAAGCAGGGATAGATGGAGAACAGAGGAAGGGGGACCATGAGAAAGAGAAGTTTTGGAAGAATGAGAGGATGGGGTTTGTGGGGAGACAGATGGGTATCCTGCTTCAGGCTCTATGAGAAGTTAGCAAAGAGATGTGGCACTAATAGGAAACTGAATTAGAATAATAGGAAATGAGAATTAGGGTTGCAGGACCCTGGAAGAACTTTAGGGTACAGGATCAAGGATAGGAGATTTTCAGCCAAGCTCTTGTGGGGGGTGCAGAGGTGGGTAAGAATTGAGAACACGATGATAATTATTCATCTTCCCTATGAATAACTATTCCCCCAAAAAGGCAACATGGTGTAATGGAAAGAGCACTAACAAGTACTTACTGAGTATCTACTATGTACCAGGCTATAAACCAGAGAGTTAAAAGGCTACTATTTGTTAACTGGGTGCCCTTAAGCAAATGACTAAATCTCTGAAGCTCCGTTTTCACAACAGGCATAGCAATACTTACCTGGCAGGATTATCATGAAAAATGAAGTTAGGTGCTAATTAACGTGGAGGCCAAGCACAGTGCCTGGCATCCTGTTGGCACTCACACACATTAGATGGATCTAAGTTGAACATCTCTATGTAGGGCACTGAGCCAGGTACTAGGAGGAACACGAGAAGCTGTGAGATGGGAAGCCTCTTGCCAAAGGTGTTTGGGATCTAGTTAAAGAAACAGGACAGATGCATGAAAGATTTAAACAAATAAACAGAAAACAGTCACCATAGTACATTCCACAAACTGGAAATGAGAAGCTAAAGAGTTTGAGGCGTGGGCATTCATCAGGGGCTGGGCTGCTGAAGGGGGCTCCGGGGCTCCCTGAAGACATGACCTTGAGGGACCTACTGAGGTTGAGAAGAATGAGGTGCAGGGCAGGCGGAGAAGAGTAGAGGAAATGTGCTGGCCCCGAAAGCAGTGAGCAGGAACAAGGGTTTACTGAACGCTTTGGTCAGTTACCTGCCAGGGGCTTTCCAGGGCCTAATCTTACTGGATCCTCACAGCAACTTGTGAGACACTTATCTCTATACCCACTTCATAAATGAGAAATGTTGAGAATCAGAGAGGCTAAATAGCTCACTAAAAGTGTGGGAGACTGAGGCAAGACAATTCCTTGAGGCCAGGAATTTGAGGCCAGACTGGGCAACACAGAAAGACCCCATCTCTAAAAATAAATAAATAGCTAGTGTGGTGGTGAGCTCCTGTAGTCCTAGCTACTTAGGTGGCTGAGGCGAGAGGCTCCCTTGAGCCCAGGAGTTCAAGGTTACACTGAACTATGATCTCACTACTACACTCCAGCCTGGGTGACAGGGAAAGTCTCTGTCTCTTAAAAATAAAGCAAAACAAGGCTGGGCACGGTGGCTCACACCTGTAATCCCAGCACTTTGGGAAGCTGAGGTGACCAGATCACCAGAGGCCAAGAGTTCAAGACCAGCCTGGCCAACATGGTGAAACCTAGTCTCTACTAAAAATACAAAAATTAGCCGGGCATGGTAGCGCGTGACTGTAATCTCAGCTACTAGGGAGGCTGAGGCACAAGAATCACTTGAACCCGGGAGGCAGAGCTTGCAGTGAGCTGAGATGGCATCACTGCTCTCCAGCCTGGGTGACAGAGCGAGATTCCATCTCAAAAAAAAAAAAAGGGCTGTGCTGTGTGAAAAACACTGGAGTAGTGG
>NW_026652285.1:28093312-28179823 GCF_009828535.3 Hylobates moloch | reverse complement strand
GGGGGGGGGGCAAAACAAAACTGGATTTGCGAAAGCCATAAGGAAGAAACTAAAGATCATGCGAAGTATTACGAAGGCAAGAAGGGTGCTGAGGCTGGGCGCGATGGCTCACATCTGTAATCCCAGCACTTTGGGAGGCCGAGGTGGGTGGATCACCTGAGGTTAGGAGATCGAGACTATCCTGGCCAACATGGTGAAACTCTATCTGGTGCTGAGATGGGGCTAGAGAGGTAACACAGTCTGCCATGCAGACTCTCATACACCAAAATTAAGAACTTTGGATTTGATCCTAAATACAGTGGGAAACTACTGAACAGTTATAAGCAGGGGATCCAACTGAGGTTGGAGAAAGAGCACTCTGGGCTGCTGTGTGGAACAGGATTGAAGTGGCCAAGAGCAGAGAGAGAAGCAAATTCCAGTTATCTCAGAAGATTGGTGGTGGTTTGGACTGGGGTGGCAGTGGAGACAGACAGAAGTACATGAAAGTCTATTTTAGGAATAGAAGTGTGAGATGTGGCTGAATTGGGTATGAGGAGAGTTAAGAGTGTTTGAAGACAAGGTTGACTCTGAGATCAGGAAATGCCTTTCTGAGATTGAAAAGATTGAAGGAGGAAGCAATTTGAGGCAGGAGGGAGTAGATCAGGAGCTTAGTTTACGTGGCAAAGAGAAGACTGTAATGTAAATTTACCCCGAGAATATTCAATCCTGTTAGAAAAGATAAGTGTGTAGTTTGGAAAACACGCGTGAAACATTTTAAGATGTTTCAACAAAATGTTTGTTAGACATAGGCAGAAGGATGTGTTAAATAGTTAGCAAGTAGAGCATCTGTGTGTTAAACATAGAAAGGACCAAGAGATGCCTAATATTCATGAGGCACCTGGGTACTGAACAGCCATGGTATACTAAATACATAAAAGGTACTAAAGATGCCTAATATCCTAAACATGCATAACACACACAAAGCACTAAACGCGCCAAAGGCGCTAATATTCAGGAGACACTAAAGATGTATGAGCACTCAATATTCATGTGATTTTGTGTTGTTTTTATTTATTTATTTTTTTTTTTGAGACAGATTTTCACTTTTTTTGTCCAGGCTAGATTGCAATGGCGCGATCTCGGCTCACCGCAACCTCCGTCTCCCTGGTTCAAGCGATTCTCCTGCCTCAGCCTCCCCGTTACAGGCATGCGCCACCACCCCGGCTAATTCTGTATTTTTAGTAGAGACAGGGTTTCTCCATGTTGGTCAGGCTGGTCTTGAACTCCCGACCTCAGGTGATCCACCCACCTCGGCCTCCCAAAGTGCTGGGATTATAGGCGTGAGCCACCGCGCCTGGATGTTTTTTTTTTTTTTTTAGATGGAGTCTCACTCTGTCACCCAGGCTGGGGTACGATGGCACAGTGGCACGATCTTGGCTCACTGTGACCTCTGCCTACCAGGTTCAAGTGATTCCCCTGCCTCAGCCTCTAGAGTAGCTGGGATTACAGGTGACTGCCACCACGCCCAGCTAATTTTTTTGTATTTTTAGTAGAGACGGGGTTTCACTGTATTAGCCAGGATAGTCTCCATCTCCTGACCTCGTGATCTGCCTGCCTCAGCTTCCCAAAGTGCTGGGATTACAGGCGTGAGCCACCATGCCCAGCCTGTTTTTGTTTTTATTTTTGTTTTGAGACAGAGTCTTGCTCTGTCGCCCAGGCTAGAGTGCAGTGGCGCAATCATGACTCACTGCAACCTCTGCCTCCCAGGCTTAAGTGATCCTCCCACTTCAGCCTCCCAAGTAGCTGTGACTACAGGTGTGCGCCACCAGGCCCAGCTGATTTTTGTATTTTTAAGTAGAGGTGGGGTTTCACCATGTTGCCCAAGCTGGTCTCAAATTCTTGGGCTCAAGCAATCTGCCTGCTCAGCCTTCCAAAGTGCTGGGATTACAGGTATGAGCCACCGCACCTGGCCCGTGAGGTTTTTTAAAACATAAGTTTGATTTTGTTTTTAATTGACACACAATAATTGTACATATTTATGGGGTACAGTGTGGTGTTTTGATACATATACACATTGTGTAACCTTCAAATCAGGGTAATTAGCATATCCATCACCTCTCATAAGGTTTTGTTTTTTTTTTGAGACAGGGTCTGGCTCTGTTTCCCAAGCTGAAGTGCAGTGGTGTGATCTCAGCTCACTGCAACCTCTGCCTTCCAGGCCATCCTCCCACCTCAGCCTCCCAAGTAGCTAGGACTACAGGCATGCACCATCACTCTTGGCTAAATTTTTTTTGTATTTTTAGTAGAGATGGGGTTTCGCTGTGTTGTCCATGCTGGTCTCGTGAACTCAAAGCAATCTGCCTGCCTTGGCCTCCCAAAGTGCTGGAATTACAGGTGTGAGCCACAGGGCCTGGCCCCTCTCATGAGGGTTTTTTTGTTTGTTTAAATTTCCAACTTTTGAGTTCAGGGGTATGTATGCAGGATGTGCAGGTTTGTTACATGGGTAAACGTGTGCCATGGTGGTTTGCTGCACAGATCATCCCTTCACCTAGGTATTAAGCCCAGCATCCCCGAGCTATTCTTCCTGATGCTCTCCCTCCTCCCACACGAGGTTTTAATTCAACCTATTGGTGACATTCACTCTGGCCCATGTGCCCTCTGCTCAAGATATACAAATATAATTGTGGCTGCTCATCAAGCTAATTAGCAAGCTACAGCTATGGCCCTGCAAACTTGTTCCTCTGTCTGAAAAAGCAAGTGTGTGTCATTGGACCAGGACATCTATCTGTGGGGGTACCCTTGCTTAAATGTCAACGCTGAACCAGGATATCTATCTGTGGGTACCCTTGCTTAAATGTCAACGCTGGCCCTTGTAACATCCTCATCAGGGAAGGAGATGCAATAGAAAAAGATACAGAACAGATGAACCTGTGCATCCTAGATTCAGGTAGTATGGTCCTTCCACATAGCTGGCACCCTACCCTAACTTGGTTAAATAGCCCCATCCCTTTTCCCTTGCATCTTGCTCTGTGTTTTAAGTTGATTTAATAAACCATGTGATTCAAGGATTTTAGCTTTGTCTAGGAGCCTTTCTGTTGTGTGACCTCAGGGATAGCTCTGTGGTCATGAACTTGGAGGCTACTATTGCAGCAAGATAATTTCCCATGTGACAGAAGTCATGGGTGTATTTTTTTTTTTTTTTTTTGGCAGTGAGGTAGCATGTTTAAAGTGGTGTTTTGGAAAGATTATGTGGCAGCTGTGTGTGGCATGGATTGAAGAAGGGAAGACTGACAGCAGAACTAAGACAAGAGTGCTGGCTAGAATCTCTGAGACCCTAAACCAGTGTAGGAGCACTAGGAATAAAAGAAATAAAAGAATAGAGTGTATTTTAAGAGACATTTTTAAAGGAAACATCAGTAGGATTTGGTGATTTACTGGAATTAAGAAAGAGCAAATGGGCCGGGCGCAGTGGCTCACGCCTGTAATCCCAACACTTGCAAGGCAGGCGGAATGTTTAAGTCAGGAGTTCGAGACCAGCCTGGCCAACATGGTGAAACCCTGTATCTGCCAAAAATACAAAAATTAGCCAGCTGTGGTGGTGCACACCTGTAGTCCCAGCTACTCGGGAAGCTGAGGCAGGAGAATCTCTTGAACCTGGGAGGCAGAGGTTGCAGTGAGCCAAGATGATACCACTGCACTCCAAGACTCCACAGCAAGACTCCATCTCAAAAAAAAAAAAGAAAAGAAAGAGCATATGAGTAGAATCAAAGACCATCCAAAGTTTCAAATGCAGAAGGCTGAGGGAGTGATAGAACCACTGAATGTAATAGGTGGCCTAAATCTGTTAAGTTTTAGATTCGTTGGTTGTAGCTGTCCATGGGGTGATCCAACTAGAGATAACTTGATTACATCCAACAATGGCCTTGGCATTGATTAATCCTTCTCTCCCTTCCCTCTATTTAGTTTCCAAGTGGTATTGCTCTTTTTCATGAAAATACCTTGTTTCTGTCTCTTGCTTTCTCTTATCTGTTCACTGTCTCTCCAGTTCAGGTTCTTGTCCTTACATCCCAGATTATTATAATAACCTCCTAACCAGTGCCTGCTCACAGACATCACTGACACATTCTGGTCTTGGTGAGAGCAGTTTAAGTAATTGTTCCAAATGGACAAAATGGCTTGTTATACCTTTCCTCCTTCGATGCCATGTGGATGGCTACAGGAAAGAATCATCCTGGTTCCATTCTCTTCCCATGCAAAGTGCTGGGTCCAGGGGAGTTCAGAAGATTTAGCAGCTTTGTTGCACTCAAGACAATTGGTCTGAAATTCTTTCTACTGATGATTGGCTGTTGTGGAGGGAATCGAGGCTATGAAAGATGGGCCATGTCCTGCAGCCACAGCCCAGTAAGGACACCAAGTGACTCTTAGAGAGTGACAAATGAAGGCAGGGTACTTGGTGAATGGTTATCTCACCCTCTTTTTCTTTGAGATGGAGTCTCGCTCTGTCACCCAGGCTGGAGTGCAATGATATGATCTCAGCTCACTGCAATCTCTGCCTCCTGGGTTCAAGCGATTCTCCTGCCTCAACCTCCCTAGTAGCTGGGATTACAGATGCCCGCCACCACACCCAGCTAATTTCTGTATTTTTAGTAGAGACAGGGTTTCACCACGTTGGTCAGGCTGGCCTTGAACTCCTGACCTCGTGATCCGCCCACCTCAGCCTCCCAAAGTGCTGGGATTACAGGCGTAAGCCACCGTGTCCAGCCTCACCCTCTTAACTTGTCAGTTTGGAGCCAAGCATCAGGAACATGAAGTAAGGGTGACGCAGGAAGAGTCACCCCAGAAACTGAGGAATAACAAGAACATAGTGGTAGGAGGAGCTGGAGTTAAGGGCGGGCAGGCAATGCAGCTAAGTAGGTTGGGAGGACAAGAAATCACAGAAAGTAAAGGACAGAAGGAGTAGCATGCATGAACCATGGGGTAAGCAAGCAAGAGGTCAAATCCGGGGACCCAGGATCCCTGGCAGGTAGCTGAGTGTAGGGAGACAGTCGAGGTATGGCCTAGGAAATCAAGGGTCAGGGAGGAGGAATCCAGACTGGGAGACTGGAAAGCAACAGGCCAGGCACCAGGCAGAGGGCTGAACATTAAGGGTTGGATCCTCAGGCCAGCAAGTCCCAGAAACAGATATAAGCAGTAAGAACGGAGCCCAGAGTTTTATAAGTCAAGGGGTCTCAATTTCCCAATTACAGCCAGACCTGCCTCATGGCATGTGCTCCTTATAACTTGAATGTGGCTTTAAAAATATGATTACGGCCGGGTATGGTGGCTCACGCCTGTAATCCCAGCACTTTGAGAGGCCAAGGTGGGCAGATCACCTGAGTTCAGGAGTTCAGGACCAGCTTGACCAACACAGTGAAACCCCATCTCTACTAAAAATACAAAATTTTAGCTGGGTGTGGTGGTGCACGCCTGTAATCCCAGCTACTTGGGAGGCTGAGGCAGGAGAATCACTTGAACCTGGGAGGCGGAGTTTGCAGTGATTGGAGATTGTGCACTGCACTCCAGCCTGGGCAACAAGAGTGAAAACTCTGTCTTAAAAAAAAAAAAAACAAACAAAAACATATTTTTTGCCTAGCCAGAGATGTAAAGAACACATTCCTAGTATTTATTCCTATGCTGGTCTGAATCCAAGAATCATTCGGGCACTCCTTTGGGAAAGGAATGAGCCTGAGTATTTCTCTAGGGTGAGAAGGCAGGGAGAAGGAGCAGGAAGGGATAACATTTGAAGTCGGCCAGGACCAAGAGCTCATGACAAAATGTTCTAAATGGCCAAATGCTGGCTGTCATGGCTCATGCCTGTAACTCCAATGCTTTGGAAGGCTGAGAAGATTGTTTGAGGCCGGGAGTTCAAGACCAGCTTGGGTGACATAGCAAGACCCTGTCTCTACAAAAAAAAAAAAATTAGCCAGATGTCGTGGCATGTGCCTGTAGTCCTAGCTACTCAGGAGGCTGAGGCAGGAGGATCGCTTGAGCCCAGGAGTTCGAGGTTACAGCACCACTGCACTCCAGCCTGGGTGACAGAGAGAGGCCCTGTCTTAAAAAAAATAGAAAAATAAAAAAAAAATAAGATGTACTCCTTATTATCAAAAGCTTGAGATCTGATAAAGGCCTCAACCCAAGCAGGACAACTAAAAGTTTTAAAGGAGGCTAGTGGGGATTTTGTGGGAGCCAAGTCTTCCCTAATTTACCAATCAGGCATTTACCTCTGCATTCCCTGAGAACAGAAACAAAATTGGTACAAACTGACATATTCTATGATGTTTTCAAAGTGTTCTTTAATTAGTTCATATACATTTATTCTTTTATTGACTTATTAGAGTATGAGAACCTGAGGATAGAGTAGATGTCCCTTTAGAATAGCAGTTTTTAGACTTTAAAAAATTATAAAGGCCAAGCGTGGTGACTCACACCTATAATCCTAGCACTTTGGGAAGCCGAGGTTGGTGGATCACCTGAGGTCAGGAATTCAAGACCAGCCTGACCAATGGTGAAACCCTTTCTCTACTAAAAACACAAAATTAGCCAAGCATGGTGGCGCATGCCTGTAATCCCAGCTACTCCAGAGGCTGAGGCAGGAGAATCACTTGAACCCAGGAGGTGGAGATTGCAGTGAGCCAAGATTGTCCCACTGCACTCCGGCCTGGGCAAGAGAGCGAAACTCCATCTCAAAAAAAAACAAAAACAAATTATAACCACACATTTTATGTATGATGCAGGTCACGTGCACTTATATAATCATGTAAGTGGAAATCAACGTTTCTCCAGACATTACTTACCCTTCCTATTGGTGCTGCACTGTGATCTTTTCTATTCCACTCTGTTCTAATTTTTTTTTAATGCTAGTTACATCTCACTAATTGATTTTGCAACTTACTAATGGATTACATATTGCAGTTTGGAAAACTCTGCTAATGAGTGTGTGAAGGCATATGGAGAAAGACATTGTCAAGAGAATGAGAAGACAAGCCAAGCCACAGACTGGGAGAAAATATTTGCAAAATACACATCTGATAAAGTACTGTTCTCCAAAATACACAAAGAAATAAATCTTTTAAAATTTTTCTGATTTTTTATTTTTTTGAGATGGTGTCTCGCTGTGTTACCCAGGCTGAGTGCAGAGGTGTGATCTCGGCTCACAGCAACCTCCTCCTCCCGGATTCAAGCAATTCTCATGCCTCAGCCTCCCAAGTAGCTGGGATTACAGGCGCATGCCACCACACCCGGCTAATTTTTTATACTTTTGGTAGAGACGAGGTTTCGCCATGTTGGCCAGGCTGGTCTCAAACTCCTGACCTCAAGTGATCTGCCTGCCTCGGCCTCCCGAAGTGCTGAGATTACAGACATGAGCCACTGCGCCCAGCCACTATTTATTTAAGACATGATCTTGCATTGTCACCCAGGCTGGAGTGCAGTGACATGATCATGGCTCACTGCAACCTTCATCTCCCTGGGCTCAACTAGTCCTCCTGCTTCAGCCCTCCAGACTAGCTGGGACTACAGGCATGCACCACCATGGACGGCTAATTTTTAAATTTTTTTTGTAGAGACGGGGTCTTGCTACGTTGCCCAGACTGGCCTCAAATTCCTGGGCTCAAGAAATCCTCCTGCCTTGGCCTCCTAAAGTGTTGGGATAACAGACATGAGCCACCATGCCCAAGCAAGAACTCTTAAAACTCAGTAAGAAATCAAATAACCCAATTAAAAAATTGACCAGGCTGGGCACAGTGGCTCATGCCAATAAGCACTTTGGGAGGCCAAGGCGGGCGGATCCTGAGGTCAGAAGATTGAGACCATCCTGGCTAACACAGCAAAACCTCATCTCTACTAAAAATACAAAAAATTAGCCACGTGTGGCGGCGGGCGCCTCAAAAGAAAAAAAAAATGGACCAAAGACCCTAACAGACATCTCACCAAAGACATACAGATGGAAGGTAAGCATATGAAAAGACCTCTACATCCTATGTCATCAGGGAAATGCAAATTCAAACAATGAAATACTACTACGCATCTATTGGAATGGCCCAAATCTGGAATACTGACAATACCAAATGCTGTGGAGAATGTGGAATAACAGAAACCCTCATTCATTGCTGGTGGGAATGCAACATGGTACAACCACTCTGGAAGATAGTTTGGCAGTTTCTTAAAACAGTAAACATATTTTTACCATACAATCCAGCAATCAAGCACCTTGGTATTTACCCATATGTGTTAAAAATTTATGTCTAGAAGGCCGGGCACAGTGGCCCACGCCTGTAAACCCAGCACTTTGGGAGGTGAGATGGGCAGATCACCTGAGGTCAGGAGTTCAAGACCAGCCTGGCCAACACAGTGAAACCCCATCTCTACTAAAAATACAAAAATTAGCTGGGTGTGGTGGCAGGTGCCTGTAATCCCAGATACTCAGGAGGCTGAGGCAGGAGAATCGCTTGAACCTGAGAGGTGGAAGTTGCAGTGAACCGAGATCACGCCATTGCACTCCAGCCTGGGGAAAGAGAGCGAGCCTTCGTCTCAAAAAAAAAAAAAAAAAAGTCTACACAAAAACCTGTGCATGGATGTTTACAGCAGCTTTATAATTACCAAAGCTTAGAAGCAACCAAGATGCCCTTCAGTAGGCGAATAAAACTTACTAGACAGTTCTCTGGGTGGCCTTGGGCCACCCAGTTCTCCCCCCTTTCTCACTTGTAGCATTCAAGAATAACCGTAGATTGTTCTGGGAATGCAGCACCCTGGGATAACGAGGGAGTGGACATAACAGCCTGAGCTCTGTTCCAGACCCTCCTAGAAATACGTCCTTTAGAAAAAAAAATAGGATGTCCTTCAACATTTTAGCCCACCAAGTCCTGTTGTCCCTAGAATACAAAACCCAGGGCAGTTTGCTTGCGACGTAAGCAGGACATACACACTGACAAGACTCCATTCACGGGCGGCTTTCCTGAGCCTCGGGGCACTGGCTGAGTCCTAGGCTACGCTGTCCCTTGCTGCCTATCTGTACGTAGTGAATCTGGTGCGTGTACCTTGTTTGGGTGTGTGGGTTTTCTGTTTCATCAACCTCAAGCAAGCTGGTAGCCAGAGCACAATGAATCTGCTTTGAACAACTGTGGAATAGCCAGACATTATTCAGTGCTAAAAAAATCAAACCATGAAAATGTGTCCAGAATTGGTAGGTTCTTGGTCTCACTGACTTCAAGAACGCAGCCGCAGACCCTCGCGGTGAGTGTTAACAGTTCTTAAAGGCCGCGTGACCAGAGTTTGCTCCTTCTGACATTCGGATGTGTTCGGAATTTTTTACTTCTGGTGGGTTCGTAGTCTCGCTGGCTCAGGAGTAAATCTGCAGACTTTCGCAGTGAGTGTTACAGCTCTTAAGGCAGCGCGTCTGGAATCGTTCGCCCCTCCCGCTGGCTTCAAAAGTGAAGCTGCAGACCTTCGTGGTGACTTTTACAGCTCATAAAGCCATCGTAGACGAAAAGACTGAGCAGCAGCAAAATTTATCTCAAAGAGTGAAAGAACACACCTTCCCCACCCCAAAAGGGTACCCGAACAGATTGTTACTGCTGGCTAGCGCAGCCTGCTTTTATTTTCTTATCTGGCCCCACCCACATCCTGCTGATTGGCCCATTTTACAGAGAGCCGATTGGTCTGTTTTACAGAGAGCTGATTGGTCCGTTTTGACAGGGGGCTGATTGGTGCGTTTACAATCCCTGAGCTAAGAACAAAAGTTCTCCACGTGCCCACTAGATTAGCTAGATACAGTGTCGATTGGTGCGTTCACAAACCCTGAGCTAGACACAGGGTGCTGATTGGTGTGTTTACAAACCTTGAGCTAGATACAGAGTGCTGATTGGTGTATCCACAATCCCCCAGCTAGACATAAAGGCTCCCCAAGTCCCCACTAGACTCAGGAGCCCAGCTGGCTTCACCTAGTGGATCCCGCAGCGGGGCCGCAGGTGGAGCAGCCTCCCGGTGCCACGCCGGTTGCCCGCACTCCTCAGCCCTTGGGTGGTCGGTGGACTGGGTGCCCTGGGGCAGGGGGTGGCACTCTCAGGGAGGCTTGGGCAGCGCAGGAGCCCGCGGGGGGCGGGCGGGGGAAGGAGGGGGTGGAGGCTCAGGCATGGTGGGCTGCAGGTCCCGAGCCCTGCCCAGCGGGGAGGCAGCTAAGGCCTGGTGAGAAATCGAGCACAGCAGCTGCTGGTCCAGGTGCTAAGCCCCTCACTGCTCGGGGCTTGCCGGCGGCCGGCCGCTCCGAGTGCAGGGCCTGCTGAGCCCACGCCCACCCGGAACTCGCCCTGGCCCCCAAGCGCTGCGCACAGCCCGGGTTCCCGCCCGCGCCTCTCCCTCCACACCTCCCGGAAGCTGAGGGAGCCGGCTCCCGCCTTGGGCAGCCCAGGAAGGGGCTCCCACAGTACAGCGGCGGGCTGAAGGGCTCCTCAAGTGCTGCCAAAGTGGGAGCCCAGGCAGAGGAGGCGCTAAGAGTGAGCGAGAGCTGCCAGCATGCTGTCACCTCTCAAAAACACGTGGAGGAACCTGAAATGCATATTGGTAAGTCAAAGAAGCCAATCTGAAAAGGCTACATATGGTATGATTCCAACTCTATGATATTCTAGAAAAGGCAAAACTGTGGAGACAGTAAAAAGATCAGTGGTTGCTAGGGGTTGGTGGGGCTGGGAGGGATGAATAGATAGAGTATAGAGGATATTTAGGTCAGCGAAAATAGTCTGTGTGATACTTTAATGTTGGATATATGTCATTATACATTATAGAAAGTACAACACAAGTCCAGGCACAGTGGCTCACACCTGTAATCCTAGCACTTTGGGAGGCCAAGGCAGGTGGATCACTTGAGCTCAGGAGTTCAAAACCAGCCTGGGCAATATGGCAAAACCCTGTCTCTACTTAAACACACACACACACACACACAAATTAGCCAGCTGTGGTGGCACACACTTGTAGTCCTAGCTACTTGGGGGGCTGAGGTGGGAGGATCCCTTGAGCCCAGGAGGTCAAGGCTGCAGTGAGTCGAGATTGTACCACTGCACTCTAGCCCGGGTGACAGAGACCCTGTCTCAAAAACAAACAAACAAACAAAAAAGTAAACCAACAGTGAACCTTAATGTAAACTGTGGACTTTGATTGATAATGATGTGTCAATGTAGGTTTATCAATTGTAACAAATGTACTTCTTTGGTGGCCGGGTGCGGTGGCTCATGCCTGTAATACCAGCACTTTGGGAGGCCGAGACAAACAGATCACCTGAGATCAGGAGTTCGTGGCCACCCTGGCCAATATGGTAAAACCCTGTCTCTACTAAAAATACAAAAATTAGCTAGGCGTGGTAGTGGATGCCTGTAATCCCAGCTACTTGGGAGGCTGAGGCAGGAGAATCGTTTGAACCAGGGAGGCAGAAGTTGCAGTGAGCTAAGATGTGCCACTGCACTCCGGCCTGGGCGACAGAGCGAGACTCCATCTCAAAAAAAAAGTACTCCTCTGGTGAGGGATGTTGATAATGGGGAAGGTAGGTTATGTATGTGTAGGGGCAGGGGTATATGGGAACTCTTGTACCTTCCTCTAAACAAATTAGTCTAAAGAAAAGCATATGGACTAAAAGCTGGGTTTGAGCTCCAATTCTGCAATTAGCTGTGAGCTTCAGGCAGGCAGTGTCTCCCTGGGCTCTGGGCCTCATTTTTCTTTTTCTTTTCTGTTCTTTTCCTTTTTCTTTCTTTCTTTTTTTTTTTTTGAGACAGAGTCTCGCTTTGTCACTCGGGCTGGAGTGCAGTGGTGCGATCTTGGCTTACTGCAACCTCCGCTTCCCAGGTTCAAACGATTCTCCTGCCTCAGCCTCTTGAGTAGCTGGGATTACAGGCACGCACCACCACGCCCGGCTAATTTTTGTGTTCTTAGTAGAGACGGGGTTTCACCATGTTGGTCAGGCTGGTCTCTAACCCCTGACCTCGTGATCCGCCCACCTCGGCCTCCCAAAAGGCTGGGATTACAGGCGTGAGCCACTGCGCCCAGCCGCTCTCACACGGTTTGAAATGTGCCAGTCAGACCAACTTTTCCTAGAGGTGCCATGTACCCCTTTACCTTGACAGCCACAGGCATGGCTCAGGGCACTTTTCTTCACCCTTTCCCCTCCCAGCTCAGGCGCCCAGGCATGCCTGCAGCAGGCAAAGGCCAAGCCCAACAGCCAAGAAGGGGCGGGAGAAAGCCGCGGTGGTAGCCAAACAGGGCAAACAGATGGGCGCTTCTTGCCCGCTGCGCCAATAAAACCTTTCCTCCCCTGGCCAAAGAATTCAACCCGGTCTGAACTAGGGGAAAGATACAAGGATTGGGAGGCCCACTTGCAGTAAGCAAGGGGTTCTTCTCCCAGAATCCTCCCCTTTTTGGCCCTTTAACTGTTTTCTTTTTTTCCTTTTCTAAGTGAGAGGGCTCCCCCAACCCAACAATGTTTCTGATAGGGAAGTTAACGGAGGAGCGACCCCTGCTGGCTGAGAACTGCAAATTCAGCAGGGCACATCTGAAACACTAAACAGATACAAACAGCCTCTAAACCAACTTTTCAATCCCAAATTCGATTCCAAGCTTCAGGCTGAGGCCCTAGAGAGAAAAACCAAGTCCGAGGGATCCAAAGCCAGGCAACAGGCACAATGTAAATGGGCAGAACCAATTCCTGATGACTGAACCCCCCACCACATAGAAGGAGGCCGTGTTCCATGGCACAAACAGGCCCAGGGAATTCAGTTTGCCGACAGCAGGAAGAAAGGGAGGGAGAAAGGGAGGTATAGATGAGAGCAGTTAATTCCTATTCTCCAGGTTTTCCCTGCTTCATGGGTACATACCACATTGGTACCCATGGCTGGCACCTGCCAAGGTCACCAGGGCTCAGGGACAAGATGTGGAGGGTGCAGGGAGGATACTCACTTTCTCTCTCCATCACACGCTGAGTATTCACTGAAAGAAGGAAGAGAGTAGGGGACACCTTTATTCCCTGTCTTTCAGAATGGGCAACCAGTTCTCTTCACCACCCCCAGCTTATACTCTTCTGAAGTATAACGTATCCTGAACCACTGGGATTGCTTTGACCCTCAGAATCTGAAGGAAAAGCATCTCATAGCCCTCTGCACAAAGGTTTGGCCAAATTATGATTTATAGGAAGGACTGGCCTGGCCTTAGGAAGGGACCATTCATTTCAATACCATCGAACTAGGACCAAGCCCCTCAATTATACCTTATACCAAGTTGTCCATGATCGACCAGGGATTTGATGAAAATCCCACTGCCCTCCTGGAGAGGCTAAGAGGGAGCTTGGTAAAGCACATCTCTCTATCTCCTGATTCAGAAGAGGGACAACTAATTCTAAAGGATCAATTTATTACTCGGGCAGCTCCTGACATCAGAAGGAAGATACAAAAACAGGCCCTGGGACCAGATAGTACTTTAGAGAAACTCCTGAAAGTAGCCACCTTGGTCTTTTATAATAGAGACTGGGAGGCCCAGGAAAGAGAGAGGAGATACAGGAAAGAGGCAAAAGCTTTAATGGCCATCGTGCAAGTCCACAAATCCCAGAATTCCCAGGGTGCAACTGTTAACTGCTAAAAGATATGGCAAGAACAGTTATCTCTTCCAAAGTTGAACCGCTCCTATACAAGGTTTAATTTCTTACAGCTCAGGGTACAATGTTGTTAGTATATTTTACTTCTTGTCTCTGTAATCTTTGGCACTAAATTCTTTCCTTGTATAATACACATTTAACTTATGCATACTTAACCTTATAAAACTTGTTTTATTCTCTTGTGCCTAGAAGCCACCAAACTCCAAATGGCCAGGCAACCGGAGCCTGGGATGATGGCTCCCCTTTGCTAGGAACTCTTAGACCTCTAGGAGGAGTCTGACTGCTGTTTTCCCCAAAACAATGCCCCCTGTCAGCACGAAGCAGCTGAGACCAGTCATCGTCCATATTCTAAGGGCAGTTAGATGTACCTCTTCAGAGGGAGGAAATGATACCGAAGTGCTGGGAAGGGAAGACGGTGGTCCTTTTAAATGATAGGGAACAGTTTAAAAACTATTGGTAACATTTCTCTTGTCAAGAAATGCGATATTTTGATCCACTGATTTTATTTTTAGAAGTGTATTCTAAGTGGGGGCCGGGCGCGGTGGCTCACGCCTGTAATCCCAGCACTTTGGGAGGCCGAGGCGGGCGGATCACGAGGTCAGGAGATCAAGACCATCCTGGCTAACCCGGGGAAACCTCATCTCTACTAAAAATACAAAAAAAAAAAAAAAAAAAAAAACAACTAGCCGGGCGGGGTGGCAGGCTCCTGTAGTACCAGCTACTCCAGAGGCTGAGGCAGGAGAATGGCGTGAACCCGGGAGGCGGAGCTTGCAGTGAGCTGAGATCGCGCCACTGCACTCCAGCCTGGGCGACAGAGCAAGACTCTGTCTCAAAATAAATAAATAAATAAATGTATTCTAAGTAATTGGAAAAGTGCTACAATTTATTGAACTACTGCCTGGGGGCTCTGTAGATGAATGGTCCCGTCTACTACTCATGTTACCAGACAGGTACTATCAGCCTTTTTATAGATGAGGACACGCGCTCAGAGGTTAGAAAAATGCCACAAGTGCTCACAGCTGCTACTGCAGTGAGTGGTACCAAAGCATGCCAAAGCCTCTGCTTGCCATACATTGTCTGTCTCTCTCTCCGTTTTTCCCAACTACAAATTTCATTCATTCATATTCCACTCTGCTGCATCTTGATCACTTTTTACCTGATCAAGGGGCAGGATTGAACTGAGTGGATAATCTGGTTCGGGGGTACTCCTGGTTTTGTAGGCCCAGTGGCTTTCCCTCCTCACCCCCACCCCCTTTCCATAGCAGAGGTGATTAGAGACCGGGGGATACTGGAGTCTGAGAAGGTAAGGGCTGTCCTTTAGAGAAGGAGAGGTAGCTAGTAATCAGGACTAGAAAATGTCTAGACCGGCCACAATTAC
The DNA here is from genome assembly GCF_009828535.3 of Hylobates moloch. Lineage (NCBI taxonomy): Eukaryota > Metazoa > Chordata > Mammalia > Primates > Hylobatidae > Hylobates > Hylobates moloch. The sequence continues at coordinate 28,164,800 of NW_026652285.1, read as the reverse complement.
AGGTGGCTCACGCCTGTAATTCCAGTACTTTGGGAGGCCGAGGCAGGAGGATCACCTGTCAGGAGTTTGAGACCAGCCTGGCCATCGTGGTGAAACCCCATCTCTACTAAAATACAAAAATTAGCTGGGAGTGGTGGCACGCACCTGTAATCCCAGCTACTCAGGTGGTTTAGGCAGGAGAATTGCTTGAACTCGGGAGGCGGAGATTGCAGTGAGCTGAGATCGCGCCACTACACTCCAGCCTGGGCGACAGAGTGAGACTCAGTCTCAAAAAAAAAAAAAAAAAAAAAGTCTAGACCAGGGACTCGAAAACTAGTTTGGGGGCAGGCGGGTAGGGAGAGAGGTCAGGGAGGGATGATCTAGAAACTTCCTAAAGGTACACACAATTGCATATTCATGGAGGATCTGGCCATTTTTTTTTTCCAGGAAGAGGTCCAAAGAGTTTTGAGATTCTCAGACGGTCAGTGGCCCCCAGAAGTTTAAGATACATTTAAGGTAAGAAGAGTGATTCTGGAGGAGGAGGGACCCTGGTACAGTGAGTAGTGAGACTGCAGAAGGGAGGGCTCGCCCAGCTCAGACTCCATGGCAGGCACCCCCGGGATAGCATCTCCCCACCCTCCTGAAGAGATTTTGAAACAAAAAGCAGTTCCCCACCCCACTGGGCTGAACCTAATCTTAATTCTTTGGGGATGTTCAGAAGAATTTTGTCTTGAGAAACTTTAGTGGCCTTTTTCTAGAGCTAGCTCTTAAAAAAATCTTCTTAAAAGGCAAAAAGTTTGGAACTAACGTTAAAGTCTTCTGGAGGGAAGTCTGGGCTGGGAGGAGGGAAAGCTTGATCAATAAGAGCGGGGAGTCTGGAGGAGAAATGCCTGGGACCTTGAAACCCCAGAGCATTGCCCTGGGAGAGGGCAGAAAAGCAGGCAGAAAGCAGCGCGGGCCTGAGACCTGCCCCAGGCCCAAGCGCCACAGGTGAGTGTATTTCCTTCTTGGCCCTGACCCTCCAGCAAACACAAAGCCTCGCTCTTCCAGAGGGAAGGACCAGCCCACTTACAACATGGAAACTCTTTTCTGCTCAAAGGGCGACCTAGAAATCTCCAAAAGCAGATCTCTAAGCTCCGGGATTTTTTTTGTTTTTTTTGTTTTTTTTTGAGACGGAGTCTCGCTCTGTCGCCCAGGCTGGAGTGCAGTGGCGCAATCTCGGTTCACCGCAAGCTCCGCCTCCCGGGTTCACGCCATTCTCCTGCCTCAGCCTCTCCGAGTAGCTGGGACTACAGCTGCCCACCACCACGCCCGGCTAATTTTTTGTATTTTTAATAGAGACGGGGTTTCATCGTGGTCTCGATCTCCTGACCTCGTGATCCGCCCGCCTCGGCCTCCCAAAGTGCTGGGATTACAAGCGTGAGCCACCGCGCCCGGCCAAGCTCCTGTTTTTAACTGGGTTTTCTGAACAAGAGAGCTGAGGTGCCCTCTCCCCGTGAGGCAGTGAGTTCAGGTGGTTTACCTCTGAGTCTTCCTCCAGGGTGCTTTCTCCTCTTTACCCCAAATTCCCCAAACTGTGGTCTAAAGCTTCCCTTCCTCTAAGAGTGTTTCATTTAAGAAACAAGACAAAGGTGGGGAGAGGAGGTTCCCCCAAAACAATTTTCAGTAGGGTAATTCAGCCCTTGGCTACTCCCCCTGAAGAAGGGGAAGGGTATCTCTAAGATCTGTTCTTTCCAAAAGATGGAACTGTCTCATTATCTGTCTTCCTCCTCAGTCATATAACCTATTTTGTCAGTGTCTCAGGCTCTCTTCCTTTATGTTGGCAGGAGACTTTGAGGAGGGGGTTGCTCAGTGCAAGGGTCCAGGGACAAATGTACCCAAAGCACACAGAGCCAAGATCTTGGGTGGCTTATAGGTGGGAGAGGCTCTCCTCAATCTTCAACAGAGACCGGCTCCTCTTCCCACTGGGCTCAATACCAGGTACTGGAAAATCCCACCTGATCCTCTGGCTTTCGACATTATTACAAGGAGAGGCACTCAAAATTTGTTTGTAATTTTACTCTTTCCTGCAGCCTTTGCGGGGTTCCTTTAGAATCTTGCAACAAACGGGGCAGGGGGCGGTGACACCTCCTCCCTCCTGCTTCTTTGATAATTGAGGGAACCTCATGTTGAGATCTCACACTCGTCATCATTTGATAAAAAGCTAGCTTTAACTAGCCACTGACACAGATGATTTGGGGGGAAATTATATATTTTTGGGAGGGGGCGCTGCTGAAATCCACAGGCTTCATACAATTCCAAACAAAGCCCCACATATGACTTCAATTACCACCAAACATTTCCAGTTCCCCTCCCCCAACATAAACTAACACAAGCAAACACTTCGAAGTACGGGTTCTAACTTACTTTCTCCCTTGTCCGGAAGACAGCCAACAAAGGGTGGTAAGGCACCATTTCTCCCATCACCATTTAGCTAAGAAAGCAAGGTCCAGGGCTGGGAGCACTCTTCTCTGCCCCACCCCCAACCAAGTAGGTAAGGGGGAGAGGGGAGGAGGAGGTGTGGTTTGGTTAAACTAATAAAATGTTACAACCCTGTTAAATACAATTAAAAGGATAGATCTCTCGAAGATAATTAAATGCACTTTATTATTATGATTATTAGCTTTTAATTTACACTGTTAAGAAACGGGAGATGGCAAAAACTGAGTTATGTGGTATTCTTGTATTCAAACCAATCCTTTGGAATTAAAATTCTAAAATATTCCAAATAGTTGAGGGAAATAATATGTGTTGGAAACTGGAGTTCTTACACCAGCAAAGATACTTTTAGACATCACTTCTCAGGAAGTTAACTTAAGAGAAGTCTTGACAGGCCAGGCACTGTGGCTCATGCCTGTAATCCCAGCACTTTGGGAGGCCCAGGCAGGCAGATAACGAGGTCAGGAGTTCGAGACCAGCCTGGCCAATATGGTGAAACCCTGTCTCTACTAAAAATACAAAAATTAGCAAGGAGTGGTGGCGCGCGCCTGTAGTCCCAGCTACCTGGGAGGCTGAGACAGGAGAAACGCTGCAGTGAAGGTTGCCGTGAGCCAAGATCGCACCACTGCACTCCAGCCTGGGCGACAGAGTGAGACTCCATCTCAAAAAAAGAAAAGTCTTGACTTTATTTGTAGAGGCTCAGGGGAAGATAAGAAACATCTGCTTTAAACATCCTATCAATCTTGTGATATAGAATGTCATGTAAACACTCAACCCACCCCCACAGCCACAAAGGGCCTGTCCAGAGACTTCTAAAGCAAAGATAACCACCTTTTTTTTTTTTTTTCATTTTTTGCTGGACAAGTTTTAAATAAATCAGTCTTTTTGTCAAAGGAAAACTAAAAAGCCCACCAGCCCATCAGTCCCCTCCCTCCAACCCACCCGTCTTTATCACTTTTTGAAAAAAATAAGCCCCAAACAACAACAAAAACCCACACAAACCAACCCAGAAACTGCTAACCTGAACGCCAGAGATTTTTGGCTGTGGGGGTGAACAGACTGCAGGGAAAGAAGGGAAGAGATGCTAAGAGGTCTCAAACTCCCCAGATTTGCAAGCAACTGCTCAAAGGCGAATGCTTCCCCTAGACATGCAGGGAGGCAGGATCAGTACTCCTGGTGGGGTGTGTGTTGGTGGAGGCTGTTTCAAAACACACTTCAAAAAGCATTTTCGGGCCACTGGAAGCACTTGGTGCAGTGAATTGAAAAGAAGAGAAGCCAGAGAGGAGAAAGATCTTCCAGCCGGCAGGGGAGTGGGCCAGGGGGTGGAAGCCATTCCTCACCGGATCTCTGCCCTCTCCCCACCAGCACACCCCGACCCCGATTTTTTTTCCACATCTTCATCTCAGTTGGGACTTTTCCAAAGAGTGAGTGAAGAAGACAGGACAAATGAGCAGGGAAAGAAAAGGGGGAAGGAAACAAAACGAATCCAAGTCCTGTTCAAAAATATCCAACAGCTTCCACAGGCCCAGCGTCAGAGAGGAGGCTCACAAATTTGGCTTTTATATTAGTTGAATGGAACAAACTCCTAACGACTCAAAGCCAACAAAAACAGCGCTCAGGCTGGGTGCCTCTCCCAGCAGGCCCAGCCCTGCCATACCACCAAAAAACTCCAAAAGTGGGGCGAGTTTTGAAGGGCACTTAAGAAAGAGAACCCTCCCCCCAACTACACTCCCCAACACACACACACCTCATTCTTTAGCCCTGGCGCCCACACCCGTGTTTTTTTTCTTTTTTCTTTTAAATAGAAAATATATATAATTAAATTTACAAAGACTATTTACAGTTTTAATTACAAACCTTGTGGGGGTGTTGGGCAGAGAGTTCTCTTTTAAAAAGCAACCTAAAAGTGAAATGGTTTCGATCGTTTTTTATTTAAAAAAATAAAATACGGAGTCTGTAGGGGCCCCACCCCTGGCGGAGGGCCGCGCCGCGCGGTTCCGGCCTGGGGGCGCCCCTCACACGGTGGTCTCACCGTGCCGGCTGTTGGTGAGGCGAGTGTAGAATTTCCTCCACGAGTGCAGCGTCTTGCCCGACCAGATCCAGAAGCCCGACGTGATGCCCACGATGAGCGTCATGAGGTATTTGATCATGTAGACCGTGAAGTCGGGCGACATGCGCGGCGTGTAGTGCGCCGGGCACGGGATGGCCAGGCTCTTGCAGTGCTGGCTCACCCACGAGCGCTCCCAGTGCTCGCGGAAGGCCTGCTCGTAGAAGTAGCAAGCGATGACTATGGTGGCGGGCACTGTGTAGAGCACGGAGAAGACGCCGATGCGCACCATGAGCCGCTCCAGCTTTTCGGTCTTGGTGCCGTCGTGCTTCATGATGGTGCGGATGCGGAAGAGCGACACGAAGCCGGCCAGGAGGAAGGACGTGCCAATGAACAGGTACACGAAGAGCGGCGCTAGCACAAAGCCCCGCAGCGGGTCCAGGCTGTTGAGGCCCACGAAGCACACGCCGCTCAGCAGGTCGCCGTCGATCTGGCCCATGGCCAGGATGGTGATGGTCTTGACGGCCGGCACGGCCCAGGCGGCCAGGTGGAAGTACTGAGAGTTGGCCTCGATGGCCTCGTGGCCCCACTTCATGCCGGCTGCCAGGAACCAGGTGAGCGACAGGATGACCCACCAGATGGAGCTGGCCATGCTGAAGAAGTAGAGCATCATGAAGAGGATGGTGCAGCCCTCCTTCTTGGTGCCCTGCACCACCGTGCGGTAACCGTCCTCGGAGAAGCGCTCGTTGCACACTACGCGCTCCTGGAGCACGAAGCCGGCGATGTAGGCCACCGACACCATGGTGTAGCAGCCCGATAGAAAAATGATAGGCCGCTCTGGGTAGCGGAAGCGCTGCATGTCTACCAAGTACGTGGTGACAGTGAAGAAGGTGGAGGCGCAGCACAACACCGACCAGGTGAGGATCCAGAGGCGCGCGAAACGTGTCTCCTCCTGTGAGAAGAACATGGAACCATCGGGCCGCGCGGGTTCGCAGGGCGCAGCACAATCACGCTCGCCCAGAAACTTGTAGCTGAGATAGGATGGCACCTTGAGGACGCGCGGGCAGTGGAAGGGGTGCTCCAGCGTGGCGTAGCGCGGGGGAGCACCGCCGCCGCCCGGACCACCCGGGGTGCCCCCGGCACCCGGCTGCAGTCCCGGCGGCGGCGCAGTGGTGAGTAGCGCGGGCGCTCCGTCCTCGGAGTGGTTCTGGCCCACGCAGATCTGCTCGGCGCCGTGACGCGGGAAGTGCTCGCAGCGCAGGCGCTCGGGCCACTGAAAACCGAACTTGTTCATGAGCGCTTCGCAGCCCTGGCGCGCGCGCTCACAGATAGAGCGGCACGGCGGGATGGCCTGTTCCAGCACGGTGCACACGGGTGCGTACATGGAGCACAAGAAGAAGCGCAGTTCAGGCGAGCACTGCACCTTCACCAGCGGATAGAACTGGTGCACCTCCAGGCCTGCGTCCTCCTGGTTCGTGTGGCCCAGAAGGTTGGGCATGATGGTCTGGTTGTAGGCGATGTCCGTGCACAGCGGGATGGAGATGGGCTGGCAGAAGCCGTGGTCCGGGATGGAGATGCCCTTCTCCCCGTGGAACTGGGCCGGCCCGGCGGCGGGCAGCAGCAGCAGCGGCAGCAGCAGGCGGGGCAGGGCGCTGCGGGGCCGCATGCTGGCCGCCGCCCCCCACCCGGCTCCTTGGCGCCCCCCCGCCCCCGCCCCCAACCTGGAGACTGCGCTCCTTCCCCGCCGCCTCCTCGCTGCGGCTGCCGCCTCCCGCGCCTCTCTGCAAACTTTGCTCGCGGCCGCAGAGTTGGGGAGGCCGGGCGGGGGAGGGGGCGGTGCGCCTGCCCGCTTGCTCGCCGCGGTCGGACTGAGTCGCCGGAGACACCGCGCGCCGCTGCTCTCTCTCCTCTTCCTCCTCCTCTCGCCTCTCAGCTCCCCCTCTCCCCTCCCTTCTGCACCCAGCGACTTCTTTGTGCCTCCTGCAGCCCTCACCTCGGCCTCTCCGATCCCAATTAGTCGGTTTCAAGGGGGCCCCCGCTGGCGGCCCCGCCCTCTCTTCAGCCCCCCAAAAAAGGGATCCTTGAAACCGCCCCGTCGAGCTCTAAGCACCAACCCAAAATGTGCTCTCGGCCAATCAGATTTAAATCCGAGGACCGGGCCCGAGGGCTGGATTGGTCGACCACAACATAATGAGATCAGAAACCAGATGCCAACAAAACTTTACCCCCCCTTTTGCTTTTTAAAGAGACAAGCTATTATTATATTAAGGGCTGTTTGCCCAGCCCGGGATTTCTCCGGAGTTGCCGCGGCGAGATCGGGGGACACTACTCGACCCTGGCTCACTCCTCTTCCCGGGCCGAGGTGCTCTGCCGGGTGGGGACTCTTTAAACCCTTGCCCCCGCCCCCGGTCCTCGAACCCCACCTATTCCTAGTCCAATTTTTCAAATCGAGTGAAAAATCTCAAATTTAAAAATTAAAACAGACTTTAAAAAAAAACTAACAATTTACAAAGACCTTTTCTGTCCGCTCTTTCTAGAGCCCAGGCGAAAGTTTCACTTCACTTTACACGTAGACTCCTCGCCCTCCCCCTCCACACACCCTTAAAAAACCCTCTGAAAAATGGGAGCCTGTCTCTTTAAGAGACTCTTAAAGGGACCAGGACTCCGAGGCGTAATTGCCTCGTAGCCAGCACAAAGGAGCCCATTATGGTTCTTTGTGTTCGGTGGCACCTCAAAGTGAGAAAACTCAGGAACTCGGAGGCCCGGAGCTGGAGGGTTGGGGCGGGGGGCTTGGAGGGAGCGAGGGAAAGGAGAATGGCCCGGAGCTGCGGCTTCTCCCACCCGCTTCTTCCGCTGCAAATCTTAACTGTGCAAAGTAAAGTTTAGTTGTCCTAAGGAGGAGGTCTTAATCGAAAGTTAATGGTGGGGGGCGGGGGGTGACGGGCAATTTTGAGTGAAGGGACGACTCTCTTAGGCCTGACGAACGTTTGGGGGAATTTTCCTTCTGCCTCCCCACCTCTACCTCCGCCCCCTAAAAGCTTCCAGATCCCGTCTCCAGGGCGAGAGGGGAGTTTTACCCAAATCTTAAGTGGTTCCACACCAGACAGGGGTGGCGTGTGTGACGCGGGAGGAAACTGGGGGGTTGTGGGTGAATTATCCCCTCCACATCTCTCACCTGGTAAGGGGTGGGGTGTGGCCAGCAGAGTTCCTGCTACTTTTAGAATTTTTTTTTTTCCCTTCTAGGATTTTAAATTTGAGAAGGGGTCGAGGAGGAATTTGCATGTAAATCTCCTGGGCCTGATACTGGATGATGGATCAATTATTTTCTGTTGTCTCTCCCCAGGGACAGGGGAAAGGGGGGACTTAAAAAGAAGAAAGAAAATCAACAGAAGCAAAAAAAAAAAAAAAGAGAAGGAGGTAGAGGGAAAATTTTTTTTTTATTTATTTTATTTTTTTTTTTTTTTTTGAGACGGGCTGGAGTGCAGTGGCGCAATCTCGGCTCACTGCAAGCTCCGCCTCCCAGGTTCACGCCATTCTCCTGCCTCAGCCTCTCGGAGTAGCTGGGACTACAGGCGCCCGCCACCACGCCCGGCTAATTTTTTTGTATTTTTAGTAGAGACGGGGTTTCACCGTGGTCTCGATCTCCTGACCTCGTGATCCGCCCGCCTCGGCCTCCCAAAGTGCTGGGATTACAAGCGTGAGCCACCGCGCCCGGCCTGGAAAAAGATATTCTAAGTAGATGGATACAAAGGGATCCAGGTTTGACAGGATTCAAAAAAAAATTTTTTTTTCCTGATTGAATGAATGATATAAAGATGTTCCGGTTCCTTACAACTTGAAAATGTTCCTTATTACGTCCTGGGGAAGTTGCCTTTTCCCTACACCAGGATGAAAGTTTTCCTTCAAAATTGGGGCGTGAGTGGTTGTCGGGGGGATATGCCTTTTTTTGTGCATCCCATTTCCAGCCCACCCATCTCTATTCCACCAGCAAGCCCACTTTCTCTCAGAGCAGTCTAAGGATGGGAATGTTGTCCACTCTCTGCTCCATCTGAGTCTGAGCTTTTGGTCCTCAGATCTCCTGCCTAGTCCATCTCAAAGCATCTTGAGAGCTGGTACCAAACATGGAAGCTGAGCAGTGGAAACAAAAATGAATAACAGGCTCCTATACCCCATTCAGGAAGCTCGCAGTCTGATAGGAAATTGAGAGCAAATCTCCAGTGTAAACGGAGCATCTTCAATTTCCTTCCATGACAAACCTGTTTTCCTGGCCTAGGGCCAGGTCTGAATGACAGTTATCCCCTCTCCAGGCACCCCAAGGCAGACAGGGAGCTGGGGAGCTGGAAACAGGAAATAGAGGACATTCTTCCATTCACTCAGGCAAACTTTCATTCCTTCAACACACTTTTATTCTTATTTCAAACCACCATAATAGGGGCTATGGAGAATGTGGAAAAAGATGACAGCAGCTGCCCTTCAAAAATTTATAGTAGGCCGGGGGCAGTGGCTCATGCCTGTAATCCAGCGCTTTTGGAGGCCGAGGCGAACAATCACCTGAGATCAGGAGTTTGAGACCAGCCTGGCCAACATAGTGAAACCCCATCTCTACTAAAAATACAAAAATTAGCTGGGCATGGTGGCGCATGCCTATGTAGTCCCAGCTACTCAGGAGGCTGAGGCAGGAGAATCGCTTGAACCCGGGAGGCGGAGGTTGAAGTGAGCTGAGGTCACGCCACTGCACTCCAGCCTGGGCAACAGAGCGAGACTCTGTCTCAAAAAAAAAAAAAAAAAGTTTATAGTAGCCCAGAAGAAAAGTGATTCCACAAAGATGTTACACTTGTCTAGCATTTGTACGTGAAATAAGGAGAAATCGTGGTATTTCATGTTTACTCTTGCCTTTCACGTGAGGGACCTGAGTGTGAACAGGACCAGAACCTGCATCTTCAGATTACAGGCCTACCTACAGCACTTCTTATTCTGCCAACCTGCCTCTTGAGTACAGGAGCCCGGTAACTAAAGGATGTAATTTGTTATTTGATAGAGCACTTAGTTCTGAGTTTTTAAAAATTAGCTTGGGCAGGATGCAATGGCTCATGCCTTTAATCCCAGCACTTTGAGAGGCCAAGGCAGGATGATTGCTTGAAGCCAGAGTTTGAGACCAGCTGGGACAACAAAGTGAGACCCCTGTCTCTACAAAAATTTTAAAACATGAGCTGGGCATGGTGGCGCATGCCTGTGGTCCCAGCTACTTGGGAGGCTGAGGTGGGAGAATTGCTTGAGCCCAGGAGGTTGAGGCTTCGGTGAGCTGTCATCATGCCACTGTGCTCCAGCCCAGGCAACAGAGTGAGACCTCTAAATACATAAATAAATTAGCTTGGTCATTGACTTGGACCAGATTTGTAACTCTGCCACTAACTGTACAGCTTTGGAACAGTCACTTTACTTCTTTGAACCTCAGTTTTCCCATCTACCAAGTAGGAATAAACCAACAGATTTTAAAAATGTGAGACTCCACATCCAAGATAATTTCAGAATGACAAAAATACATTTCATAATCATAAAGCGCCTTTTAAAACAAGAAGTTACATTGAATTAAATATTTATTCAGCGGGCATCCTAGGAGACCTAGGGTAATTGCTCCCCCCCCTTTTTTTTTTTTTTTTAGACGGAGTCTTGCTCTGTCGCCCAGGCTGGAGTGCAATGGCACAATCTCGGCTCACTGCAACCTTCATCTCCCAGGTTCAAGCAATTCTCTCTCAGCCTCCCAAGTAGCAGGGACTACAGCCGGGCACCACCATGCCCAGCTAATTTTTGTATTATTAGTAGAGACAGGGTTTCACCATGTTGGCCAGGCTGGTCTCGAACTCCTGGCCTTGTGATCCGACCACCTCGGCCTCTCAAAGTGCTGGGATTACTGGCGTGAGCCACTGCACCCGGCCAATTGCTACCATTTTTTGAGCTCCTACTAAGTTCTGCACATGTATATGCCTACAAAGTGGGTATTGTTTTTTGTTTATAGATGAAGAATCCACCTTAGGTGAGATCTGGCAACTTTCCCAAAGTCACATAGTATGTGGCAGAGGTGAGATTGAAACCCAGGCCTGTTTGGCTCTTAAAGCTGTGTTCTGTCTCCTGCATCACACAGCCCCTAATGTCTAAGAATTGTGTGCTCGCCAGGCGCAGTGGCTCACGCCTGTAATCCCTGGGGAGAGAATAGTGTGAACCTGGAGCAGAATCCCGGTGACAGGGTCGGCCATGATCTATCAAATAGAGAAAAGTCCTGGGATGATGGTGAAAAAAGAATTGTGTGCTCTTATTCACTTAACAAATTTATGGCCAGGCACGGTGGCTCATGCTTGTAATTCCACTTTGGGAAGCCGAGGCAGGAGGGTCACTTGAGGTCAGGAGTTTGGAACCAGCCTGGGCAACATAGCCAGAACTCATCTCTCTCTTTTTTTTTTTTTTTTTTTTGAGACAGAGTCTCACTCTGTCGCCCAAGCTAGAGTACAGTGGTGCGATCTCAGCTCACTGCAACCTCCACCTCCTGAGTTCAAGCGATTCTCCTACCTCAGCCTCCTGAGTAGCTGGGATTGCAGGCATGTGCCACCACACCCAGCTAATTTTTGTATTTTTAGTAGAGACAGAGTTTCACCGTATTGGCAAAGCTGGTCTCAAACTCCTGACCTCATGATCCACCCACCTCGACCTCCCAAAGTGCTGGGATTACAGGTGTGAGCCACCATGCCCAGCCTCATCTCTTAAAAAAAAAAAAAAAATTACACTGAGTACCAGACCCAACCCCTTGTTCCTATGGAGCTCATGTCCTAGTGGGAGACACTCACGTTGACTGCACAGTCACCGACATGGATGTAAAAGTGCCACGGGATTCGGTGCTGTAAAGAGAAGATCCGTAGTTCTTTGAAAGCATAATTGGGGAGGGAATCTGACTGAGTCGGGGAGGGCAAGAGAGGCTGTGTGGTTGGAGTGCGGAGCAAAGTAGGACGAGGTAAAGAGGCCAGCAGGGATCAGAGTTGCAGGGCCTCACAGATCATGTGTGAGGTGTTGGATGTAGAAACATGAACTCACAATCTAACAGGGAAACAGACATGTAAACAGACAAGGCAGGGACAGGCATTCCAGACAGAGGGAACATTGTGTGCAAGGGCGTGGTGGGGTGAAATAGATGGAGTAGGGAGGCAGCACAAGACTTTGGCCCTATGAGAGTCCCACGTGCGTCTAGGAGAACGATAGCAGAGGAGGCTTTAAGTAGTCAGAGATCTTGGATGCTTTGCACACGGTCTGGGCTCCTGGAGATGAGGATATACTGGAGAGTTTTGGGAAAGGAAGAGGTCACATTTGCATTTTAACTAGTGCATTTGGGCAGGTTTGAGGAGCATCATGCTGGGAGCCTGAGATACCAGTTACAAATTGATCATAACAGACCAGGCAAGAAACGGTGAGGGCAGGAACTGAGATGTGGCAGTACGGATGGTAAGGAGAGAGAGAGAGAGTAAGGGAAGAGATCAACCAAGGCTCTGACCTAGGTGCCCTAATGCCATTAAGCAGGCTGGGAAATGCAGGGAAAGGGCAGATAATGAGTGCAGTCATGCAAGCCTGGTCCTATGGTACATCCAAGAGAAGGTGTCCAGAAGGCAGGTGAATAATCTAACTCAGTGCTCAGGTGGGAACTCTGGGCTAGATTTAGATCTGGCACCTTCAGCCTATGTCTGATGGTATGAGCGTGGCTAAGATCATCTAGGGAAGATGGATTGGGTGGGAAGGCCAAAGCTTTGGGGATGTCAACATTTAAAGGCCCTGGGGCCAATGAGGAAGGAGACTGAGAAGAGGTATTTGGGCCAGCAGAGATTCTAGCCAACATGAGGATGTCACAAGGTTTGTTTCTTCTGGGTCTGAGAGCTTCAAGTCAGGTTTTTGTTTTCTTTCTTTGTTTTTGTTTTTGAGACAGAGTCTTGCTCCATTACCCAGGCTGGAGTGCAGTGGCTCGCTCTCACTCATTGCAACCTCTGCCTCCCTGGTTCAAGGGATTCTCCTTCCTCGAGTAGTTGGGATTACAGGAGTCCACCACCATGCCCAGCTAATTTTTTTGTTTTGTTTTGTTTTGTTTTTGTTTTTGTTTTTGTTTTGAGACGGAGTCTCACTCTATCCCCCAGGCTGGAGTGCAGTGGCTCTATCTCAGCTCACTGCAAGCTCCGCCTCCCGGGTTCACGCCATTCTCCTGCCTCAGCCTCCCGAATAGCTGGGACTACAGGTGCCCACCACCATGCCTGGCTAATTTTTTTGTATTTTTAGTAGAAATGGGGTTTTACCGTGTTAGCCAGGATGGTCTTGATCTTCTGACCTCGTGATCCACCCGCCTCGGCCTCCCAAAGTGCTAGGATTACAGGCATAAGCCACCATGCCCAGCTAATTTTTGTATTTTCAATAGAGACAGGGTTTCACCATGTTGGCCACGTTGGTCTCGAACTCCTGACCTCAAGTGATCTGCCCACCTCAGCCTCCCAAAGTGCTGAGATTACAGGTGTGAGCCATCGCACCTGGCCCAGAATTTTTATTTTTCTTATTTCAGTTGTGAGAATTAAATGAGACACATATGACACTCACTATGACCTGGTGCTAGGCTGAAAGCTTGGTAATAGTAGCTATTATTTTGTCCAATAAATTATTGAGCACCTACTATATGCAAAGCAGATAGTCTGCAGAGACTCAGCCTCCAGCTTCAGGGAGCCTACAGTCTAGGGGGCCACATTCTGCTATCGCTCCCTAAGGAATATTTCTCTTTAGTCTTGGGCTTCTGCTGTGGGCTGGGAGCCTAGGTGTCCCCAGTGCACAGAAGTGCCACTTCTCCCCCAAACCCCGAAGTACCACTGTTAATCATATCTGCTTACAAATCTGATATCTAGGACCAGGTGGAGTAGTTCACACCTGTAATCCTAGCACTTTAGGAGGCTAAGGTGGGAGAATTGCTTGACCCAGCCTAGGCAAGATAGCCAGGCCCTATCTCTACAGCAAATTTTAAAATTAGCCTGGTAGCATGCACCTGTAGTCGCAGCTACTCAGGAGGCTGAAGTGGGTGGATCACTTGAGCCCAGAAGTTTGAGGCTGCATGAGCTATAATCGCCCCACCGCACTCCAGCCTGGACAACAGAGTGAGAACCCATCTCAAAAAAAAAAAAAAAATCTGATATCTGGGATAATTGTTGGGTACCTACTGTAAATCTGCCGCAGGGTCCATTCCCTCATTCTGTAGGATGGGCTTGGCAGGAGCAGAAATCTCAACCTAACAGGAGAGCAGAGAAAATAGCTGTTGGAATGGAAAGAAACCTGGTCTGGGGCTCCAAATGTCTGGGCTGCAGGCCTGGCTCCAGCCCCACTGGCCCAGTAGCTTAGGCAAGTCACCGTCCCTTCCTTAGCTGCAGCTTTTTCATCTGTAGAAAGGGATCATAAAATGATTTATTGATTTTACCCTTGAGCCAGATGTAGGAGGCTATGAGAATATGATGCTTGGATCATTGAAACTCTCCTTGCTTCATGCCACCCAAACAAGATGAAAGACTTGTGTGTCACAGATAAGTGAAATGACGGTCAGCAACATCCAACACACACAGGCATGCTCAGGAGAGGAGAGCACGGAGAACTTCTCCCCGCTAAGAAAACCCAGGGAGATTGCCTAGGGCTCCCACTCCCCGCAAAATATCCTCCTGTCTCTGGCCTTTCACCTTCCCCCGGTCACAGTTTAGGTAATCACACATGTCCAGGTCTCCTCGCACGTTTTCCTCTAGAGCCCTTGCTTTCCAGAGAAGCTGTCCCCTCTCTCTGTCCTTGAGGGCTCTTCTAAGGGACAATGCCTGGTATGGTGACTCCTGAGGGAATTCCCCCTGCTCCAATAAGCCTGGCAGAGGACAGGTCCCCTCTTTGTTTCCTCAATTCTGGGTCAGTGTTCTTTCCTTTTCAAAGCACTGAGGTCCCTCCACCCTAAAGAGGGAAGGGCTATGTGTATCTGTTTAGGAGACAGAGATCAAGGAAGAGGACTTAATTTCAGATACCTTAGGAGCTTCAATGGTTTTATTCTCTAAGCAAAAATGTTCTGCTCTAAACGGGGTGGGTCCTAGATACTTTGTGGAAAACAGGTCTGAGCCTTCAGAGAATCAGTCTCCTTGGCTCCCCTCTCCCCTGACCCACACAGTATGCCTCTGCTTTAGGTGAATTCACCTTTCCTCCTCTCTCCCTGAACCTGTCCATCAAGACCTTGAATCCACCTTCAGGTGAGGTATCAAATTCCTTCTCCCTGCCCTCCATCCTCCATTTAGATCTCAGAGAAATGACCCTTAGAAATGGGCCACAGACCGGGCACAGTAGCAATCCCAGCACTTTGGAAAGATGAGGCTGGTGAATCACTGGAGCCTAGGAGTTGGAGACCAGCCTAGGCAACATGGCAAAACTGTCTCTACTAAAAATAAAAAAAAAAATTTTAATTAAAAATAGCCTGGTGTGGTGGTGCATGCCTATGGTCCCAGCTACTCAGGAGGCTGAAGTGGAAGGATCACCTGAGTAGAGGCTGCAGTGAGCTGTGATCCTGCCACTGCACTCTGGCCTGGGCAATGGGAGTGAGACACTATCTCAAAAAGAAAGAAAAAAAGAGGAGAGAGAAATAAAAGTAAGAGAGACACAGAGAGAGAGGAGAAAGAGAAAGAGGGAGAAAGAGAAAGGAAGGAAAGGAAGGAAGGAAGGAAGGAAGGAAGGAAGGAAGGAAGGAAGGAAGAAGGAAGGAAGGAAGGAAGGAAGGAAGGAAGGAAGGAAGGAAGGAAGGAAGGAAAGAAAGAAAGAAAGAAATGGGCCACCAAATAATCAGGAGACCTAGGACTCCTGGAATTCCAATTCCTGACAACTTGTAAGTTCCTTTGCTGCACTCTGCCCCACCCCTGCCAAGTTCCAAGGCTGCCCCTGGCTTTGGGGCAGAGGAGGAAGGCGACTTAGCAGAGCATAGCTGTTGCCCCTTTATCTCTCTAATATCCTTCTTCAAGGTCTCTGGCAGGAAAAATGGGCCATAAAAGGATTAAACAGATGTAACAGATGATCTATTAATTAAGGGCCTTAATTGGCCCAAGCCTGGGCTGAGCAAGACCAAGGTGTGGGCTGCTCGGAGCCAAATGGGGAAACGGGATCTAGAAAGCCAGTGCTAAGTTTGGCTAGTGAGGTTCTTGGGTGACTCTGCCTTCTAGAACAGGAAATAAATGTCCCTGGGAATGAATGGTTTTGATATTTTGTCTTCCAGAACTTTCTAGAACCTAATGCCAAGGGGAGAGGAATAGGGAAGCCTGAATCATAGCTCTGTAGATATGGAGGGGTCCTTGGGGTGATGGGTGTGGGGGTGCTCCCTTGGGAGGGAGGAAAAGGTAGGTTGGCTTCCCAGCTGGAGCTCCCCTCCTGCTCCAGCAAAGCCCCACTCTTCCACCCTGGCTGCCCCCCTCCCATCTTCTCACTCTGCTCTTTCTTTTTCCCCTTCCTCCTTTTCTACTCCTCCTTCTCCCTCTTGCTTCTCCCAGAATGTCTCTCCTTTCTCTCCAGGCTGGGCCACCTCACCCCCTCCCCTTCCCCTTTCCTGTAACTGAAGCTGTTGTTGGGAGTTGGAGGAGCTGGTTTGAAAGGAGGCCCTGCTGCTTTTCAGGGAGGAATTGAAACTGTGGAGCTGGGGGTGAGGGGAGGCAGCAGAGGGGGAGGGGGGTGACTTGAGAAATCAAAGCGGCTGCAACTCCATCTGGGAAACCAACTTTGATTTACTAGCAAGGACCTGGCTCTCCCGCTACCCCCACCCTTGCCCACTCCCCCTCCTTCCCTGGACTTTGCTTTGTGGTGATAACTAGGGGATGGGGGGACAGACCCCCTCCCAACCTGGAAGCCTGCTCTTGCCCTGGGAGGACCAGCCTCGAGGAAGAAGGCCTGGGGGACTCTGCTCAGTCAGGCTGCAGATGCAGCTGAAGGGGGCCCAGCATCTCAGGAACTGGGTAGAAGAATGGATACCCCTGGGAAAGAGGAAAGCCTATTGGCCAGGCGGCCTGGCCCAGGCAGACTCAGCCTTGCTCTGGCTTGGGGCGACCCCCTCCCTGAGATGTGGGGCTGGGATGGGGGCACAGAGGAAGAAGGCCTGGGCTTTTTCATTTATCTATGGCCTTCCCCTCAGAACTGAGGGGCTTAGGGGCCAGGGCTGCCTGGTAAGAGACAAGAAAAGAAAATGACTGAGAAGGAAAAAGGAAAATCTATTGTGATAGGCTATTTTGTGTTGAAATTCAATGTGAGCTATGGAGGACATTGGGTTCTGGTAGGGACCTGAGGCCATTTTGGGTGGAAGTGCTACCTTTCTCCTCCCTTCCTCTCTTGTACCCTCTGTTTCACTTTTCTTCTCCTCTAATTCTTAAACCCCTCAAGGTTGAAGGGGCTCTCTAACCAAACCCCTGCAATGGAAATAGGATCCTGAAGGTCCTAAACCCCCGGGGCCAGGGTGGAAATTCAGAACAAAATGAGGCATAACTTCAGGAAATGCTTATTCATGTTGTCGGCTGATTCTATCCAGTCCTCCTTGGTGGGGCGGTGAGTTTAAATCCCTGGACTCCTGGGTTCTAGGCAGAGCCCCCCTTCTCCTGAGCCTCCATCACAGCAGCATTTTTCAGGGTTCAGCATCCAACTTTCAGGACTAGCTCTTAGGAGAGAAAGAGACTAATTCAGCACAAATCTAACCTTTTCCGAGCTCACTGCAGTGCCTGGGACTGCCCCATCAGAGCTCCTGCCCAGGGACAAAGTTTCTGAAAGCTGAGTCTACATGCATCAGGATTATGGCAGGAGGGGAAACTGGAACTGGAGTTTTCCTGTTAGGAATATAGATTCCGGGGCCCTGCCCACTGATCCAAATATACCATCCCCGAGTGATTCGTATGTGCACTCTAAAGCTATCTGCTTTCCAAACCTCCAGACCATTCAATTAGCTTTCAGAGCCCTAGTTACTTTTTTCTTTTTCTCTTCCAGATGAGGTCTTGTTCGGTCACCCAGGCTGAAGTATAGTGGCACGATCACAGCTCACTGCAGCCTCAAACTCCTGGGCTCAAGAGATCCTCCCACCATTCCCACCTCCTTTCTATACTGCAGAGGTTGGAAGCCAAAAACCTCACCTCTCAGCGTCCCTTGCAGCTAGAGCTCTGGATGCAAAATGTGCTTATTTGAGATCTGGAAGGTGGAAGGGAAATGAGGTCATGTTCTTGCTGCTATGGCTATTTCTACTGATCCTTAGGTGCAGTTACCTTGGCTTAGTTCCAATGGAAGCCTTTTTTTTTTTTTTTTTTTTTTTTTTTCAGATAGAATTTCACTCTGTCCCCCAGGCTGGAATACAATGGTGTGAACTTGGCTCACTGCAACTTACCCCTCACGGGCTCAAGCGATTCTCAGGCCTCAGCTTCCTGAGTAGCCGGGATTACAGGTGTGTACCATCACAGCCAACTAATTTTTGTATGTTTAGTAGAGACAGGGTTTTGCCATGTTGGCCAGGCTGGTCTCAAACTCCTGGCCTCAAGTGATCTGCCCGCTTTGGCCTCCCAAAGTGCTGGGATTACAGGCATGAGCCACTGCAACCTGTCCCAATGGTAGCCTCTTGATCCCCCTACCTGCTTGTGGCAGAGGTAGCAGCTTCTACTGGAGGGTCATTTCTGTGGCTTCGTGACAAAGTCTACTCCTCCAGGCCATCCAAGTTTCACAAACACCTAGTTTCCTGTTGTTTTAGTCTGCTTGGGCTGCCATAACAAAATACTACAGATTGGATGGCTTAAATGACAGAAATTTATTTTCTCATAGTTCTGGAAGCTGGAAGTCTGAGATTGGGATGCCAGCATGGTTGGGTTCTGGCGAAGGCTTACTTCCTGGCTTGTAGATGGCCACCTTCTCAGTGTTCATGTGGCCTATCATTGGTGTGTGTAGGTGGGGAGAGAGAGAGAGATTTCTCTCTGTTCCCCTTAGAAGGCCGCCAATCCTATCAGATTAGGGGTGGGGACCTTCCAACCTCGTTTAACATTAATTACCTCCTAAAACCCCTATCTCCAAATACAATCACATTGAGGGTTAGGGCTTTAACATATGAATTTTGTGGGGCCATAATTTAATTTGGTCTATATATATTGAATCTTTTTTTTTTTTTTTCTGAGATGGAGTCTTACTCTGTCACCCAGGCTGGAATGTGCAGTGATTCGATCTCGGCTCACTGCAGCCTCGACCTCCCAGGATCAAGCAATCCTCCCATCTTGGCCTCCTGAGTAGCTAGGAGCACAGACACATGCCTGGCTAATTTTTTCTATTTTGGATAGAGATGGGGTTTCACCATGTTGCCTAGGCTGGTCTGGAACTCCTGAGCTCAAGTGATCCACCCGCCTCGGCCTCCCAGACTGTTGGGATTACAGGCATGACTCACTGCACCTGGCCTGAATCTCTTTTTTGATAAAACACCTACAGCCATTCCACCACTGTAAATCCTTGAAGTCCCCTTCTCTGTGGTGCTTCCCTGATACCACTCCTGTCCTTTCCCTGAGTTGATGTTTATCTTATGGCATTTAGCACGTGGCATGTGTTACCCACATACGTCTAACTACAGCCTCCCCACCACCCAACAAGATAGTCTCTTGAGGGCAGAGGCTGTGTCTTAGTTTTTGTGCATACCTTAGTGCCTTGCACATCATAGGCACCCAAGAAAAAACTGTTAAATGAATCAATGCTCTCTGTAAATAGGGCAAAGTCTGAAGAACTCCCTGAACTGGGTAATCTAGAGACACAAGCATCCTGCCCTGGACAGCGAGCCCAATTCCCTTTCCATACATTCTGCCCTGCCTCTGAAACCCACACTTAGGGAGAGGAGAAGCTCAGCTCTGAGGATGAAAAATGAGCAAGGATTCTAGGATCCAGATTTCTAGTCTTCAGTTTTGACAAGTATCTAGTTTCTCAAAGCCACATTTAATTACAAATATGCCCTGTCTCTACAAAAAAAAAAAAATTAGCTGAGCATGGTAATGCACACCCGTAATCCCAGCTACTGGGGAGGCTGAGGCAGGAGGACCTCTTGAGCCCAGGAGGTCGAAGCTGCAGTGAGCTGTGATTGCAGCACTGCACTCCAGCCTGGGTGCCAGAGCAAGATCCTGTCTCAAAACAAAACAAACAAACAAAAACAAATCTATTCTTGGCCGGGCGCGGTGGCTCACGCTTGTAATCCCAGCACTTTGGGAGGCCGAGGCGGGCGGATCACGAGGTCAAGAGATCGAGACCACGGTGAAACCCCATCTCTACTAAAAATACAAAAAATTAGCCGGGCGTGGTGGCGGGCGCCTGTAGTCCCAGCTACTCGGAGAGGCTGAGGCAGCAGAATGGCGTGAACCCGGGAGGCGGAGCTTGCAGTGAGCCGAGATTGCGCCACTGCACTCCAGCCTGGGTGACAGAGCAAGACTCTGTCTCAAAAAAAAAAAAAGAAAAAAAGAAAAAAAAACAACAAAAAAAACAAATCTATTCTGATCTTCAATCTGAGAAGGGGTGAAGTGACAAATAAATCTGACATCATCGTGAGAACCCATGAAGTGGACCGTAGGACACCTGAATGCTCGTGTCCTGGTCTTGGTGCTTGATACTTTTCTGACCTTCAGTGAATCTTTTTACTTCTCTGAGTATCAGTTTCTCCATCTGAAGAATGGGCACAATAAGTCTGTCCTGTTCCCTGTGAAGTGAGGACTGAATGAGAAACTGGATTTGTAGGGACAGTTGCTTTGGGAAAGGAAGCTCAGATGGTACATGCTGCTCTGTAACTCGGAAGCAGAATATTAGCCAGAGGTCAGCCTGGGAGCCCGGATACAGGCACCTAGGGCAGACCTAGTCACGAGGCAGCATGCTAGGCAGACCACTGTCCTGGACTTGGACTCAATGGATTCAGCTCTGCTTCCTCACTGCATTCCCTGAGATAGGTCACTCTCCCTTTCTGAAGCTCCGACTCTTCATCGATAAGATAGGGACACTAATCTTCTCTTGAAGGGTGGGGAAGATAAGATGAAGCGGTAAGTGACTTCACATAGTAGATGCTCAATATAAGCCTTTAGTGTTGGTTTTTCCTGCTCTCCCTAGATCAGGCAGAGGCAGCTGGAGAAGGAAGTTTGCCGGGGAGTTGGGGCAGGTGTCAGACTTCTAAGACCTTGGGGGTTGGTTGCTTTCTCCCGTCACTGGATCACTGATTAATCCTTGAGGAATCTTGAGGCCTAAGGGTTGGTAGTCTAGAGGGACAAATATGTGAATGCAGGTTAAAGAAAGAAAAAATCTACAAGCGACTTCAGTTTTGGGGACAGATTAATATGGCCTCTTTGAAACTGGCACTGACCCAGTCATTCTGCAAGCATCTGGTTGTGCATACCTTAGTACCCCCCCGCCCCAAACTCTTCCAAACATCTCTAAGGGTCCCAAAAGGGTAGAAACGGACTCATTCAGAAGTGAAGAAAGAGATCAGGGCCTCAGCTCTCCATAGCTCCTTTCAGGCCCCTTGGGAGGAGCCTGAATGTTGGGGTAGCTTGTGGGGGGGACTCCAATGATGGAACCGGGAGAGGCAGTTCCTACCTTGTGGATGGGGGTCACTAGGAAGGGAAGAAAAACACTTCCCTCCTCTCCCCAGGAAGCTTTCCTTCCCTGCAGCTGGTGCCCCAAGGATCCCCGCCCCCCCATCTCAGGCCCTTCCCTTAGAGAGAGCCTGCTGAGCCTGGAATGAGAAGAATCTGAACTACAAACAGACCTCCTAGAGGCACCCCCAACTCTTCTCTAACCACTCCTAGCCAGCAAAAGGCTGGCTTCCTGGAGCGGAGGCAGGACTGGGGTTTGGGCCTTGGAGAAGGGGCCTAGGTGGGGGCGGTGGGGGGATATTTTTTCCTGGAGAGAGAGGGGAGGGAAAGGTTGAGGTCAAGATAGGGACCAGGTCATACGAGAACAATTTTCCAGGCAGGGCACGGTAGCTCAGCACTTTGGGAGGCTGAGGTGAGCAGATCACTTGAGGCTAGGAGTTTGAGACCAGCCTGGCCAACATGGTGAAACCCCGTCTCTACTGAAAATACAAAATTAGCCGGGCGTGGTGACAGGCGCCTGTAGTTCCAGCTGTTTGGGAGGCTGAGGCACAAGAATCACTTGAACCCAAGAGGCAGAAGTTGCAGTGAACCAAGATCACGCCACTGCACTCCAGCCTGGGCGACAGAGTGAGACTCCATCTGAAAAAAAAAAAAAAAAAAAAAAAAAAGAACCATTTTCCAAACCAAAAATCATCAGAACCAGCAAGAGTATACTTGCAGGGGCCATGAAATTGGGGGTGTGAAATTAAGCCTGCCCCAGCATGATCCAAGCTATGAGGTCTGTGCCCCAAGAGTGACAAGCAATTGCCCAAACCCAAATACAACCTAGGAAGACAGAAAGAACCCATTAGCGCCCCTGCCCCCACCCCACCCCCTTGACCTCGCTCTCTTCCTGTCTGAAACATTCAGTTGAGGTGGCCTCCAGGGGACACACTCTCCCAGCCCTGTCTGGGCTGCATAACTGAGTCTGAGAAGCCTGTGAATGGGCTTTGGGGAGTTGGGGGCAGGGGTTGGAAGCAGAGGGAAGATGGAGAGACCAGCCAAAAGGACAGATGGCACAGAGCCAGAGGAGCCCCTTATGCCTGCCACACTTCCCCAGACCCTGGCCTTCTGCCCACTGTCCCCCTAGCATCCCTCCTCTCACCTGGACCCAGTCTGGGGCTTTGATGTGAGTCAGCCAGGGCTGTCAGTGCCCAGGGATGCCAGGCAGTGTACCAGTAGGGGATCCCTGGGGAGGGGACCAGGGAGGAGAGGCTGCTGGAGCTGGAAGCTGCCTTAGGCACGATGACCTCTTTGCAGGGGCCTCTCTCTCCAGCTTGTATAACACAGCTCCTGCCAAGGGTGGTATAGAAAGGCACAGAGCCCACAGCGGGCTGGGGAAGGCCGCTGAAAAGGCAGCTTAAGGGCTTCCTGCTGGGTGAGATGGATTAGGGGCCTGTGGGGAGGGAGCCGGGAGTGAGAAAGGCACCAGCCCAGCGCCAGAGCCCCTTGGCCAAGACCCTCTGGGAGCAGGAGGCCCTGGGTGTCTGGCAGGAGGCAGTCAGATCAGCATCCTGCACTTGGCCGAGGGGCTAGGAGGATGGGGACCCAGCCGGGGTGACACACAGAGATGGGGAGCTAGACCCAGGGGCCCCCAAAATAGAGGGGGGAAGGAACAGAGGAGACATTTCTTCACGAACAAGTGGACTTCTAGCAGGAAAAGGGAGGAGGGAAACAACAGACTTGCCCAGCGATTCTACCCTTGTCATCCCGCTGCCTCTCAGAGTGAAGGTGTCATCCCAGAGGTTTTCTGTTGGGAGGGGAGGGGACAACCCTTCCTATCCTCCAGCCAGCCCTCTACTTCTCAAGGACCCCAATGTGGAGCTGAGAGAAGGGGACCCACACAGTCCTAAAGTTTCCACACAAGCATTGATTTAGGAGACAAGCCCAGGTGGCCACTAACACAAGCTGTGCTATTGAGAAACCCTGGGTGATACCTTGGACGGTGACGGTCTCCCGCTGGTTTTGCTCTGGCCTTGGGCTCCATTTGTCTAGTCCGTGAGATGAGATCTCTGAGGCCACACCATGGAGTGGGATGAGCATTGGTGGAGGTGTCAGGGGATCTGACTTAAGCTCTTGGAATCTTGTGTTTTTTCACCAAATATAGAAAAGAGTCTGTTCCATTGATTAGATAGTGTATCATTAAGAGATGACATGTGGCCCAGTGTTGTGGCTCGCACCTGTAATCCCAGCATTTTTGGAGGCTGAGGCGGGTGGATCACTGAAGGTCAGGAGTTTGAGACCAGCCTGGCCAACACGGCGAACGCCCATCTCTACTAAAAATACAAAAATTAGCTGGGAGTGGTGGCGGGTGGTAGTCCTAGCTACTCAGGAGGCTGAGGCAAGAGAATCACTTGAACCCAGGAGATGGAGTTCGCAGTGAGCCGAGATCGTGCCACTGCACTCCAGCCTGGGCGACAAAGTGAGATTCTGTCTCAAAAAAGAAAGAAAAAAGAGAAAGAGATGACAATACATTGTGGAAATTGCAAAGTGTGCTATGGACATGAGGTATCACTATCCCTGAAGTGCTTGTGTGTGTGTATCCATCCTTTTGATGGATGTTCCAGGGGAGGGGAGGGGACACACTGAGAACCAGGGACTGCCACACGGGATGCGTTGCATCTTTCCATATCTTCACAAGGATTTTGAGAGGATGATATTGTCCCCATTTTACAGATGAGAAAACCGAGGCTCAATAGCTGATACAATTTGCCCAAGTTTATAGAAGCTCATAAAAGGGGGCATCTGAATTAGAAAGCAAGATTCTCAGGTCTCTAACAGGTTATGTGGCCCCAGGGTCTGGAAGCATTATTCGTAGGTCTCTATGTTTAGAGCAAAGATTTCCCCAAAGGTTTGAGTCCTTCTTCTCCCCCTGGTTAGGCTCAGTTAGGAACTAACTTGGATTCACAAAATCCATCTCCCCAGAGTACAAAGGGTTAGGGAGGGTTTGCAAAGTGGGTGAGAAAGTCTGAAATGGGCCCAGATGACCAGATAAGATACACGTGGCCACTGGGGACATTCTCTAGAAGGGGCTCCAGGGATGGGTACTTCAGCCTCAGGGCATCCGTGGATCAGAGCTGCCCTGTCTCCCATCTCAGCGGGGCCAGCCCCCTTCTTTGTGCTCTTTTTTTTCCCACAGTCCAGCAAGGGGGGTACTGGGATCCCAGGCCCACCCCCTCCTGCTGGGCAGCACCCCACCAACCCCCACATAAAAAGCTTGAGAGTGGAGAAGGAGGGGGGCATTCTCTCTCTGAGGAGGCCTCGGCACCCTTCTCCCTTTCTGGGGAACAAGAAACTTGCTGATGGCTTGGGCCCCTTCCCCAGCCCCTGGCCCCAGCCCTGGCTCCCCCAGACAAAAAGCTGCTTTACATGAGAAGAGCGGGCTGGCCTGGCCTTACCCGGGCACTCAAAGAGGCGGTAGCCCCTGACAGCCGCGAGACTGCCCCTTCCCCCACGCCGAGGCCTCGTTTAGTTGCAATTAGCAATTCTTTGCATATCCCCCCACGGGGCTGAGAGGGACGCTTGCCCTCACCTCCCAAACCCAGCCTTCAACCTTCTGAAGCCTCCCAGCCACGGCTCCCATCACTCTCCTCCCTCCTCCTTCCTCCCCAGTCTCCTCCTCACTGCCCCACCCCCAGCTCGCAAACTAGCTCATAGGCTTCCTGAGTTCTCCAAAGAGGGAGGCACCCAGAGGGGCCAAACCTAGGGTGCTCAGGGTCAGGGTGGGGGTGACCCCCTCCTCAATCCACACTGCCCCTTCCCTCCTCCTTTCCCACTTGCCACCCCCTTTCCAAATCAGGCATAGCTTTTGGATCACTGGGAGGGGAAAGATAGAGGGAAAAGACGTTTTAAGAAAGAGATCTGGGGCTCACGCCTGTAATCCCAGCACTTTGGGAGGCCAAGGCGGGCGGATCTTGAGGTCAGGAGTTCGAGACCAGCCTGGCCAACACGGTGAAACTCCGTCTCTACTAAAAATACAAAAATTAGCCAGGCATGGTGGCGCACACCTGTAATCCCAGCTACTCGGGAGGCTGAGGCAGGAGAATCGCTTGAACCTGGAAGGCAGAGGTTGTAATGAGCCGAGATCGCACCACTGCACTCCAGCCTGGGCGACGGGGAAAACAAAACAAAACAAAACAAAAACAAAAAAGAAAGAAACAGATCTGAGGGTGAACTGGTGGCGTAGAGGTTCGGGGTGCTTGAGGAGGGGAGGAGGCTCTGTCTCGGAGGGAGTCGGGGACTCACCTCTTCTCCCCAGGCAGGTGGGCCTCTCCTTCATTCAGAAGGGCTTCTCTGCAGGGCTGGGGACCTAGAGCCCTCTGATGCCACACCAGCCAGGCAGTGGTAGGGTGGTGCAGCTTTGGAAAATGACTAAGAGGAAATAGAACCCCAGAGCTCTGTTTAGGCCCACACAAATCCACTCCTCAGTATTTGGTCCACCTGAGGCAGGCGTCGGGGTGGGGGTAGGGTAGGGTAGGGGAGGGAGAGTCAGGAACGTCTTCAAGCCCTTGATCCACATTAGTTTTCCCCAGGGCTCTCCCCTCCACTCCCCCCAGTCTCCCGTGGACTTTTCCTGTCCCCACCAAGGGGAGCCCCTGGTACAGCGGGTGCTCTAGAGCTGGCGGAGAGCAGGGGACCAGCCAGGCCTGCACTCCCCACACCCACAGGACCTTCCTTTCCCTGTGGACTGAGACCAAGCATCCCTGGGGGAGAAGACCCCTTCTCTCAGCAATCCCATCCTTTAATTCTGCCCTGGCCTTATGTGGGGGTCTGTGGAGAGTGGGGTATGATGTGCAACAAACACCTGTGGTCTACCTGGTGGTTAAGGGGCAGAGCAAGGCAGAGGGACTAAGCCTCCTCCCCTAGGGTCATCTCAGCTCCAAGTGTGGCTTTTATGGAGGACTTAGGGATTCCTGGCTGGTATGGTGCTGGTGAGGGGCATCTCCTAGGGGTCTCTAGGATTTATGAAAGGAAGAGGGCAGGACTGATTTAGAGGCATAGCAGAGGCTCATGGTTGAGCTGAGATGGGCTGGGTTATTTGGGGTGGTCCTCTCCCCATTTTAAGTATTGTAGTGTACCCTGCACTAGGGGTTGGGCAGGCATGGCTTAGGTTTAAGAGATAAAGGAGAAAGATCTGGCTCCTTTTGAGAGGTGAAGCTAGCTGGACTTCCTGGGTGGAGTGGGGACTTGGAGAACTTCTTGGCTAGCTAAAGGATTGTAAATGCACCAATCAGCACTCTGTAAAAACGCACCAATCAGTGCTCTGTGTCTAGCTACAGGACTGTGAATGCAGCAATCAGCACTCTGTAAAATAGACCAATCAGCACTCTGTAAAATGGACCAATCAGCAGGATGTGGGTGGGGACAAATAAAGGAATAAAAGCTGGCCACTCCCCCCATCCCCACCCCCACTCCCAGCCAGCAGCGGCAACCCACTTTGGTCCCCTTCCATGCTGTGGAAGCTTTGTTCTTTCGCTTTTCCCAATAAATCTTGCTGCTGCTCACTCTTTGGGTCCATGCCACCTTTAAGAGCTGCAATACTTACTGCAAAGGTCCACGGCTTCATTCTTGAAGTCTGTGAGACCAAGAACCCAAGAAGCCTGCAAGACCAAAGACCCATGGGAAGGAACCAACTCCAGACACACTTTTAACAACCTGTGATGGGCTCTCAAAACTCACATCTTAGGCCGGCGTGGTGGCTCACGCCGGTAATCCCAGCACTTTGGGAGGCTGAGGCTGGTGGATCACGAGGTCAGGAGATCAAGACCATCCTGGCTAACATGGTGAAACCCCGACTCTACTAAAAATACAAAGAAATTAGCCGGATATGGTGTTGGGCACCTGTAGTCCCAGCTACTCAGGAGGCTGAGGCAGGAGAATGGTGTGAACCTGGGAGGCAGAGCTTGCAGTGAGCTGAGATCATGCCACTGCACTCAAGCCTGGGCGACACAGCGAGACTCTGTCTCAAAAAAAAAAAAAAAAACCTCACATCTTTGGAACCTGGCCTGACATCTCAGAACCAGGGAGAAAACTGCAGATTGACTCTCAAAGAAGGGGTTCATTGGAGGCCTCAGGTGTTTCTAGAGAAGGAATCACTCATGATTATTTCCTAGGGAATTTGCCTCCCTTTCCCTTCAGAAGTCCCCAGCCATTGTTTGGGAAGAAAAAGTGCCATTTGTTTTTTGTTTTTTTTAATTTTTAATTTTTAAAATATTTATATTTTATTTTAAAAAATAGAGACGAGGTCTCACTATGATGCCCAGACTGGCCTCGAACTCCTGAGCTCAAGCAATCCGCCTGCCTTGGCCTAGGATTACAGGCATGAACCACTGCACCCAGCCTAAAAGTGCCCTATAAATGAAAGAAGAGATGTAAGTTCCCAGCTGGAGGTGAGGGGGCGGAAGAGGTAACTAGGAAAGCGAGAACTGAGGTCTCAGCCGGTGGGAGAGAGGCGCCATCTCGGGCTTCCTCCTCCAAATCTATCCCTGAGGCTTTCACTACCTGGATTCCAGTTCCTCACCAGGGCCGGGCAAGGCTGGGTTTCTGGACCCCTGGGACCCTGCCTCATTCAGCTTGCTGAGAAGCTCCGGGTCTCTGGACCTGTGAAGCCCTCGTGGCCACCCAACTCCCCTGGGAGGAAGGAATTGAATGGGGGTCAAGTGTTGGGAGGTCTGGGCAGGAAGCAGTTGTGAGCCAAAGACAGGAAATGCTCCTTAGGAGCTGTCCCCCTACAGCTAACCTCCTCTAAGAAGATTGTTCACCACCCTCCCCTCCAGAGCAAGGAAATGGGGACGGAGGGAGAAGGAGCCAGGGGCCCTGCCACTCACTGCCACCTCCCATTCCTGCTCGCCAATTTCCCTAGTCTGTCCAGGTCCAGACCCTCCCGAGCCTGAAGCATCTGGAGCTCCATCCGGCTGAGAGCCCCTCTGTCTGGCCCCACAGTCAAGGCCCTCACAGTTTGTGGTCAGCAGGCCTTGTCTCCCTCCACTCACCCGGGAGCACTGGGCACCCAGCCCCGCTGCTGGCTGGCCTTGCCTCCCTGGCCTTTGCTGTTTTGGCCTTCATGTTTCCCTCTGCTCTTCTCCCCAGGGCAGAGTCCCACAAATCTTTAGAAATACAGCTGGAACCTGGAATCCGCTGAGACAGCTTCCCTGAAACTCTCTCCCTCAGGAGTTCCCGCCTCTGAGTTCCTTCACCAAGTTGTTCTCACTTCTTAAAACACAGACCACATGTTCCCCTGCTTTAGAATATTCAAATGATCCTGTCTGTCTTCCACTGAGCTGAGAGTTCCCAGAGCAGCTCTGCCCCACAGAAATAAGATGGAAGTCACAGATGCCATTTAAAATGTTCTATGCAGCCTGGGCAACATAGTGAGATCTCACCTGTTAAAAACAAACAAAAACCTACATAAAAGTTAGCTGGGTACAGTGATGCATACCTGTAGTCCTAGTCCCAATGACTCAGGAGGCTGAGGCAGGAGGATAGATTGAGTCCAGGAGTTTGAGGCTACTGTGAGCTATGGAAAAATTAATTTTTTGAGACAGGGTCTCACTTTGTCACCCAAGCTGGAGTGGAGTGGTATGAACACAGCTCACTGCAGCCTCGACCTCCTGGACTCAGGTGATCCTCCCCCGCCCTCAGTCCCCACAAGTAGCTGGGATTGCAGGCGTGTGCCACCATGCCCAGCTAATTTTTGTATTTTTTGTAGACACAGGGTTTCACCATGTTGCCCCGGCTGGTCTCGAACTCCTGAGTTTAAGCGATCCACCCGCCTTGGCCTCCCAAAGTGTTGGGATTACAGGCATGAGCCATCGTGTCTGGCTAAAATTAATTTTAATAATATATCTTATTTAACCCAATAGATCCAAAATATTATCATTTCCACGTGTAATCAATATAAAAGTTGTTAATGCTATATTTTACATTTTTTTCAAAAAGTCTTTAGAATTCAGTGTGTATTTTGCACTTACAGCACATCTCAACTTGGATTAGTCATGTGCTCTGCAGTCATATGGCTGGTGGGTAGTGTATTAGCACAGTTCTAGAGAACAGGGATGGAGCCCTGTGTCTATACTTACATTAAGTCCAGATAATGTCTTGTTTAAAAAGCCCAGTTGTTTGGCCAGGCATGGTGACTCACACCTGTAATCCCAGCACTTTGGTAAAAGGCGAAAGATTTATACGATCTGAAGAGAAACCAGACTATACTCCCAGCACTTTGGGAGGCCAAGGCGGGTGGATCACCTGAGGTCAGGAGTTCGAGACTAGCCTGGCCAACATGGCAAAATCCCGTCTCTACTAAAAATACAAAAATTAGCCGGGGTGGCTGGGTGCAGTGGCTTACGCCTGTAATCCCAGCACTTTGGGAGGCTGAGGCAGGCAGATCACCTGAGGCCAGGAGTTCGAGACCAGCCTGGCCAACATGGTGAAGCCCTGTCTCTACTAAAAATACAAAAAATTAGCCAGGCATAGTGGTGGGCACCTGTAGTCGCAGCTACTCAGGAGTCTGAGGCAGGAGAATCGCTTGAACCCAGGAGGTGGAGGTTGCAGTGGGCCGAGCTTGCACCATTGCGCTCCAGCCTGGGCAACAGAGTGAGTGTCTCAAAGAAAAAAAAAAAAAAATTAGCCAGCGCTGGTGGCAAGCACCTGTAATTCCAGCTACTTGCGAGGCTGAGGCCAGAGAATTGCTTGAACCTGGGGCTTGGAGGTTGCAGTGAGCCAAGACTGTGCCACTGCACTCAAGCCTGGGCAACAGAGTGAGGCTCTGTCTCAAAAAAAAAAAAAAAAAAGCGCGGTTGTTGGAATCAGACTGCTTGGGTTTGAAAACTGGCTCAATCACTAGCTGTGTGACCTTAGACATGTCCCATAACCACTCTGTGCCTTAACTGTCTCCTCTATAAAACAGGCCTAACAACTCTCATAGAATTGCTGTGAGGATTAGGTAAAGAACTTAGATCAATGCCTGGCATACAGTAGGTGCTCACTAAAGGTTGGCTGTCTTCATCTTTGCAGGATGCTAACCTTGGCCCAAAACAATTATTTATTTATTTATTTATTTATTTATTTATTTATGACAGGGTCTCTCACTCTATCACCCAGGCTGAAGTGCAGCGGGACGATCTCAGCTCACGGCAACCTCCGTCTCCTGGGCTCAAGAGGTCCTCCCACCTCAGCCTCCTTAATAGCTGAGACTATAGGCATACGCCACCACGCCTGGCTAATTTTTAAGTTGTCTGTAGAAAAGAGGGTTTCACCATATTGCCCAGGCTGGCCTGAAACTCTTGGGCTTAAGCCATCCTCCTGCCTCCCAAAGTGCTGGGATTACAGGCCTGAGCCACCATGCCGGGCCTCTTGCCCCAAACAATCGTTTGCTGGAAGATTAAATGAGAAAAATAGTCCCTTGCCCTCCAGCCGATTGAGGCAGAAGTGAGAGCTGGGTGGAGCCAGTGAGTTTTGTCTGGAGAAGTTGGAATAGGATGGAAGAGGCGCGGGCTGTGGGTGGCGGGAGGCTCTCTGTGGGGCGAGATGGAGGTTTACAGCTGGGCTGCCACGGAATTTGGAAACTAACAGCAGCATAAGGCCTGGATGATTCATTGTTGCAGCGAAGCTTCTGGGGTTCAAAGAAGGAAGGTCTAGAGGGCTGGAGCCTGCAGAAAACGCTTCAAGGAGCAGCGTGAGGTTTGAAAAGCCAGCGAACAGCGGGTGATGTGGAGTTTGCTCATTGCTTGGAGAAAAGGGCTGGTTGGGACAAAGGGTCTGATTGGAGTCAGGCCCGCTGCCTCTGGCGGGTGGCCTCCCTCGCTCGCGGCAGGCCTCGCGGGAGAGGAGAGCGTCTGAGGATTGCATTTTAGGGCCACAGCGCCCTCTGCTGGACCTGGGGACCTGGGGCAGCAGCACGAGTGGGAGCAGGTGACAAAATGTGCGGGAAAAGGTCTGTGCCAGATAGGGTCCTTCCCATTCCCAGGCACCCCTAGGAGGATCACACGATTGGAATCCCTTAACAAGTATAGGAAGTTTATAGAAAATGAGCAAGTCCTGAAGTGTAGCCGCCTATTGGTTCATCTTTATTCGCTCACAGTTGGTGTAGATGAACGTGTACTGTATTGAGTTTATTTCATCTCGTAATCCTTTGGAGTTATAGGGCTGTGGGTTAGAGGCAAATAATAATAACAGCTAATGCTTGTATAGCCCTATGATGTGCCAGGTGCAATTTTATATTATTTTACAGATGAGAAAACTGAGGCACAGAGAAATTTAAATCACCAGCATAACATGACATAGCTGACATAGAAGAGCGAGTATGACTGCAGAGCCTGTACACAAAACCACCACTTCCTACTGTTTCTCTGAAATAATCAAGGCCATTTTCCCCTTTACATGAGATCTGGTAAGTCCTGGGTGCTCCATGAATCTAGACCTTCCCAGTTCTGTTCCTGATTCTCAGACAGCCGCCATATATATATAGATATATATATATATTTTTTTTTTTTGAGACAGGGTCTCGCTTGATTGCCCAGGCTGAAGTGCAGTGGCATGATCTCGGCTTACTGCACCCTTGACCCCCCTGGCTCAAGCAATCCTCCTGCCTTAGCCACTTGAGTAGCTAAAGGCGTGTGCCACCATGCCTGGCTAATTTGTGTATTTTTTGTAGAGACAGGTTTTTGCCATGCTGTTCAGGCAGGTCTTGAACTCCTGAGCTCAAGCAATCTGCCTGCCTCAGCCTCCCAAAGTGCTGAGATTACAGGCGTGAGCCACAACTCCTGGCTTAAAGAATTTTTTTTTTTTTTTTAAGTCAGGGCTGGCTGGGCACAGTGGCTCACGCCTGTAATTCCAGCACTTTGGGAGGCCGAGGCGGGCAGATCGCTTGAGGTCAGGAGTTCGAAACCAGCCTGGCCAACATGGTGAAACCCCGTCTCTACTAAAAATACAAAAAAATTTGCTGGGCGTGGTGGCATATGCTTGTAATCCCAGCTACTCAGGAAGCCGAGGAAGGAGAATTGCTGGAACCTGGAAGGCGGAGGTTGCAGTGAGCCAAGATCGCACCACTGCACTCCAGCCTGGGTGACAGAGCAAGCCTCCGTCTCAAAAAAAAAAAAAAGTCAGGGTTAACATTTATTGGTTTGTCATGCATGTAGGGGAGAAAAAGCCATGTCTTTTCTTCACCCATCACAAGGTTCATAGCTGACACCACTATAATAAAAGACAGATTAACAAAATAAAAGCATAACAAATGTACTTAACCAGTCTTATATGACATAGGAGGCTTCAGAAATGAAGACCAAAGACCCAGGGAAAATAGTATATTTTTATGCTGAGTCTGAAGAACGAAATGGATAGTTGTGGAAAAACATGATTAGAGGAAAAGAGGTATGATCTGATGGAAATGAACTGGGAGAGAACTCAGGAAGACCTATTTTTTCAGGTTCTTTTTTTTTTCTTTTTTCCCCGAGACGGAGTCTTGCTCTGTCACCCAGGCTGGAGTGCAACGGCGCGATCTCGGCTCACTGCAACCTCCACCTCCCGGGTTGAAGCAATTCTCTTGCCTCAGCCTCCCGAGTAGCTGGGATTACAGGCACCCACCACCACACCCAGCTAATTTTTGTATTTTAAGTAGAGATGGGGTTTCACCATGTTGGCCAGGCTGGTCTTCAACTCCTGACCTCGTGATCCACCCGCCTCAGCTCCCAAAGTGCTGGGATTACAGGCATGAGCCACCGTGCCCAGCTTTTCAGGTTCTATTGTGTGTGTTTGCCTCTATATGACTTTCCTTCAACCTCCTCCCCCACTATTCCCCAGGTATGGTGCAGAACATCTGTCGCATGGGAGTCTTATGACCTAATTTCAGAGGAGATAGGTCAGAGAATTATTTTGTAGATAGTGCTCACACAGAAAGGCCAGAGAACGTCAGAGTGACCTCTGGAGGCTGAGGTGGGAGGATCGCTTGGACCTAGGAGAGTGATCGCCAAGGTACCATGTTTTGGGGTACTGTGTCCTGCACCCTGTCATGCACTAGATACGTGGCAGGCACTGTGCTGGGCACACTGTTGGATTGTCTCACTTAAGCCCCAGAATGGCCCTGTGAGACGATTATTATTATTTTCCTTCTTTGACAAATGGGGAAGTGTCCAGGCATGGCTTAGCTGGGTTCTCCACCCAAGGACTTTCGAGGCTGCATTCAAGGTGTTGGCTAGACCGTAGTCTCATCTGGAGCTTTGACTGGAAAATGTGCTTTCAAATTCATTCAAGTTGTTGGCAGAATTCGTTTCCCCATGAGTACAGGACCAAGGGTTCCAGCTTCTTGCTGGGAGTCAACTGAAAGTGAATCCTTTCCACGTGGGCTTTCCCAAGGTATTAGTCAGGGTCCTCCAGGGAAACAGTAGGATGCAAACATACAAACACACCAAGACATTTATTCCAAGGAACTGGCTTATGCAATTGTAGGAGCCGGCAAGTCTGAAATCCACAGGAGACTGGCAGCCTGGAAACTCTCAGGCAGGAGCTGATGCTGGAGTCTTGTGGCAGAACTTCCTCTTCTCTTTCTCAGGGAAGCTTTAGTTTTGTTCTTTAGTCTTTTCAGCTGATTGGATGAAGCCCATCCCCGTTGTTGAGAATAATCTTTTTTTTTTTTTCTTGAGACGGAGTCTCGCTCTGTCGCCCAGGCTGGAGTGCAGTGGCACAATCTCGGCTCACTGCAAGCTCCACCTCCCGGGTTCACGCCATTCTCCTGCCTCAGCCTCTCCGAGTAGCTGGGTCTACAGGCGCCCACCACCACGCCCGGCTAATTTTTTGTATTTTTAGTAGAGACGGGGTTTCACCGTGGTATCGATCTCCTGACCTCGTGATCTGCCTGCCTCGGCCTCCCAAAGTGCTGGGATTACAAGCGTGAGCCACTGCGCCCGGCCTTTTTTTTTTTTTTTTTTTTTTGAGACAGGGTCTTGTTCTGTTACCCATGCTGGAATGCATTGGTGTGATCACGGCTCACTGCAGCCTTGACCTCCTGGGCTTAATTGATTCTCCTGTCTCAGCCTCCTGAGTAGCTGGGACTACAGGCGCACACCACCACATTTAGCTAACTTTTGTATTTTTTGCTGAGATGAGGTTTTGCCGTGTTGCCCAGGCTAGTTTTGAACTCCTGCGCTCAAGGCATCCTCCCACCTCGGCTCCTAGCTGAGATTACAAGTGTGAGCCACTGCACCCAGCCTGTTGAGAATAATCTTTATTTATGGTCAACTGATTGTGGATATTAACCACATCTATAAAATACCATCACAGCAACACCTAGATTAGTGTTTGATAGAATAATTGGGACCTACAGCCTAGCCAGGTTGACGCATGAAACTAACCATCACACCCAACCTGGCTGGTCGCTTCACTAAGCCAGCAAGGAGAGTCTCTAGAGTGAGTTGGCCAGCAAGGAGTCTTATAAAATGTAATGAAATCGAGTGACATCTCATCCCTTTTGCCATATTCTACTGGTTAGAAGCCAGTCACGGAGCCAGGCACAGTGGTGGCATGTGCCTATAATCCCAGCTACTTGGGAGGCGGAGGCAGGAGGACCGCTTGAACTCAGGAGTTCAGGAGTTCAAGACTAGCCTAGGCAAAATAGTAAGACCCCCGTCTCTTAAAAAAAAAAGAAGCAAGTCATGGATCCCACCCACAATCAAGGGAGGGGATTTCAGGATGGTGGTGAATGCCAGGAGGTAGGAACATTTTAGAGTCTGTCGGTGCACCATAGAAGCTAAGGTTCAGGGAATTTAGGAAGAGGCCCAGGGTCACGATGGTGATAAAACTGGTGGCCTGTAGATGGCCCTGCTGGAAGAGGCCCCTGCCCTGTTCCCTGCTGGTTCCACTTCCTTATGCTGACTCAGGTGTGTGCTGAGGTTCCTGGCTCTCTCCTACACTCCTTAGACAACTCAGCCTTTCCTAGGTTCCACTATCACAGACAGGTGAGGTTTAAAGTTCGCTTACTTACCTTTACTTACCTTCCTCTTGGATCCTAGAACACTTTAACTTCATTACATCATTTATGTTGTACATTCTTTTTTTTAACCTCACTGGACATCATTATTACTGTTTATGTAGTCAGTACTTGTTTAGATTCATCTACATGTCTGTACTCTTCATTTCTTTTTAAAATTATTATTATTATTTTGAGATGGAGTCTCACTCTGTCACCAGGCTGGAGTGCAGTGGCGCGATCTCAGCTCACTGCAACCTCCGCCTCCCAGGTTCAAGCGATTCTCCTGCCCCGGCCTCCCAAGTAGCTGGGACTACAGGTGTGCACCACCAGGCCCAGCTAATTTTTGTATTTTTAGTAGAGATGGAGTTTCACCATGTTAGCCAGGATGGTCTTGATCTCTTGACCTCGTGATCCCCCCGCCTTGGCCTCCCAAAGTGCTGGGATTACAGGTGTGACCACCATGCCCGGCCTTAAAATTATTTTTTTTATTGTGATGTAATTCACCATTTTAGTCTGGGCATGGTGGCTCACACCTGTAATCCCAGCACTTTGGGAGGCCAAGGTGGGAGGATTACTTGAGGTCAGGAGTTCGAGACCAGCCTGGCCAACAAGGTGAAACCTTGTCTCTACTAAAAATACAAAAAAAAAAAAAAAATTAGCTGGGCATAGTGGTGGGCACCTGCAATCCCAGCTACTTGGGAGGCTGATGCAGTAGAATTGCTTGAACCCAGAGGCAGAGCTTGCATTGAGCTGAGATCACACCACTGTACTCCAGCCTGGGCAACAGAGCAAGATTCCATCTCAAACTAATAATAATAATAATAATAATAATAATAATAATAATAATAATTCACCATTTGAAGTGTACAATTCAGTGGCTTTTAGTATATTGACAAGGTTGTACAACCATTATCACTATCTAATTCCGTAATATTTTTATGACCCTCAAAAAAAATCCTGTACCTATTATTCGCCATTCCTCCCTCCTCCCCCCAGCCTCTGGCAACCACAAGTGTACCTTCTGTTTCTGTGGATTTGCCTACTCTGGACATTTCACATAAATGGAACATGTAATATGTGGCCTTTTGTGTCTGGAATCTTTCACTTAATATAATGTTTTCAAAGTCCATCCATGTCATAACATGTATCAACACTTCATTCCTCTTTATGGCTGTATAATATTCCATTGTATGGATATACCACATTTTGTTTATCCATTCATCTGTTGATGGACATTGAGTTGCTTCCACTTTTTGGCTATTATGAATAATAGTGTCATGAACATTTGTGTACAAATCCTCATCCCTTCTTGCATCTCAGACATTCCATCTGGGATCCCTTTCCTTCTGCCTGAATTGCATCCTTTAGAATTTTTTTCATGAGGCATTTCAGTGAGGCTGATGGCAAACTTTTTTAGTTTTTACTTGTTTGAAAATTTTACTTGTTTGAAAATTCACTCTTGGCTGGGTGTGGCGGCTCACACCTGTAATAACAGCACTTTGGGAGGCCAAGGCAGGTGGATCCAAGGGTCAGGA
The DNA here is from genome assembly GCF_009828535.3 of Hylobates moloch. Taxonomy (NCBI): domain Eukaryota; kingdom Metazoa; phylum Chordata; class Mammalia; order Primates; family Hylobatidae; genus Hylobates; species Hylobates moloch. The sequence continues at coordinate 28,128,128 of NW_026652285.1, read as the reverse complement.
GTTTGAGACCAGACTGTGAAACTCTGTCTCTACTAAAAATACAAAAATTAGCTGGGCGTGGTGGTGGGTGCCTGTAATCCCAGCTACTCGGGAGGCTGGGGCAGGAGAATCACTTGAACCTGGGAGGCAGAGATTATGGTGGGCTGAGATCGTGTCATTGCACTCCAGCTTGGGTGAGAGAGAAAGACTCCATCTCAAAAAAAAAGAAAGAAAGAAAGAAAGAAAATAAAAGAAAATTCACTCTTGAATTCTAGGTTGGAAGTTATTTTCTTTCAGTATTGTCAAGATATCATTCTACTGGCTTATGGCTTCCATTATTGCTGTTGAGAAGGCTGCTCTTAAGATTTTCTTTCTATATTCAGGCTGGGCGCAGTGGCTCATGCCACCTAGCACTTTGGGAGGCCATGGTGGGTGGATCACTCGAGGTCAGGAGTCAAGACCAGCCTGGCCAACACGGTGAAACCCCGTCTCTACTAAATATACAAAAATTAGCTGGGTGTGGTGATGGGCACCTGTAATCCCAGCTACTCGGGAGGCTGAGGCAGGAGAATCTCTTGAACCCTGAAGGCAGAGGTTGCAGTGAGCTGAGATCGCGCCACTGCACTCCAACCTGGGTGATGGAGTGAGACTTTGTCTCAAAATAAAATTTTTTTTCTTTCTATATTCAGCATTCTGACATTTCATTGTGATGTATCTGCATGTGGATTATATTTTATTTATCCTGCTTAGAATTCTTCACGCTTCCAGAACTTGTGGATTGATGCCCTGTCAGAATTGGGAAATTCTCAGCCATTATCTTTTCAAATCTTCACCTTGCCACATTCTCTTGTTCTTTCCTTTAAAAAAAAAAAGTATTTTAAATAAAATAAAATGGGGTCTTGCTGTGTTGCCCAGGCTGGGTTCAAAATCCTGGCTCAAGCGATACTCACATAGTGGGATGAAAGGTATGCATGCACCACCATGCCTGGCTTCTTTTTTTTTTCCTTCTAGAATTCTGATTAAACAATATTAGACTCTTTCATTGTATCCTCCATGTGTCTCAAACTCTTCTCTTTTTGTCCCTTTTCTGCATTCTGGGTAATTTCTTCTGCTCTATCTTCCAATGCCTCTCTGGGATCCCACTTTCCTTTAAGTTTTGGCCTGGAAATTCATCTCTCTTGTCAAATATCTGTAATATTGCTAAGGATATTTTTTTAAAAAGCCTTTATCCAGCTTTTGCATTTGTTTTCAATGGGAAGGTTGGTCTGAATAACTTAGCCTATCATTACAGGAAATGAAGTCCTACCATCCTCCTCACTCCCTCTGTTTCATGTATGTTCTCCTTTCCCTGATGATCCAAATTGGAGCCATTCTCCAGGGACTGTCTCCAAGCCCATCTCTTCCATCAGCCCTTGCCTGTCCTGCCCCTGTTGAGCTTTCCTGCCCCTAGAACTAGAATTGATTGTCCCCCACTCAGTGGCAGCACGTGGGGACCTCTCTTGGATTGTTCACTTATCAGATAACTTAGGAATTGATGTATTGTCTTCCAATGATGATCAGCTCTGTAGGTGATCAGGGAAGGCAGGAATAGCTCCCACCAGTAGCTCAAAATCATAGCAAATAAGAAGGGTTGGTGGAGATAAGGGAGATTTGAGTACAGTAAGTTTGAAGCAGTTTCTGGTGTCTGACCAGGTATTCGATGGTGCAGGTTAAGACCCTCTGTCCCCAACTGCTTCATTAAACCCCTATTGGCCCCAAGGGACCTTCTTCCTCGAGCTGGAGGCTGCTGGGAGAGGGAGCTTGGATCTGGAAACCCCAGGTCAGACGGCTCCAAGGGGCAGCAGAGGCTTAAAGGCAACTGCATTGCCCTGGCAGGAGGGTAGGTGGCTGCCCAAGCGTTCCCATTGCAGCCCTGGGCCACGTTCATGCACTTGGGGGTTGAGCCGGAACTGAACAGAACTAGGCTTAGACCAATGTGCCTGCTCCAAATTGGACCTCTTTCGGTCCCCAGGACCTAAAACAAGATATGATGAATGACCTCCCTTCCATCCTGTCCTGTATCCCCTTGGGTCCCGTGCTAAGGTGGCGCCCCACTGAATTCGTTTCTGGACCAGGGAAATCCTTTCAATCCACTCTCCTAATCATTCTCAGCTAAAAAAAAAAATTGTTTTAATATATGATAATGAGTGTCAATTAAGGTATAAAAAAAAGGAGAATGAGGATGGACTTGCCTTATTGTGGCGCGATCTCTGCTCTCTGCAGCCCTGACCTCAGGTGATCCTCCCACCTCAGGCTCCCTAGTAGCTGGGACTATAGGTACTGCACCACCACCCTCAGCTAATATTTTTGTATTTTTTTTTTTTTTTGTAGAGACAAGGTTTCACTATGTTGCCCAGGCTGATCTCAAACTCCTGGTCTCAAGTAATCCACCCTCCTTGGCCTCCCAAAGAGCTGGGATTACAGGCTTAAGCCACCAGGCCTGGCTGAAATTCTAATACATAACACAGGGGTTTGTTCAGTTAAGTGGGAAAAGAATAAAAATGATTTTACCACAGCTGGACTTCCAAATGGAAGAAAATAAAATTAGAGCTTTATCTTATGCCATATGCAAAAATAAATTCCAGATGGATCAAAAATTTAAATGTAAAAACTAAATGCATAAAATCTAATGAAAATCTAGAAGCCCGCATGTACGATGTATAAGAGTGGGAAAATATTAACCAAGATTGAAAATCGAGAAGCTACAACAGGAAATAAAGGGTATAAATATTTCACTGTATAAAAGTTAAAACATTTTGGGGATGCAAAAACAGAACATAAATACAGGCATTAGGGAAATTTTCTTTTAAAAAGGAAAATAGTAGATTTAGAAATACGTTGCAATGCAGGTGGCAAGCCATGAGTTAACAGCTGTACTATACAAAAAGATCTTACAAGCTAACAAGAAAAAGACAAACACTTCACAGAAAAATGGTGAAGTCATGGATAGAGGATTCATGGAAAAACAATGATTAAAAAAGACTGAGGCCTGTAATCCCAGCACTTTGGGAGGTCAAGACAGGAGGATCACTTGAATCTAGGAGTTTGAGACCAGCCCAGGCAACATAGCGAGACCCTGTCTCTACAAAAAATAAAAATAAAAATTGGCTTTGCATGATGGCAGGCACCTATAGTCCTAGCTATTTGGGAGGCTAAAGTGGGAGGATTGCCTGAGACCAGAAGTTCAAGGCTACAGTGAACTCTGATGGTGCCACTGCACTCTAGCCTGCGCAACAGAGTGAAACCCCGTCTTTAAAACAAACAATTGGCCGAGTATGGTGGCTCACGCCTGTAATCCCAGCACTTTGGGAGGCCGATGGGGGCAGATTATGAGGTCAGGAGCTCGAGACCATCCTGGCTAACCCAGTGAAACCCCATCTCTACTAAAAATACAAAAAAATTAGCTTGGCATGGTGATGCATGCCTATAGTCCGATCTACTCGGGAGGCTGAGGCAGGAGAATTGCTTGAACCTGGGAGGCGGAGGTTGCAGTGAGCCAAGATCACACCACTGCACTCTAGCCTGGGTGACAGAGTGAGACTACATCTCAAAAACTATAAATAAATATAAATAAATAAATAATCAAAACTCCACAAAAACCCATGGAGTGAAAGGCTGTTGAAAAATAAGATATTCACATGGTCTCAAAGTATCATCTTTTACAAGGGAGCAGTCTGGCTGACAAGACATTAACCAATAAATGAAACTCGACATCACTAATAATGAGGACAGTTGATACCATGTGCCTCCTCGTGTTGTGCTCTGAGAAGATCACAGCACCACCTATTTAGTATTCTTGCAAAATGTTTCAACTGAATCTAGTCATAAGCCAGACAAATCCCAATTGAAGGACATGTTCAATGCAACAAAAGACAACCAAAGTCAATGGAACTGCTGTATATGAAAAAATAGTGAAGAAACATGACAGCTAAAAACAATGCCTGATCATTGATTGGATCCTGGATCAAAAGCAAGTAGCTCTAAAGACCAAAAATGAGGCACTTTGAATATGGACTCTATTTTTATTTATTTATTTATTCATTTATTTATTTTTGAGACAGAGTGTTGCTCTGTCGCCCAGGCTGGAGTGCAGCGGCAGGAGCTTGGCTCACTGCAACCTCCAGCTCCCGGGTTCAAGCGGCAATTCTCCTGCCTCAGCCTCCTGAGTAGCTGGGATTATAGGTTCCTGCCACCACGCCTGGCTAATTTTTTTTTTTTTTTTTTTTTTTTTGAGATGGAGTCTCGCTCTGTCGCCCAGGCTGGAGTGCAGTGGAGCAATCTCGGCTCACTGCAAGCTCCACCTCTTGGGTTCAAGTGATTCTCCTGCCTCAGCCTCCTGAGCAGCTGGGACTACAGGCATCCACCACCACACCTGGCTAATTTTTTGTATTTTTAGTAGAGACGGGGTTTCACTGGGTTAGCCAGGATGGTCTCGATCTCCTGACCTCATAATCTGCCCCCATTGTCATCCCAAAGTGCTGGGATTACAGGCGTGAGCCACTGCACCCTGCCAATTTTTGTATTTTTAGTACAGACGGGGTTTTGCCATGTTGGCCAGGCTGGTCTCAAACTCCTGACCTCAAGTGATCCTCCTGCCTCAGCCTCCCGAAGTGCTGGGATTACAGGCGTGAGCCCTCACACCCGGCTGAATCTGGACTTTATATTAGATAACATTACTGTATGAACATTACATTTCTTGAGTGTCATAATAGTAGTGTTGTCCTGGAGCTCAATGTTTTTATTCTTTGGCAATACATGCTGGACTTTTTTTTTTTTTTTTCTGAGACAGGGTCTCAGTCTGTCGCCTAGGCTGGAGTACAGTGGTGTGATCTCAGCTCACTGCAACCTCTGCCTCCCAGGCTCAAGCAATCCTCCCATCTCAACCTCCCAAATAGCTGGAATTACAATTGTGCACCACCACACTAATTTTTTGTATTTTTTGTAGAGACAGGATTTCACCATGTTGCCCAGGCTGGCCTGGAACACCTGAGCTCGAGGGTTTCACCATATTGCCCATGCTGGTCTTGAACTCCTGAGCTTAAGCAATCCACCTACCTTGGCCTCCCAAAGTGTTGGAATTACAGGCGTGAGCCACTGCGCCCAGCCCTGCTAAAAGTACTTAGCTGTGAAGTGCTAGGATATCTGCAATTTACTTTCTTTTTTTTTTTTCTTTTTTTTTTGTGATGGAGTTTCGCTCTTGTTGCCCAGGCTGGAGCACAATGGCACGATCTCGGCTCACTACAACCTCTACCTCCCGGGTTCCAGCAATTCTCCTGCCTCAGCCTCCCTAGTAGCTGGGATTACAGGCATTCACCACCCCGCCTGGCTAATTTTGTATTTTTAGTAGAAACAGGGTTTCTCCATGTTGGTCAGGCTGGTCTTGAACGCCCGACCTCAGTTGATCTGCCGGCCTCAGCCTCCCAAAGTGCTGGGATTACAGGCGTGAGCCACCGTGCCCGGTCTGCAATTTACTTTCAAATGGTTCAGAAAAAAAAAAACAAACAAAAAACCCAAAACATAAACTTATATATACAGAGAGGAAGAGAGAGAGAGAGAGATAAATTTTGCAATTTAAGAATTGAAGAATCGGCTGGGCGCGATGGCTCACGGCTGTAATCCCAGCACTTTGGGAGGTGGAGGCCGGCAGATCACCAGAAGTCTGGAGTTTGAGACCAGCCTGACCAATATGATGAAACTCCAACTCTACTAAAAATACAAAAATTAGCCGGGCGTGGTGCCATGCGCCTGTAATCCCAGCTACTCAGGAAGCTGAGACAGAAGAATCGCTTGGACCTGGGAGGTGGAGGTTGTGGTGAGCCGAAATCGCGCGATTGCAGTCCAGCCTGGGAAACAAGAGCAAAACTCCGTCTCAAAAAAAAAACAAAAAACAAAAAGGTTAAAATGGCAGATTTTGTTATGTATATTTTACAACAACCTTTTGAACATTAAACAGAGTGTGTGGGGGCTGCATGCTGTTATTTTCCAGATATACTGAGGAGGAAACCTGACCAGCTGCTAAGGGACTTGACCACAGTCATAAAATCTGGCTCTGTCTTCCATAGCTACAGGAGCCAGGACAAGGTTTTCCTTTTTTTTTTTTTTTTTTTTGGTTTTAAGCAGCGGAGAGTTTAATTGGCAAGAAGGAAGGGAGAAGACAGAAGGAAGAAGCTCCCCCATACAGAGACAGAGGGAGGGAGGCTCCAAAGTGGAAAGAGGAGGTACCCACCTGCCAGGGATACCAGCCAGGTATATATGCAGAGGCTGGAGGAGGCAGTGTTTGATTTGCATGGGACTCAGGGGATTGGTTTGACTAGGCATGTCATTCACGTAGCCCACGAAAACCTGGCCCTCCCACCCTAGCCTTTTAATATGCAAATACAGGGCGCTGTGATGTTCTACACATGTGGGATATGTAGGAATGGCCATGTTGCCAGAAACAACTGGGAAAAGGGCAAGAAGGCCACGGGAATCTCCCTGTTTGGGTGGATCCAGTTTCTGATGGCCTGCACTTACATATCAAAGGTTGCTGGCCTGGCTATAAGAGCCCGGGCTTTACAAGAAACTTTTCCAGAGATGCTTTAAAAAATGAAAACTTCCCAAGGACCCCTTTTCCTACAACACTCCCCCCTGTGGAGATGCCGCACTAACTGCTGTTAGGGGATTTTGGGCAATAACTCTTTCTGGCTACTTCCTGCTGAAAAGGGGCTTTGAATGGGGAACAGCAGCTAGGGCTCCTCCTAGGGTCGATCTAAGGGTGGTCAAAAGAATAGTGTGTCCTTGTGTGGTTCAGTTTGCAGCACCATTTGGAGTTTGATTGCTTCAGTCTGATGATTGAATTGCCTTTCCCGGCCCATGGACAAAATTATACGCTTCTGATGAGTAGAGAACACCAGGGTTCTTGGTCCTCATGCTGGTTTAGATAAAATGACATGGACACACGTGGAGCGTTATTTTGTGTTTTTTTTTTTTTTTGTATTTTGTTTCTTTTTTTTTTTTTGAGATGGAGTCTGGCTCGCTTTGTCACCCACGCTGGAGTGCAGTGGTGCCATCTCGGTTCACTGCAACCTCCGCCTCCCGGTTCAAGCGATTCCTCTGCCTCAGCCTCCCAAGTAGCTGGGACTACAGGTATGTGCCACCACAGCTGGCTAATTTTTGCATTATTAGTACAAACAGGGTTTCACCATGTTGGCTAGGATGGTCTCGAACTCCTGACCTCATGATCTGCCCTCCTGGGCCTCCCAAAGTGATGGGATTATAGGCGTGAGCCACTGCGCCCGACCTAGGTGGAGTGGTTTTAAGGAGTGGAGAGTTTAATAGGCAAGAAGGGAGAAGACAGAGGAAGAAACTCCCCTGTACAGAGACAGACGGAGGGGCTCCAAAGCCAAAAGAGAAGGTCCCCCACGTTTCTTATCTCTAAGCCTCAGTATTCTCATTTGTAAAGTGGAGATAATCAAGTTTATTGCCTCTTAATGTGTCAAAAATTACTTTGATAATCCACGTAAAGTGTTAAGCGTAGCGCCTGATATAAAGCCAACTATCAGGTCCTTCAGTTCTGGAAAATGTTCACGTATTATTTCTTGTATTATTACATTCATTTATTGTTGACAGGGACTGATTTTCTTCTTCTTTTTTTTTTTCCTTTTTCCAAGACAGGGTCTTAGTCTGTCACCCAGGCTAGAGTGCAGTGGTGTGATCACGGCTCACTGAAACCTCAACCTCCCAGACTCCAGTGATTGACCCACCTCAGCTTCCCAGGTAGCTGGGACTACAGGCACACACTGCCATGCTGGCTAATTTTTGTATTGTTTCTAAAGATGGGGTTTCTCCATGTTGTCCAGGCTGGTCTCAAACTCCTGGCCTCAAGTGATCCGCCCACCTTGGCCTCCCAAAGTGTTGGGATTACAGGTGTGAGCCACCGTGCCCAGACTTCTTTTTCCTTTGTGTGTGTGGGGGTTTTGTTTGTTTGTTTTGTTTTGTTTTTGAGACAGAGTCTCATTCTGTTGCCCAGGCTGGAGTGCAATGGTGCAATCTCGGCTCATTGCCACCTCTGCCTCCTGGGTTCACACAATTTTCCTGCCTCAGCTTCCAAAGTAGCTGGGATTACAGGCATGTGCCACCACTCCTTGCAATCTTGTATTTTTAGTAGAGATGGGGTTTCACCATGTTGGCCAGGCTGGTCTCGAACTTCTGACCTCAGGTGATCCACCTGCCTCGGCCTCCCAAAGTGCTGGGATTACAGGCGTGAGCTATTGCACCCTGCTTGCCTGCCTTGCCTACCTACCTGCCTCCCTCCCTCCCTTCCTCTCTCTCTCTCTTTTTTTTTTTTTTTTTTTTTTTGAGAAGGCGTCTGGCTCTGTCACCAGCCTGGAGTGCAGTGGCATGATCTCGGCTCACTGCAACCACCGCCTCCATGGTTCAAGCGATTCTCCTGCCTCAGCTTCTCAAGTAGCTGGGAGTGCAGGCATGCACCACCACGCCCAGCTAATTTTTGTATTTTTAGTAGAGACGGGGTTTCACCATGTTGACCAGATGGTCTCAATCTCTTGACCTCGTGATCTGCCCGCCTCGGCCTCCCAAAGTGCTGGGATTACAGGCATGAGCCACCATGCCTGGCCCCTTCCTCTCTCTTTTTCTTTCTCTCTCTCTTTCTTTCTTCCCTTTTCTCTCACTCTCTTTCTTTCTTTCTTTTTCTTCTCTCTCTCTCTCCCTCCCCCCTCTCTCTCTCTTTCTTTCGAGACAGGGTTTTGCTCTGTCACCCAGGCTGGAGTGCGGGGGTGTGCTCACTGTAGCCTCAACCTCCCAGGCTTAAATGATCCTCCCACTTCAGCCTCTCAAGTAGCTGGGACTACAGGTGCATGCCACCACACCTGGCTAATTTATTTTATTTTTTTGTATAGACAGGGTCTTACTGTGTTGCCCACGTTGGTCTTGATTTTCTTTTTTCTTTAGAGGCAGGGTCTTGCTCTGTCTCCCAGGCTGGAGGAGTGCCGTGGTGGGATCATAGCTCACTGCAACTTCGAACTCCTGGGCTCAAGTGATCCTCTAGCCTCAGCCTCCCAAAGTGCTGGAATTAGAGGTGTGAGCCACTGCGCCTGACAGGTATTTTATGTGACAGAGGTTGAGTTTGAAATCCAGGTTTACCTGATGGCAATGTCTTTGTTTACAAACCCTAGAATAAATCTTTTCCTCTTCATCTTTGTGTCTTCTGTAGCACCTCAACCATAACACTCAATATATGTTTCTGTAATTGTTTTGCTCTAAAACATCCTTCAGTGGCTCCCAGAGAAAATTTGAGGGCTTGCAGGTCAAAAAAAAATGTCATTTTCCCCTCTCATAGTTGATTAATGGTTTGGCTGGGTATAGATTTCTAGGTTGGTGTATTACTGCCCAGTCTTCTCTCTTCTGGAGAAGCCCAACATCATTCCAATTCTCAGTCCTTCATTTGTGACCTACTTTTCCTCTCTGGAAGCCTTTAGGAGGTTCTCTTTGTCCCACGTGCCCTGAAATTTCACAACACTGTGCCTGGCAGCAAATTCTTTTTCATCCATTGTTTTGGGATCTCTCAATTTAGAACTCAGTTCTTTAGTACTAGAAGATGTTCACACATTATTTAATATACTTTAAAAAAATTGATTTCAAGTCCTTTTTTGTTTGTTTGTTTTTAAGGGATAGGGTCTCACTCTGTTGCCCAGACTGGAGTGCAGTGGCTATTCACAGGCATGATCATGGCACACTACAATCTCGAACTCCTGGACTTAAGCTATCCTCCTCCTTCAGTCTCCCCAGTAGCTGGGATACGGGCATATTCCACCATGCCCAGCTTTTTATTTTATTGTATTTTATTTATTTATTTATTTATTGAGATGGAGTCTCGCTCTGTTGCTCAGGCTGGAGTGCAATGGCACAGTCTCTGCTCACTGCAACCTCTGCCTCCCAGGTTCTAGCAATCCTCCTGTCTCAGCCCCCCTAGTAGCTGGGATTACAGGCACCAGCCACCACGCCTGGCTAATTTTTGTATTTTTAGTAGAGACAGGGTTTCGCCATGTTGGCCAGGCTGGTCTCAAACTCCTGACCTCATATGATCCACCTGCCTCGGCCTCCCAAAGTGCTGGGATTACAGGCATGAGCCACAGCGCCCGGCCACCATGCCCAGCTTTTTAATATGCTTTTCTTCCATTTTCCCTTGTTATTTCTGTAAGTCCTACTATTCAGATATTCAATTGAGGCCAACATGTTCTTATTCATTCTTTCCCATTTTCCACCTCATCCATTCAGTGAATATTTAGTGCCTACTACGTGCCAGTCATTAGTCTTGGTGCTGGGGAGATAGAAAAACAAAACTAAGAAAAATCTCTGCCCTCATAGAGTTTATATTACATACTAGAAAAGTGATAAGTACTTTTGGGCTGGGCGCAGTGGCTCATGCCTGTAATCCCAGCACTTTGGGAGGCCAAGGCGGGTGGATCAACTGAGGTCAGGAGTTCGAGACCAGCCTGGCCAAGATGGCAAAACCCCATCTCCACTAAAAGTACAAAAGCTAGCCTGGTGTAGTGGTACTGGCCTGTAATCCCAGCTACTTGGGAGGCTGAGGCAGGAAAATTGCTTGAACCCAGGAGGCGGAGGTTGCAGTGAGCCGAGATCACACCACTACACTCCAGCCTGGGCAACAAGAGCAAAACTCCATCTCAAAAGAAAAAAAGAAAAAAAGAAATAACTTTCTGCCAGGCATGGTGGCTCACACCTGCAATCCCAGCACTTTGGGAGGCTGAGGCGGGTGGATCACGAGGTCAGGAGTTCAAGACCAGCCTGGCCAACATGGTGAAACCCTGTCTCTACTAAAAATACAAAAGTTAGCTGGGCATGGTGGTGGGCACCTGTAAGCTACTCGGGAGGCTGAGGCAGAGAATTGCTTGAACCGAGGAGGCGGAGGTTGCAGTGAGCCGAGATTGTGCCACTGCACTCCAGCCTGGGCAACAGAGTGAGACTCCATTTCAAAAAAAAAAGTACTTTTTGAATAAAGACTAGAAGATGAAGCGGCAAGCCAAGGAGATATATAAGAATGATAAGCAGAAAGAACCGCAAATACATAAGCCCGTAGGTGGGGCAGGCTGAGGCAAGAACAGGCCTGATGGGATCAAGGTACAGCCAAGAGGCCAGTATGTCCAGAGAGAAGAGAAACAGGGGTGGAGAGAGGAAGATGAGGTCTGAGAGGTGGGGTGGTGAGAGGTGGGGTGGTGAGAGGTGAACTTTATATTGTGAGTGACATGGAAAGTCACTGTGCGTTGAATCAGGGGACAACAAATGTGATCTGATTGACCTTTAACAGATCACCAGAGCTCCTTTGTAGCACGTATGCTGCCAGGGTAGAAGCAGAACATGTAGTAGCTACTGAAATAATTCAGGAGAAAGTAAAGGTGGTTTAGACCAGGGCGTCTTTTTACTCTGTTTTCTGGGTGATTTCCTGAGTAGCTGGGATTACAGACGTGAGCCACCCTGGCCGGCTAATTTTTTTTTTTTTTTTTTTCAGATGGAGTGTCGCTCTTGTCACCGAGGCTGGAGTGCAGTGGCGTGGCCTCAGCTCACTGCAACCTCTGCCTCCCAGGTTCAAATGATTCTCCTGCCTCAGCCTCCCGAGTAGCTGGGATTACAGGTGCATGCCACCACGCCCGGCTAATTTTTTTGTATTTTTAGTAGAGACGGGGTTTCACCATGTTGGCCAGACTGGTCTCGAACTCCTGACCTCAGGCAATCCGCCTGCTTCAGCCTCAGCCTCCCAAAGTGCTGGGATTATAGGCGTGAGCCACCGCGCCGGCCAAAAGTTCTTTCTTAAACTCAATATCCTTTTTTCTTTTTTGGCATCCCATGCCCCTTGATGCAGTCTCTTATTTCCTGATGTGTTCCCTTGTACCCTGATATGATCTAATGTCTCTGTGGATATTGATAATTCTTTTGATGGTTTCTTCTGTTCCTTTCATTATCTCTGGTTCCTCTGAATTCTTTTTTTGGGGGAGGGGGGATGTTGCTGTCATCATAGCTCAGTGCAGCCTCCAAGTCCTGGGCTTAAGCAATCCTCTTGCCTCAGCCTCCCAAGTAGCTGGGACCACAGGTGCATGCCACCACGCCGAGTTTTAAAGTTCTTTTGCAGAGATGGGGTCTTACTACAATGCCCAGGCCAGGGGTGTTTCTATCTTTCCTGTTACAGTTTCCCTTCAAATATCTGGTATTCTTTGGCTATCCGTTCATAACAAGGCACTAAACAGCTGAGTGAAAGCTCTGTGTGGATGGGGCTTCCTGAATGATGGACTTCTCTGTGGAGTATTTGGGCAGGAACATGATCTTTATTAGGAAGACACCTCCCTACCCTCACTCCCATTGTTGGTACATGAAGGGTCTTCTTCCCTAAGCTAGTCAATTTTCTAGAGGGTTCCTATGTTCTTTTGTTGGAGAAGTCAGACTCTCTGGCCAGAATGGAGGCTTTACCATATCCTCCCATTTTCAGCATGGTTGCTCCTTCTCACCTATAAAGTCCAGTCTCTCTGGTTCAGCCTTTCCAGAGGGAAAACCTCCAGTTTGCTACCTGGGTGGGAAAAGAGACATCGAATCATCAGTGGCACCAGGGGCTTCTACTTCCTGAGCCTTTCTGGTGCACTTTAGCATTGATCAACTTCTTTCCTGTCTTCTCCTACACTATGACTTCTTTTTCTCCACTCTACTAAAGTCATTTCCATTTTTTTTTTTTTTTTTTGAGACGGAGTCTCGCTCTGTCGCCCAGGCTGGAGTGCAGTGGCGCGCTCTCGGCTCACCGCAAGCTCCGCCTCCCGGGTTCACGCCATTCTCCTGCCTCAGCCTCTCCGAGTAGCTGGGACTACAGGCGCCCGCCACTACGCCCGGCTAATTTTTTTGTATTTTTAGTAGAGACGGGGTTTCACCATGGTCTCGATCTCCTGACCTCGTGATCCGCCCGCCTCGGCCTCCCAAAGTGCTGGGATTACAAGCGTGAGCCACCGCGCCCGGCCAAGTCATTTCCATTTATCTATGCTCTCCGGCCTCCAAAATGTTGACATCTGTTGTCTGCCATTGTCCCTTCTCCAAGTCTTTTCGTCTATGTGAATTTATGCACTTCTTATTCCTTTGCTGTCATTTCAGTGGGCTTTTGAGAGGGAGAAGAGGTCAGTGTGGTGTGTATCCCCGTGATTCAATCTTTCACGCTACCCTTAAGTCTCTTTACAATGTTTGAGCCAGGCGCGGTGGCTCACGCCTGTAATCACAGCACTTTGGGAGGCTGAGGCGGGCGGATCACAAGGTCAGGAGTTCCAGACCAGCCTGGCCAACATGGTGAAACCCCGTCTCCACTAAAAATAAAAAAAATAAATAAAAGGCCGGGCGAGGTTGCTCACGCCTGTAATCCCAGCACTTTGGGAGGCCGAGGCAGGCGGATCCCAAGGTCAGGAGATCGAGACCATCCTGGCTAACACGGTGAAACCCCGTCTCTACTAAAAATACAAAAAATTAGCCGGGAGTGGTGGCGGGCACCTGTAGTCCCAGCTACTCAGGAGGTTGAGCCAGGAGAATGGTGTGAACCCGGGAGGCAGAGCTTGCAGTGAGCCGAGATCGCGCCACTGCACTCCAGCCTGGGCGGCAGAGCGAGACTCCGTTTCAAAAAAAAAAAAATAAGCTGGGCTTAGTGGTGGGCGCCTGTAATCCCAGCTACTAGGGAGGCTGAGGCAGGAGAATCTCTTGAACCTGGGAGGCGGAGGTTGCAGTGAGCCGAGATTGCGCTGCTGTACTCTGGCGACAGTGGGAGACTCCGTCTCAAAAAAAAAAAAAAAAGAATACAATGTTTGAATTCTGTATGCCCTGCCTCCCCTTAGATGGAAGCTGGAAGCGTAGGCTGAAGCATGGGTGGGGCAAATACACACCCTTCCTCAAAAAATTAAATTCCATTTGACTCTTTCAGGGCAGGGTAAGAGCCATTTTTCCATTGTGTGATTTCTGTCAACTACTCTTTTCAAAAGGAGAGAAGTCCTGTCACCCTTCTATGTGTTTTATGTATTTTGGCTAAGAGTCCTGGAGCACTGGGTGAGGTCCTCAGAAGGGATGGAAAAATCTGATTCTTGACTCTCACAGTCAGCGCTAGGCAGGAGCATCAGAGATTACTGAATCCGATTTCCTTATTGTATAAAAAGGAAACTGAAGCCCAGAGAGCTTTAATCGATTTGGATCAACTTCGGTCCCTTGTGGAAAACTTCTCTCAAAGGATGGCTCGAAATCAAGCTCCTTGCAGTCTTTGGGCCTTTGGGTCTAACGTTCCCTATGGGCTGTGGGCTCCTTGCTGTGCCTCGGTCAAAGGTACTTTCAGAGACTGTCCCTCTCAGCACTGTGGCCAGTTTTACTTTTTTGTGGCACTTGTTGATATTTAAAAATATTTATTTTACGAGTTATGTGAGTTCTTCCACTGGAATGAAATCCCCATAAGAGGAGATCATTCCTGTCTCGTTCACCGTTGAATCCTCAGGGTGAGCTGAGATTCGAAGCTAAGCAGTCTGGCTCTAAGGTCGCGCTTTCGGCCCAACATTATGCTGCTATTTAGTGAAGACGGTGGACTTCTGCGAACACGGGGAAGCAAGAGTGAGAAAAGACACCCGGAAGTGAGCAACAGCAAAACATCCAGACTCGTCCGCACGGTGCCCCCTCTGACCTTTCCCTCCGGAAGCTCTCGCGGCTCTCGGGCGGGAGTGCGCACGCGCGGCCACCGGGGTCGCTCCGGGTCGCGCGCGGAGCAGGGGCTGGAGGGAAGGGTGAGCCTCCAGGGCTGGCAGGCGCCTGCGCCGCGGGGCTCCCGTCAGGACGCGCATTCTCGCTCCCTCCCTCGGCTGCGCGCGCCCGGTGGGCGTGGGAGGAGGCGGGGAACCGGGGAGGGGTGGGTGTCGCAGGAGGGAAGGAGCGAACCGGAGAGCGTCGTCCTGAGAGGAGTGAAGGCGGCAAAATGGCGGACCGCTTCTCCCGCTTCAACGAAGACCGAGACTTTCAGGTAAACACGGGCGTCGCCGAGGATGCGGGGAAGGCGCTGGTCTAGCCCAGAACCTCCTTCATCTCCGGCTCCCAGCCCTCTTTCCTTCCAGTTTTGCTCCGACTTGCGAACCGGCTCGCTCTTCTCCCGTCTCTGCTTTCTCAAGAGGCCTCCCGGCTTGAGGGAGGCCGCATCTCCTCGCACCCGCATTCTTTTACCCTGAAACTCAGGCCGCGGGGCTTGCGGCTTCCGCCTGTTTGGCATCGGATTTCGGAACCGGGCCTGGGCGCCGTGTGAGGGGCTGTGCCCTTCGGGTCTGCCCGGCCTGTGCCGGCGAAGGGCTGGCTCCCAGGGGACAAGAGGGGTGGTTGGGTTGGGCTGGGAGGGCTTGGGGGAGAGTGTTGCTGAGGCCAAGGCTTCCGAACCCCGGGATTTTGCTCTCACGGATCCTTTTGGGGTCCTTTTCTTTCTTCACTGTGGTAAATCAATTCTTTTCATTGTCTGCTTTTCCTCTTCCTTACCTGGGAAAAGGTTGCCTTCGCTATCAGACGCCTTGTTGGTTAGTCATACATTGAGATTTCCCGGGGCATAAGTGTTGCTGTTGTTATTAGGCTGTTAATTGGGCTTGGAAAGCAGTAAGTTACTGGACTATGATCCGATGTGAGCCTAACCTCAAATCCTATCTCGAAAGATTTGTAAGAAGCGTAATGATAATGGGCCGTCCACGCATGGGGTCAGTAGTGCCAAAAGCTTAATTTTTCTTTCTTGAATTGCAAATGTTGGTATGGAAAAATGCCCTTCCGATGGCACGCTCTATTGAGTAAAAAATAAAGGCCAAATTAGAATAACTTGTTTTTTCGCCGTTGAAAATACCTTTCTGTTGAAATTGTTACCGCGGAAATCTCGAAGACTAAAAGGGATTTAGTAGAGATTGGCTGTTTCTAGGTAAAATACATCTGTAGAGTCTCAAAAAAAAAAAACACTGCATTACTACCGCATATCCTGGCAACTGCAATTTGGGTCGGGATGAATCTCAGAACTCAAGTTTTTATCCTGCTGCAGATCCTACTCAAAGCAATACGAAAGCACTCTAGATGTGTTTCAGAAGGCAGTTTAAAGAATTTGAATTCCCTGAGATGATAGGATTGGTAAATAAATAGGTAAAGCAGTTTAACAATTTTAACTCAGCACTGTTAACAGTCTAGTGCATAGAACGCTTATGAGAAGTTTTGCAACAGTAAGGGATCTAAGGGGCTGTTGAAAAGCCTTGTGATCATGCGACTGCTGTATAGCTGCAGCACAATACAGGAGAATCTTAGGTGTTCTAAGGATATAATGCAGATTCACCAAAGTTTGAAGCAGTTCATGTTAGCCTTTTGATCCCTGAGAAATATATATGTATATTTTAGCAAGCACCATAAAATATGAGTACGCTGCAAGGTGTATGAGCTTCATTGATTTTTAAATTACCAATAGAGACATATTGATAACTAAAGCCCGCAAATGCTTTTCAGAGGAGAGAATAATCTCAAGGTGACCTAATAAAATCGAAAATAGATAATATGGACAATTAAGTTTTGAGGAAAGATGACTGACAACCACAGAATTCCAGCAGGCTTAACAAACAGGATTTTCAGGGCCTTTAATGAAGATTTTGAAAATTGTGGATAGCAGAGTGTGAATGCTGTTTCCTAAAAAAAAATTCAGAGGGTTAGCCTCTACTTTTTCAATACTCAGTTTCTAAGTAAGATGACCCTCACTTCTGATGCTTTAGTTGGGTATTGCAAAACCCGATTTTGGTTTCATGGTAGTCCTTTGAAGATGATACGTATACTTCAATTTTCTGCTTATATGTTGAAAGAACCAACCCCTGTTAAATTGGGTCAGCCAGGAAAAAAAATTTTTTTTTTTTGAGATGGAGTCTCGCTGTGTCACCCAGGCTGGAGTGCAGTGGCACGATCTCGGCTCACTGCAACCTCCGCCTCCCGGGTTCAAGTGATTCTTCTGCCTCAGCCTCCCGAGCAGCTGGGATTACAGGCACCCGCCACCACACCCGGCTAATTTTTGTATTTTTAGTAGAGATGGGGTTTCACCGTATTGGCCAGGCTGGTCTTGAACTCCTGACCTGGTGATCCGCCTGCCTTGGCCTCCCAGAGTGCTGGGATTACAGGTGTGAGCCACCGCGCCTGGCCGAAAATGTTGGTTTTTAAAATTCAGATGTCCTAGCATTTTGGGTAAATAGGGTATTGGGAGTGGTAGCCTTTTTAGACAGTTGTAAGATGTTAAAACTTTTATAAATTATGTTAACATTTCTAAAGTGCATTCATTTAAATATAAAGTGGTATTTTTCTAGATGTTTTAATAAAGGGAAAAATACAGATTGACTTTCATTTAATGATATATTTTGATTCAAAGTTATTGGTGAGAGAATGTAATGTAATAGGATTCTCCTGTGAATAATGTGTCTGAAACATTTTCACCTTCAGGTTATTCAAAATTAAACGTGGCCTCTTTTTAAGGTTTTGGGTGAAGCCACTGACTATACTTGAAAACAAATCATAGTAGGTTTCCAAACACAGTGGATAGATCTCGTTGCTTTCAACAGATCTTGTAGCACTGGAAATTGTTCATCTTCTCTGGTAAGTTCGAGATGACTTATTTTTTTTGCCTTTAATTTGGCAGGATGATTTAAAGTTGTAGAACTTCACTCTTTACCGGTTTATCAAGTGCAAATTTTGGAGAGTTTGATGTCTCTTGAAATTATTATGGAGTTAGGGAGTTAGGCTATTACAATTTGTGAATACCTAAAGTCTCTAAGGTATTTTGTATATATAGTGAAAAGTTATAGTTAACAGTGGTATGCCACTTGAAGCACTCATGTATATAGAGATTAATCATTATCAGGGACCTAACTTTTTTTAATTGGTAACTTTATTATAATAATGGACAGGTCCTATTCCACAGGCTTTATGTGTCTTATCTCATAGTCTTCACCATAACCCTACGAGGTAGGTACTGTTATTACTGCCGTTTTCAGCTGAGGCACTGAGAATTAAGTAACTTAGCCAATTACATACATCTGTTAAATGGCAGAGCATAAATTCATACTGGCTTTTGGACTCTTGAACTTGTCCTCATGACCATTCTGTCTGCTGCTGACAATTATACATTTTATATAGCTGTAATTGGGTCATCAAATGTGGAGGATAAACTTATAGGTGACAAAGAATAAGGGAGCTTTTAGAAAGGTGATACAATTCCAGTTTTTATTCTGTTTGGTTTTGTCCAGATCTGTCTCTTTCTGGTCTCCCAACGGCTTCTAGGGAGGCTTTCAACAATGATAAATTACATTGTGTCATAGAGGATATATTGTTAACTGTTTTAGTTTAAACATTCTTTTGTCTGGCCTTTTAAGTTGTTTTTTTTTTTTTTTAAATCTTTGGAAATCTTTGTAATCTAAACTGATGTATTTATTTTTACAAATGTTTTAAGAGTTTTAACTACTCCTTTAAGAATCTGGCCCCAATTTCTGAATGAGATGTTACTTCTGCTGGCATTTACCAGATTAAGATACATTTGTTCACAGATTGAAGTGTTACACAAACTAATGGAAAATATATAATATAACTTAAGATAATCAACACTTTGGATTACAGGTTCATTAAAGAAAGTTTTGTTTGTACAGTGATGTACAGCTAGCTATACTGTGCCATTAAGATACAGTGCTTAGCATTTTATGGTTGTGCAGCTATTAATGGTGATGCAGCTGAATGCTGGTGAGGAAATGTTCTTTAGTATATGTACCTGCAGAGGACTGATGATTCGTGTTCCGAGTGTTCTCTGCATTTTATTTCTTTTTTTTTTTTTTTTTTTTTTTGAGACGGAGTTTCGCTCTTGTTGCCCAGCTGGAGTGCAATGGCACCATCTCGGCTCACCTCAACCTCTGCCTCCCGGGTTCAAGTGATTCTCCTGCTTCAGCCTCCCGAGTAGCTGAGATTTCAGGCATGTCCCACCACGTCCAGCTAATTTTTTTGTAATTTTTAGTAGAGACGGGGTTTCACCATGTTGGTCAGGCTGATCTCAAACTCCCGACCTCAGGTGATCCACCCACCTCGGTCTCCAAAAGTGCTGGGATTACAGGCGTGAGCCACTGCGCCTGGCCCTCTGCATTTTATTTCTAATGAAAAGGAACTACAGTAATAGATGAATGAATGATAAGTTGATAAGAGAAACAAGACATGCTATCTTAAAGGTCATAATAAAAATACAGAAACTGCCCAAGAACTTTCTGTAATCTATGTAAGTAATCATAATGGTAAATAGCAATAAGCTAGTCATGTGTTACATTTATGCAGTATGTTTGGAGGAATCCTCTTTGTGTTTCCATATGTAACCAGTATGTGACCCTTAGGAAATTCTTAGTTGAGAGTTTCATAGTTTTAAGATATTTAGGTCACAGAAGCTTATTAGTATATTTTCTGTATGTAATATAGTTGGCATTGTAATGCAGGTATGCCAGATATGACACATGGACAAGTGTTTTAAATGGTTTTTCCTATGTCTTGCTCCTGTAATCTGGAAGAAATGCCACAAGCATTTAATGGAAAAAGAAAATTAATGTCAGTTTGCTTGGCATACTGAAACTTACACAAAATCATTACTCTTCCCTGTCTCATAGTATGATAAGTGAAAAGGATTAGAATCAGGGCTGTACCAGTTTCAAAATACTGATGCTGAATTGACATGATTGTTAGCAAATGCAAAATGATACTGACATTGGTTAATATATTCTTAGGAGATCAAGAGTGACCAAAGTAAAGTCAGCATAAGAGAAGTTTCCCTGGAGGTGATTTGAAGGGTAAATGGTATATAATCACTTTTAAAATGTGGGACATATCAAGGAATAACATCACAGAGAGAGACTTAAGTTGTAATTAGGAAAGATTGGGGTTAGGAAGAACTGTGATCAGAGGACTTCATGTGATGACCTATTTTATTATTTGTTTTCAAAGTAGGCATGGGAGGCAGGAAGAAACACATCTGGACAAATACAATATTATGCCGAGTATTGTTTCAGGGCTCTTACAGTACAGTCAAAATGATAGAAAAACAGGTATTCCTGTTGTACCTTTCCTTTTCTTCTATACATGTAACACAGTTCTCATTAGAGTACTGCAAAGGGATTCTTTCATCACATTTTCTCATGTCTTTATGATAAATTGTATAACCAAAGCTAAAATTTGTGACTTAAAAATATTTTAAGACACATATGTAATAAGCTATCCTGATTGTGCTGTTTCATAATTGAGATACATTTCCATGTGATTTCTGTCTATCTGGGTACATAATTAAAAAAAATTTTTTTTTTTTTGTATTTTTAGTAGAGACGGGGTTTCACCGTGGTCTTGATCTCCTGACCTCGTGATCTGCCCGCCTCGGCCTCCCAAAGTGCTAGGATTACAAGCATGAGCCACCGCACCCGGCCTCATGATAAAAATTTTTAAAAGGACAGTCTGTTTTTCTTTTCTTTTTTTTTTTTTTTTTGGAGACAGTGTCTGGCTCTTTTGCCCAGGTTAGAGTACAGTTGTGGGATCTTGGCTCATGCAGTCTCTACCTCCTGGGCTCAAGCAATCCTCCCACTTCAGCCTCCCGAGTAGCTGGGACTACAGGAATGTACCACCATGACTGGCTAAGTTTTGTATTTTTTTTAGAGACAGGATTTCAACTTGTTGCCCAGGCCGGTCTTGAACTCCTGGCCTCAAGCGATCCTCCCACCTCAGCCCCCCAAAGTGCTGGGATTACAGGCATGCACCACTGCACGCAGCTGACAGTCGTTTTTTTTTTATGTGGTCAAGACTTTTTTAAATTTAATTTTTTAAAATTAAAAAAAAATTTTTTTTTTTGAGACAAGGTCTCACTCTGTCACTTAGGCTGGAGTGCAGTGACGCAATCGTGGCTCCCGGCAACCTTGACCTCCCAGCTTCAAGTGATCCTCCCACCTCAGCCTCCTGACTAGCTGGGGCTACAGGTGTGTCACCAAGCCCTGCTAATTTTTTTGCATTTTTATAGAGATGAGGTTTCGCCGTGTTGCCCAGGCTAGTCTCAAACTCCTGAGCTCAAGCTGTCCTCCCACCTCGGCCCCTCAAAGTGCTGAGATTACAGGCATGTGCCACTGCACCTGGCCAAGATTACCATTTTCTGAAAGCAGTAGTGGAAGATCATGAGATCTTAATTATGAATCAGAAACCTATGTAAAGGTTTCATTTTTGCTCTTGTGACTTAGTTTCTAGTATTTTATTAATGAAAATGGTTTCTAGCTTGAAGTAGATTCCAGTTCATGAGTTCTGTTAAAATTCCTTCCCTGAAACAACTTGGTACTTTTGCTTGTATGTCTGCCATTAATTTTCTTTTCATATTAGCATTGCCATTTAGCATTAAGTGAAAGCAGATTCATGGTAATTACCAAAGGAATTACAGATGACTACCACAAATACTGAAAGAAGTCATTGATTTGATATTGCAGTGAATACCAGAAGATGTTGTAATGATTTTCCACTTATAAAAAGTGAATTGTCCATTTAACTCTGGAAGTCTAAGCAAATGTGCTTAATGCATATTGTATTAGTCAATGCAAAAAGTTAAATATGCCCAGGCTGAAAGAGGGTGTATACTGTATGGTTGTTCTTATACCAAATGATTTCTTTGGAATTTAAACAAATATGTTTAGTATTTTATTCCTAATTTAGGAAGAAAAAGCAGCTAAAGTTATTCTGACATTGTACACAGATTAGTAGCACGTAACTCTGTTATTTAGTAAGCTCTATAGATAGTAAGGAATAAAAGTTGTTAGCAAAACAGGAGTATCCTGCCATTTGCTTTAATTCCTTTTGTGATCGTTTTGAGGTACAATAATTCCTGTGTGCATGTCACTCAAGCAACCAGAAAGTATCTTTGTAATATGCATTTGGTCTCATCTCATGAAGTTCCAATTGTTTGTTGTCATCCTTGCCACTCTTTGGCAATTACATTGATTTCAAAGAGGAATTCTAATTCATGTTAGTGTTTCATAGAATTGAGACACAAAATAGCTCTACAGGTTAAAGTTGTAATAGAAAAAAGTCATAGAGTTTTCTGACGTTTTAATAATGACATTGTTGGAAAAGTCAGTACCTGTCTTATAGCTCCCATAACATTATTCTTCCAGAGTTAATGAGAAAAGAGGAGCTTAGTTTTTCATCATTTTTGTAGGCAGTGCTGATCAAAATCTAGAAATTATTTTGATACTGTAGGTCTTGACTATAGAAGAAGTAAAGGTAGGCTGGGCACAGTGGCTCACGCCTGTAATCCCAGCATTTTGGGAGGCTGAGGGAGGTGGATCACCTGAGATCAGGAGTTCGAGACCAGCCTGGCCAACATGGTGAAACCCCATCTGTACTAAAAATACAAAAAATTAGCTGGGTGTGGTGGTGCGCTCCTGTAGTCCCAGCTACTCAGGAGGCTGGGGCAGGAGAATCTCTTGAACCTGGGAGGTGGAGGTTGCAGTGAGCCGATACTGTGCCATTGCACTCCAGCCTGGGCAACAGAGTGAGACTCCATCTCAAAACAAAACAAAACAAAAAAAGAAATTAAAGCTAATGCTTGTGGATTGTATGCTGTAGTGTCAGTAATTTCCCTTGTTGCTATGAATAGAGCTATGAGTGAAATTATGAGGTATCTTTAAAGAAAGGGCAAAAGTGGTTGAAAATTTAAGTGGTTTAATATTGTACTAGGGTATCATCTGTGCAAGCAATAACAAGGGGTATATTTACCTTGAGAATAGTTTCTAGAATATAGACTAATTTTTGAAAACTTAAAAAAACAATGTTTGAATAGTGGTTGTACGAAGAAGTACATATTGTAGTGTAAGTATTTCTGTGCGGGTAGTTGGTTAAGAAGTGTTTTTGTTTTTCAAGGAGTTTTCGTTTTAGTTGGAGAGATAACATAAGTAATAAGGTTTAGTTTATTATTCATAAGACCAGCATAATTATCAGAAAAACAGTATAGCTAATAAATGCAAAACTCTAAGTAAAGGAGAGAACCCTTAAAGTGGGATGACTGGACATGCTTTTATTTTATTTTATTTTTTTCAGACAGAGTCTTGCTCTGTTGCCCAGGCTAGAATGCAGTGGCATGATCTCAGCTCACTGTAACCTCCACCTCCTGGGTTCAAGCAATTCTCATGGCTCAGCCTCACGAGTAACTGGGATTACAGGCGCCCACTACCACGCCTGGTTAATTTTTATATTTTTAGTAGAGATGGGGTTTCATCATGTAGGTCAGGCTGGTCTTGAACAACCACCTCCAGTGATCTGCCCGCCTTGGCCTCCCAATGTGCTGGGATTACAGGTGTGAGCCACCGTGCTGGCCTGGGCATGCTTTTATGAAGAAGTTAGCATTCAAGCTGGATCTTGAAGGATGGGATTGCATGCTTCAAGTGAATGGAAGTACACTCAGTTGGAAAAAATAGCCAGGACAAAAGTAAAGAAGTGGAACAAGCAGAATTTGTTTTTTTAGGACAATGAATTAGTGATTGGGCATAGGGAAAAAGTGAAGACTAGGGCTGCAAAGATAAATTTTATTTTAATGCTGTAAGCAGGAATGCACTAGCTATTTAAGGTGCTTAAGCTGAGGGATAGGCAGTCAAAGCCCTCTTTCTTATAAGAAGATTAATTCAGCTATAGTTTGTTAGATGTGCTATACCCATATAGTGAAAGTGCTGATAACCAGTCTCTCTTAACCAGAGTCAATGTGAATAGGAGCAAAGGAGTAGAGGGTGTATACGAGGAGTGATTACAATAATGGACCATGTGATTTCTTTCTTTTTTTTTCCTTTTTTTTTTTTTTGAGATGAAGTTTCGCTCTCGTTGCCCAGGCTGGAGTGCAATGGTGCAGTCTTGGCTCACTGCAACCTCTGCCTCCCGAGTTCAAATGATTTTCCTGCCTCAACCTCCCAAGTAGCTGGGATTACAGGCGCATGCCACCATGCCCGGCTAATTTTTGTGTTTTTAATAGGGACAGGGTTTCACTACGTTGGCCAGGCTGGTCGTGAACTCCTGACCTCAGGTAATCCACCCACCTTGGCCTCCCAAAGTGCTGGGATTACAGGTGTGAGCCACCGTGCCTGGCCGGACCATGTGATTTTAAGCTTGGTAAGGAGATGAATGAGGACTTTTGGGAGTGGGGGTGGTGGCAGCAATGTAGGTAGTGAGAGGGTGAAAAATTGGTAGGATCAATGGATTGTAGATTCTGATGGGGTTTAAGATTTGTTAGAGTGGCAGTACTGGAGGGAATGAGCTAGAAAGATAGAAGGTGGTGGTTGTAGAACACAATGTTTGAAATAGGGTTTATATTAATAGAAGGGTTGAGATTATTGTTAATGATCATGAGAGTACATGGTTAAGGCAGAATGGAGAGCAAGATCATTGTAGGAAAGGAAGTTAAGGAACTGAGGCACCAGGATGTTACAAAGATATTCTGACCTGGTTATGAGAGTGGTAATATGGTATAGTTGTATACTGTCATGGTTTAATAAATGCCTTTTATATAATGTTCTTTTCTGGTTCTTCTAATAATTCAGTGAAGTAAATAGAAGAGGTACTAATCCTATTTTGAAGGTGAAGAAACTGAGGCCCAGATAAATTATTTTGCCTAGTGCAGAACTGAAGTTTGAACTTTGCTCTTTTGACTTCTTTTGTTTTTTTCTTTTTAAATAAAAGAGATGGAATTTTGTTACATTGCCCAGGCTGGACTTGAACTCCTGGGCTCACACCATCCTCCCACCTCTGCCTCCCTAGTAGCTGAGACTACAGGTTTACGCCGTTGAGCCTGGGTGACTTCTTGTATAGTATTCTGTTTACTGTGGTATATAGATTGGCTTCTCTTCAAGGTATATATACTGTGGTATATAGATTGTGGTATGTAAAGTGTTGGTATTATCTCCAGTATGCAAAACATTGTACTTAATACACAGCAGCATTTTGTACCAGTTAATAAACTGGTAGAAAATAGTTGGTATGCTTATTAAAGATTATAATTTTTGTTTCAGAAACATCTCAGTATTAAAAACCAATAGTTGTCGGGCATGGGGGCTCGTGCCTGTAATCCCAGCACTTTGGGAGGCCAAGGTGGGTGGATAACCTGAGGTCAGGAGTTTGTGACCAGCCTGGCCAACATGGCAAAACCCTGTCCTTACTAAGAATACAAAAATTAGCTGAGCATAGTGGTGCATGCCTGTAGTCCCACCTACTGCGAAGGGAGGCTGCTGAGGCAGGAGAATTGCATGAACCCAGGAGGCAGAGGTTGTTGTGAGTCAGGATTCTGCCACTCACTCCAGCCTGGGTGACAGAATGAGACTCTACCTTAAAAAAAATAAAAATAAAAATAATGGCTTACCACCATTGGTTTAATTGGTCATTTATGACTTCTTGCTCGTCTTTTCACTGTCTGTGGGTCTAGCAGATAATCCCATTCCATTTTCCAAACATTAATGCGTACCTGATTGTTATCGTGGCATCATAAAAGGATAAGAAAACAAGACAAAAGTCCATTTTGTTCATTTGTTCCAGTAAAATAATAGACTGGAGAGGAGAATGGTATTTCTACTGGATACTCTCAAGTTAGGGTACTACCAGCTTATCCTTGACCATTACACCTTTATAAAAGTTGACTACTGTGATATATGGTGAGGATAATATCAGCTACTGTTTGTTGCCAGCTATATTACGTGTCAGGTCTGGTGCCAAGACATTTCAAAGATATTTATCTAATCCAAGTAACTCTCCAAACTAGATGGTGGTATCTCCCCTTTTTTTTCCTTAATTTTTTTATTTTTATTTTATTTTATTTTATTTTTTGAGACGGAGTCTTGCTCTGTCGCCCAGGCTGGATTGTAGTGACTCCATCTCGGCTCACTGCAAGCTCTGCCTCCCAGGTTCACGCCATTCTCCTGCCTCAGCCTTCCGAGTAGCTGGGACTACAGGAGCCCGCCACCACGTCTGGCTAATTTTTTTTTAGTAGAGACGGGGTTTCACTGTGTTAGCCAGTATGGTCTCAATCTCCTGACCTTGTGATCCTCCCGCCTCGGCCTCCCAAAGTGCTGGGATTACAGGCGCTGTTTTTTTTTGTTGTTTTTTTTTGTTTGTTTTTTGAGACGTCTCGCTCTGTCATCCAGGCTGGAGTGCAGTGGCGCCATCTCAGCTCACTGCAAGCTCCGCCTCCCACGTTCTTGCCATTCTCCTGCCTCAGCCTCCTGAGTAGCTGGGACTACAGGTGCCCGCCACCACGCCCGGCTAATTTTTTGTATTTTTAGTAGAGATGGGGTTTCACCATGTTGGCCAGGCTGGTCTTGAACTCTTGACCTCAGGTGATCCACCCACCTCAGCCTCCCAAATTGCTGGGATTACAGGCGTGAACTACCGCGTCTGGCCGTAAATTGAAATAAATTTTAAGTATACTAGTGAAATGACACTAATAATCCCCAGGATGACCATTTCTTTTTGGATAGGCTTTTTCTCCTGGGACATTTTCTTTTTAAATTCCATTTTTAAAGGCACATACATACATTTATTTATTGAAACAGGATTTCATTGTACTTCCAAACACAGGACAAATGTGGAAATTTGCCCAGGATGCAGTACAGTGATGCGATCACTGCTTACTACACTCTTGACCTCTTGGACTCAGGCGATCCTCCCATTGCAGCCTCCCAAGTAGCTAGGACTACAGGTGTGTACCACCACATTCAGTTAATTTAATTTTTTGTATTTTTTGTGGAGATGGAGTCTTATTTTGTGGCCCAAGCAGGTCTTGAACTTCTGTCCTCTAGTGATCTTCCTGCCTTCCAAAGTGCTAGGATTACAAGTATGAGCCACCATGCCCAGCCAGTATCCACCAACTTTGAGTAATATTATTCATTTAAAAATGTTTTTCAAAGAAGTTGTATTAATTTTTTTTTTTTTTTTGAGATGGAGTCTCGCCCTGTCGCCAGGCTGGAGTGCAGTGTCGCAATCTCGGCTCACTGTAATCTCTGCCTTCCAGGTTCAAGCAATTCTCTGCTTCAGCCTCCTGAGCAGCTGGGATTACAGGTGCCCGCCACCACACTTGGCTAATTTTTGTGTTTTTAGTAGAGACGGGGTTGCACCATCTTGGCTAGGCTGGTCTTGAACTCCTGACCGTGTGATCCACCGGCCTTGGCCTCCCAAAGTGCTGGGATTACAGACATGAGCCACTGTGCCTGACTGAAGTTGTATTAAATTTTAATAGTTATAGGAAGAGGGAAGAGGATAAGAACAGCTCTCTAGAGTTTCAGTATTGTTTTGCTTTTTGAGATTATAGGCTCTTGATTGTGATCTTTGACTTGTCCTAATAATTCCTTCTCCAGCTCTGATTTCTCTCTACTAATTTCTATATAGTTTAATCACGTAAAGGATACAGCTGTGGGATTATGTAGATGTCAGAATCAGCACCAGTTAGCAAATAATAAGATTTCATTTATCTGGATAAATTTAAGGCAATTCCTGTCTTTATTGATACTTAAATGATCACCACAACCAAATTTGTAAGAGAAGTTTCCACATTTGTCCTGTGTTTGGAAGTAGAATCCTTGACTTGTAAGGAACTAGAGCTACTGTGTATTTTAATGACATGCAGAGCAGGTCAGCCAGGTTGTATTCATTTGCCATTGACCTACCACAAGTTGAAGTTTTTTTTTGAGAGTGGAGGCAGTTGAAGGAAAGTCATTTGGGTGTATGCATATAATTTAAAATCTAATACTTTTTTTTTTTTTTTTTAGAAAAGCTAGATTGCTTCCAGTCTGACCCTTTTGAACTTAAATTCCTGATCAGCATAAATGAAAAACTATATTTCAGCTTTGAAAGCATATAGTATTCAGAAAGGAAGAGTTGATTTAGATAATGAAATAGGTGTTCCAAGCAGTCATCATTTTTTTAAATTTAAATTTCATTTTTTACCTCCCTCAGCTCATACCTATAAGCAGTCATTAAAACTAAATTTTAGGAATGCTGTAATAGAGGACCTCTGAATTTTTACTAGGATAACCATGAGTTTATACCTTTTGTCTTGGAATAATTACTGTTAGCGTGTTTTGTTTTTTCTTTTTTTGTTTTTTTCTAAGACAAGGTCTTGCTCTGTTACCCAGGCTGGGCTGAAGTGACAAGATCATAGCTTACTGCAGCCTCCAACTCCTGGACTCAAGGGATCCTCCCCACTCAGGCTCTTGAATAGCTGAGACTACAGGTGCACACCATCATTAAAAAAAATTTTTACAAAAATTAAAAAAAAATTGTAAAGATAGGGTGTCACTGTGTTTCCCCGGCTGATCTTGAACTCCTGGGCTCAAGAGATCCACCTTGGCTTCCCAAAGTGCTGGGATTATAGGTGTGAGCCACTGCACCCAGCCTTACCCCCCATTTTATTCTCAAAGTGATTTGTATGATATGTTATATGATCATCTAGATCTAAAGGAATTTCAGAGATATAAGTGAGGTTTTGAAGGGAAGGTACAGCAGCAAAAAATACCTTTCAGATCCTGTTGAGGCCTTCAGATAATCAGATGCCATACTGAATGTTTTTGGAAAGAATGATCCTGATAAGTCTGTCAGAATGACTCAGTTTTGGTGGGGAGGTGGGTTAGGAGGCAAGAAATAAAATATCACCACTACTATCGTTGTCATCATTACTACTACTATTATAGTTGTGCCCTGGGGGTTTGAAATCACATTTTTCCACCTTCCTCTTTTTGTTTTTCTAGTATAACATTCAAAAGGGAAAAAAGGCAGTTGGGCGCAGTGGCTCACGCCTGTAATCCCAGCACTTTGGGAGGCCGAGGCGGGCGGATCACATGAGGTCAGGAGTTCAAGACCAGCCTGGCCAACATGGTGAAACCCTGTCTCTACTAAAATACAAAAATTAGCCGGGCATGATGGCGGGTGCCTGTAATCCCAACTACTTGGGAGGCTAAGGTGGGAGAATTGCTTGAACCCAGGAGGGGGAGGTTGCAGTGAGCCAACATGGCACCATTGCACTCCAGCCTGGGTGACAGAGACTCCATCTCAAAAAAAAAAAAAAAGAGGGGGTGGGGACAAAAGGATTCAGAGCAAAAAGAAAACCACTTAGTTAACCTTCTCAAAGACAACCCCACTATTTCCAATTGCATGGTGGTTCTTTCACAGAATGCTTAGTATATTCTTCATATACTAAGCATTATGCACTCTTAACTTTCCCAAAGGGTAGCATGCAAGCACATTTTCTAGCAGTTTGATTTTTTCTTCTTAATTGTATGTCCTGGAGATTATTCCACAACTAGAAGGTTTTTTGTTTTACTTTTTGTTTGTTTTGGTTTTTGTTTTTTTTTTTTTTTTTTTTTGAGATGGAGTCTCACTCTGTCCCTCAGACTGGAGTGCAATGGGGCAATCTTGGCTCACTGCAACCTCCGCCTCCCGGGTTCAAGCAGTTTGATTACAGGCATCCACCATCATGCCCAGCTAATTTTTGTATTTTTGTAGTGATGGGGTTTCACCATGTTGGCCAGGCTGGTCATGAACTCCTGACCTCAGGTAATCCACCAGCCTTGGCCTCACGAAGTGCTGGGATTACAGGCGTGAGCCACCGTGCCCGGCCTGTTTTTTGTTTTATTTTAAAGTAATTTTAGATTTGTAGAATAGTTACAAAAATAGTACAGAGAATTTTGGTATACCAATCACTATATTCCCTTCTACAGTATTCATACACTAACAATAATACAATTATCATGGGCCATGTGTGGTGGCTCACACCTGTAATCCCAGCACTTTGGGAGGCCGAGGCAGGCAGATCACCTGAGGTCAGGAGTTTGAGACCAGTCTGGCCAACATGGTGAAACCCGGTCTCTACTAAAAATACAAAAAGTTAGCCACGTGTGGTGGCACACACCTGTAATCCCAGCCACTTGGGAGGCTGAGGCAGGAGAATTGCTTGAACCCAGGAGGCGAAGGTTGCAGTGAGCCGAGATCATGCCACTGCACGTCAGCCTGGGTGACAGAGCAAGACTCCATCTCAAAAAAAAAAAAAAATTTGGTCTGGCATGGTGGTGCACACCTGTAGTCCCAGCTACTCAGGAGGTAGAAGATGCAGTGAGCTGAGATTGCACCACAACACTCCAGCCTGGGCGACAGATTGAGACTCTGTCTTAAGAAAAAAAAAAAAAAAAGGCCAGGTGCAGTGGCTCATGCCTGTAATCCCAGCACTTTGGGAGGCCGAGGCAGGCGGATCACGAGGTCAGGAGATCGAGACCATCCTGGCTAACATGGTGAAACCCCTTCTGTACTGAAAATACAAAAGATTAGCCGGATGTGGTGGCACATGCCTGTAATCCCAGCTACTTGGGAGGCTGAGACAGGAGAATCGCTTGAACCCAGGAGGCGTAGGTTGCAGTGAGCTGAGATCGTGCTACTGCACTCCAGCCTGGGTGACAGAGTGAGACTCCGTCTCAAAAAAAAAAAAAAAAAAAGCTAATTGGTTTCTTTAACGTTAACACAAAAACATAAACACCATCAACTCCCTCAAAAGTAAAATATTAACAGCAATCACTAATCCCTGGTAGTGAAGCACAAAACATTTTCCACCTACCCCCAACATAAATGTAGTCTCATCAACAGGAACACCAAGTAAAAGTAAACAAAATACTAGGTGTCACTGGGGTTGGTGATAACTTTTCAGATGGAAAACCAAAGGCAGACCCATGAAAGAAATAATTGGTAAGTTAGACTTTATTAAAATTTAAAACTTCTGCTCTGCAAAAGACACCATCAAGAGAAAGAGAAGACAAGACAGTTTGGCAGTTTCTTACAAACCTAAACCTATTTTTTACCATTCAATCCAGCAATCATACTCCTTAGTACTTAACCAAAGGAGCTGAAAACTTAAGTCTACACAAAAACCAAAAACATGGATGTTTATAGCATTCTTTATTTGTAATTGCTGAAACTTGGCAGCAGTCTAGATATCCTTCATTAGGGGAATGGATAAGTAAACTGTGATATACCAGTGGAATATTATTCAGCCCTAAAAAGAAATGAGCTGTCAAGCCAGGAAAAGACATGGAAGAACCTTGGATACATATTCAAGAATATGTGAAAGAAGCCAATTGGAAAAGGCTACATAATGATTGCAAATATATGACATCCTGGAAAAGGCAAAACCGTAGAAACAGTAAAAAGATCAGTGGTTGCCAGGAGCTTGAGGGGAAGAAAATAAAGGGATGAACAGGTGGACACTGAATTTTTTGAGCAGTGAAATTATTCTCTATGATACTATAATGGTAGATAAATGTCTCTATACATTTGTCAAAACTCATAGAACTACATCAAGAGTGAATCTTAATGTACTGTGAACTTTGGCTGATAATGATGTGTTAATGTTGGTTCATCTGTTGTAGCAAATGTATTATAATAAATGTGCAGGAGGCTGTGTCTATACTTTCAGCTCAACTTTGCTGTAAACCTAAAACTACTTGAAAAAATAAAGTCTGTCTATCTAAAAGTAATCACAAAAGTTACTAATTACAATAGACTCATATTCAGTATTTCTAAAGCACTTCTTCCAAAGAGCATGTGTAATTTAAAACTTTCCTAAAATCTGAAAGGTAACAAATTGAAAACCATGGTTACCTCTAAGAAATGAAACAGAGGAGAAAGGAGGGCTTTCTTTCATTTTTTACTTGTTACAGTGTGGCCTGAACTTTTAACAATATCCATTTTACATTTGTATTATTTGTGTTTAGTAGTATATTTTAATAAAGGGGGCCACAAGGTACTAAAAAATTAAAGACATTGCTTGCACAACCTTTCCTCACCTGTGACCAGGCTATCAGACTAGATAACATATGTAGAGGTAAGATTAAAGTTATTACAAAAATTGCAAAAAAAAAATTTTAAGTTCTACCTATGAGTTCAGTCTAATAAGATCTCAAGAAAAGCATTTTACAAAAAAATGTCCTTAATGGGCATAATTTTAACAATGCAAATCACCTTTAAAAGACTGTGTGCCTGTAATCCCAGCTATTCTGGAGGCTGAGGCAGCAGGACTGCTTGGGCCCAAGTTTGAAAACAGCCTGGGCAACACAGGCTGTTAAAGAAAAAAAAGAAAAGAAAAGAAATGGAAAAAACAGAGAAAGGGGAATGGGCAACAGCAAGAATGTGCAAGAACTGAGTCTTTACCGTGGTTAACTTGAATAAAATAAAAACTGTCTTGTATGAACCAGCCTCTTTTCATTTTATTTACATAGGCAACATGGTGGAACCCCATCTCTACCAAAAACAAAACAAAAACCACATTAAACAAACAAAAATTAGCCAGGTGTGCTGGTACATGCCTGTAGTCCCAGTTACCTAGGAGGCTGAGGTGGGGGAATCAATTGAGCCCAGGAAGTAGAAGCTGCAGTGAGCTGTGATTGCGCCACTGCCCCATAGCCTGGGTGACAGACCTTTAGTTACTCTAAATCAACACATAATATTCACTAATGTACTAGAAAATGTTTTTATATAGGGCATATAGATGAAGAAAGAGTACCTGGACTTCACACGCTTTATGGTAGAGGAGATAAGTAAATAGGGAATCACGGTACAAGTACCATAACGAAGGTATAAACATAAAGCTAAAGGAGCACAGAGAAGGAGTGTCAGACAAGACTTCAAAGTAAAAGTGAGTTGGTCTTAGGGCTGGGGGCATGGGAAGAGTGTGGGGACACTCTCATTGAGGGTCAGATTTGCTTTTAAAAACTGGCCAGATTTGCTTTTAAAAATTTTATTAGAGGCTGGACAGGATGGCTCACAGCAGCAATCCCAGCACTTTGGGAGGCCAAGGTGGGAGGATAATTTGAGCTCAGGAGACAGTCTACAATGAGTTGAGATTGTGCCACTGCATTCCAGCCTGAGTGACAGAGCGAGACCCTATCTCAAAAATAAACAAAAAATCAAACATTAGTAAAGGCCAGGTGCTGTGGCTCAAGCCTATAATCCTAGCACTTTTGGAGGCCGAAGTAGGGGGATCACCTGAGGCCAGGGGTTTGAAACCACACTGGGAACATGGCAAGACTCCAAGTCTACAAAAAAAATTTTAAAAATGAAAACATTAGCCAGGCGTGGTGGCTCGCACCTCTAGTCCCAGCTACTTGGGGGGCTGAAGTGAGAGAATCACTTGAGCCCAGGAGGTGGAGGTTACAGTGAGCCAAGATTGTGTCACTGCACTCCAACATGGATGACAGAGTGACACCTTGTCTCAGAAAATAAAAACAGGCTTGGCATGGTGGGCTCACACCTGTAATCCCAGCACTTGGGGAGGCTGAGGCGGGCGATTTCTTGAGCTCAGGAGTTCGAGACCATCCTGGGCTACATGATGGAACCCAGTCTCTAAAAAAAAAAAAATACAAAAAAATGTAGCCAGGCATGGCGGCATGTGCCTGTGGTCTCAGCACTTGAGAGGCTGAGGTGGGAGGATCACTTGAGCCTGGGAGGTTGAGGCTTCCGTGAGCTGAGATTGAATCACAAACAAATACATAATAAAAATTAGACAAAGGGTCTCACTATGCTGCAGGACACATCATAGCACTTATGATACATTGAAATGTTAAATTAGGCCGAAATTTAACATGACAATTACAACATTAAGTTTTTACTTTTTAAATGTTTTTTGAAACTGTCACAGCCAAGAGATGCCTAAAGTGACATGACAACAAAATGTAATGTGGTATCCTCTATGGGATCCTAGAACAGAAAAAGATCATTAGAGGAACTCTTAAGATAATCTGAATATAGTATGGACTTTAGTTAATAATAATGTGTCAGAGTTGGCCTCCCAAAGCATTGGGATTACCACCCACCCACCTGGTGTGAACCACCCACCACACCTGGTTTGCCCGTGTTTTTTATAGCCAACTTTTCAGCAGCAAAAGGGTGACTCTGGTGTCAAATATTGAGAAGCCAGGCACGAAAATTAGATGGTCTGTTACTTTAAGCTTTAAAAAGTTTCATATAACCTTAATGGATATTTTGATGTTATTTTGTGTTTACCTTTGAGCTTTTAAAATGAAAACTAAATGTATGTTTGAATCAACGCCATTTAAAATAAATTTCTGGGCTGCGCATGGTGGCTCACACCTGTAATCCCAGCACTTTGGGAGGCTGAGGCAGGCAAATTGCTTGAGGCCAGGAGTTCGAGTTGGGAGGCTGAGGCAGGCAAATTGCTTGAGGCCAGGAGTTCGAGACTAGCCTGGCCAACATGGCGAAACCCTGTTTCTGCTAATAAATAAATAAATAGGTCTGGCATGGTGGCTCATGCCTGTAATCCCAGCACTTTGGAAGGCCGAGGCGGGCAGATCACGAAGTCAAGAGATCAAGACCATCCTGGCTAACACAGTAAAACCCTGTCTCTACTACAAATACAGAAATTAGCTGGGCGTGGTGGCATTTGCCTATAGTCCTAGCTACTCAGGAGGCTGAGGCAGGAGAATCGCTTGAACCTGGGAGGTGGAGGTTGCAGTGAGCTGAGATCGCACCACTGTGCTCCAGCCTGGGCAACAGAATGAGACTCTGTCTCAAAACAAAACAAAAAAACAACCAAACAAAAATTAGCCGAGCCTGGTGGTGCATGCCTGTAATACCGGTTTCTTGGGAGGCCGAGGCACAAGAACTGCTTGAACCCAGGAGGCAGAGGTTGCAGTGAGTTGAGATCGTGCCACAGCACTCCAGCCTGGGT